>NW_028245175.1:0-327771 GCF_964263255.1 Lissotriton vulgaris
TTTACAAACTGGGAGAAACACACAATTCTTCCCTTTGTTGGACATTTCTTTACCCTTTCCTCCCCTGCTTCACCCATCGCCCCCCAACCAACCACATGCATTTATCTACCACCTGCTTAAAACTAGTGGTAAATAAAAGCAGAAAAACACTATGAAATAGAGAATGGATGTGGTGTGACAGGCAGAAGAATCTGTTCCTCGTGGCAACTCCCCAGTCCATGGCGTCAAACTTGTGACTGCACGTTACTGTAAATGTACCACAAAGTAAAAAAACAAAACAATTACATGAGATTTTTCTGTCACTCCAGTACTGTGCAACTTCTAACAAGGGACTATGAGAAATCTTGGATCGGTCCTGTGACCTGGAGGGTCACACCAAGTGTGCCCTTATTTAAGGCAGAGGACTGTCATGGGTTTAACAGCTAGAGCGGTGATGGCAATGAATCCTGTTGTAAGGATCAAAAGCCTGATGAGATCTTTGCATCATGGTTAGTGGAGTGGCGTCCTACTGACACACTTATGTAATGCTCCATTTCTATGCCTGTGCCCAGACTTTGCACTAACATCAAGTGTGTGTTTAGGGTGTTCGTGTGCGTAGCATAAAAGCAATGTGAGAGTGCGACTGTAAACTGCATCTCCTGCCTGCCAGTTGTGTATGCAAGTGGGACCATCTATCCCTCTTTTAAACCCTAGTTCAAAGTCCTCTGTTACCAAGGAATAATGTGCTCTACAAAGTACTCAGGTGCCTGCTGTGCCACTAGGGATTGTGTCAGCCTGACAGTCTATCTAAGTCGAGGGGACATCACCTGCAGGCTGAATTACTTAATAGAGAAGCTGTGTATCTGTCCTGAAGAGCCTAGAAGTCTGCCTAGAATCTTGCCTGTCTTGTAAGAAAGGGAAGGGAGTTTGACTATCCAGCAGGAGGACAAGGCTGTCCTGGAAGAACCAGGTGTGACATATCCCCGGTATTTGTAGGGCGGCCGGAAAGCCATCCAGCAGGACCAGCTAGTCTAAGGGATGCCAAGACTCTCCCAGCAGTTCAAGGCAGAAAATAAAACTCTACAACAACGTGATTGTTGAGGCCCAGTAGGACGATTGTGTGCTGCCAACAGGCCCGTTCAAGGTTGCATTTGCCAAATTCCTAACACAACAGGGTCTGAATCTACTGGCTTCCTGAAGAGCCTGTGTTGGGCTTTTAGCTGCTAAATTTCTGACTACTCTGTGTCAGAGGCCCATGAGGGACTACAACTACTCCAGTGTCGAACACCCTGTCTGAGCTTACGCCTGTGGTCCAGCCGGCCACAGTGTGGGCTTAATTGCTGACGGTCGGGCCTCCAGAGGGGCTGCACTTACCGACAGGCCAGGTGTGACTGCTACCTTGGGACTGCTGATCTTCAGGCAAAGGCAAAGAAAAGACAGAGTGGGTGCCCTACTGTATGCAGCCTTACATCCAGGACAAAAGCGCTCCACAATAGTCTGCTGGTGGGTCACTGCTCTCTCGAGTGTTCGGGCGTGCCATTCAAGTGCCGGGAAACAGGAAAGAGACCCAGACAAGACTGACTCATCCTTTGGAAGGATAAGACGCTTACGACAGAGCATACACGCATTGGGGTGACTGGAGTGACAGAACTGCACCTATACTATATTCATGATACTCCTAAATGCCCCTAGAGGAGAAGAGGGTATCAGAACCAGACGCACCTGCCTGCAGCACATGGTAGTCTGGCATGCCTGCACCATCCTTTCACCCAGACTAGCCATAAAGTTGATTTTAGAGCTGCTACGCACATAGCAGGGGGAATCTCAGACCATTCGCTGGTGGACGTGCAACTTGATGGCCCGGTTGTGGACTTCATCCTACCCCCAAGGGTTGATCCGTGATATTTAAAAGACAAGACGTTCAAAGCTCATATGAGAGATAGAGCAGAATTCTATTTTAAGGAGAATGGGCGGCCTGTTGAATCAGCTTGCGTGCTACAGGGTGAATTCAAGCCAGTGATTCGAGGCCAGACACAAGCCTTTATTGGGAGAATGTCGAAGGAACGTAAATTGAAGTGCGAGTCTCAGGACAAGGAATGTGCTTTCCTAGAGGTTCGCTAGGCAAGTGGGGAATCAGTTTCTATCACATTACACCATCAACTGAAGTAGCACACATTAAGAGCACTAATGGAAAATAGTGTGCACTCATGCGCTGGCTACCCAGCATTGTTTCTATGATGTCGGTGATAAAGCCAATGAGTTGCTTACATGGTTAGTGAGACAAGACATAGGACGGAACTGGATCCTTGAGGACACAGACAACAAGGGGACGGAAATACTGGAAAAGAGACTTCCTGAAAGAACTGACCCTGCCAATGCTAACAAATAAGGACCTAGACGCACTAGACCAAGACCTGACAGTAGACTAAATAAATTACACAATAGGAACCTTGCAAACAGGGCAAGCGACTGGACCTGATTAGCTCCCGTTAGAATTATATAAAAGCATGATGGATAAAATCAGGGAGTACCTCCAGAGTATATGAAAATAAGGGTGTCTCCCGGAGGACCAAAGAAAGTCTGAGGTGGCGGTCATCCCAAAAAGGACGAACCGGCAACTGAGTGTGGGTCTTATAGACTTATCTCCGCGCTTAATATTGAGACTAAGGTCCTTGCGAACGCACTGGCGATCTGCCTGCGGACAGTATTTGCAACAGTGGTTCATCCTGATCAATCAGGCTTTATACCACACCAGGGAACGCGCTTAAATATCCGACACCTAATGGAGTACCATATGTAATAGGGGATTCCTTTGCTGAACCAGTGGCGCTGCTATTAAGCTCTTGTATGTGGCCCCTCTAGCGCGCATGTGTGTCAATAATACAGTCTACCGAGTCTTTGCCGTCCGACAGGGATGTTCCTTGTCTCCTATGCTCTTCACACTTGTTTGGGTTCACCAGGACCTCTCAAATGGGGTATTCCAAGTGATCAGGATATAATATCAACTGGAAGAAGTCCTTAATATTCCTGCTGGTGGCAGGGACCCTGCGGCTGCACTCTAGGTTCACAGTTCGGGGGGCACTACATGGATTTAAATATTTGGTTGTATTCATTACAAGAGAGCACAGGCAGGAACATACTCCCGAAATTAGACCGTCTTTGCTGGGATGCCCCACACTTGCGGATGCTCCCGCTCTCCTTACTGGGCCAGGTGGCCCTATTTAAAGTGATGACCCTCCAGGGCCTCCTGTACATTGTGCAAAAAATGTCCTTTAAGTTCCCACCAGACATTTTTTTTCAAAAGGTAGTCTGAGAACTTCAGCTTCTGTTGTGGGATGGTGGCACGTCACGCTGAGTAAGTTGCAGAGGGGAGTTTATTAAGATGGACTGGCGGTCCGGAGTATTCACAAGTATTACTGGGCCACGCAGCTGGTGGCAGTCAACAACTGGGTTTTTGCGGACTGTGAGGATCCTGCTTACCGGGTAGATAGATTGGCCATGGGCAAGAGAGGTTACCCCACCCCGGTGCTGTATCGAAGAAAGTATGAGTGCACCCTACCTACTCATACCCAAACATTGGTAAGGGTGAGGAAAGAGGCTACCAAGTGTTTAGACTGAGAAGGTAAGCTGACTGAAATTACTCCACTGTATGAAGGTGATATCTTAAGTGCAGTGGGAGGATTGCAGGGCTTCATAAAATGGGGATTGATTAGCTTATAACGGCCGGGCGATGTGTGGAGTGGACAGGCACTTGTGTCCTTCACGATTCTACAACAAAAGTATAAATTAGGTGAATAAAAACAGTTCTGACATTTGCAGGTGGCCACGCTCTGCAAAGTCACATCCAGGAAGGGGGGCAGTTGTCTGATGCATCCCGACTGGAGGACCAGCTGCTAACTAATCCCCAACCGAAAAAGCAATCTCAACCATCTATAGGAAGTTGAACTACAATTCTCTGGATCCCTTGGGGACGCGGAGAGCTGTGTGGGAGAGGGATCTAGGCACGCTTGGCGATGGCGATTGGGTGGAGGCCATTCAGGATGCCAGGGAGGAGGCATTTAGAACTCATTTTTGTCTAATTTAACTACAGATACTGATACTGCCAAATCAATGACCCTGTTTACATTAAAGGGCAGCATGAACTCAGAGCTCAACAACAGACTCGATTGAATAAATGACCAGCACACTGCTTATCTTGCCAAGACACAGGTACTTTGTAAATCTCTTTTTATTGAACGAATGCTCAATCGATAGTGTTGATACCAAAAATACGGTGCGCATTAGTGAGAGTGATTAGACCAAAAACGCAAAGTCTGCAAATATAGAGTAAGTAACATAGCTTGGCTTGTCCTGACACTCCCTGGCCAAATCCCACTACACAAAACTAGATTGCCCTTTATCGAAGGCAGGTAGTCCTCCCAAAGTTCTGGAGGTCGCTGGGCTGCAAGACGACTTGCCTTTTGGTTCTGGATCATCCAGGGATGCAGACAGGCCAGTAGGACTAGGACCAAGACAATAGTTCTCTACAGATCCTCACCAGCAGAGAAGGCTGCAGTGCCCGGCTCTTCTTAGGTCGTCAAGAACTGAAATTCAGGGTCTGGGGATGCCACCTAAAATCTTGATTTAAGGGTGTTACAAGGGAGTGACAGGTAGAGGCTAATGGGCCCCTTTCCTGGGGTGTCTATACCCTCTATCATGCCCACCTCCTGTGGGAAGGGGGCACAGTCCTAGCCCTGATTGGATAAGTCCCATCATCTTCAGGATAGTGGGCACTACAAAGTGTACTTCACCTCGCCTCCATTACTTGAGGGGTGAAGTTGGCAGAGGGGGCGGGGGCCGTACCTCCTGTTCTATCTAAGGTTTCCCACCTGTCCTTGCACCTAAAAGGGGGTGAGGACAGAAAGATTGCTTGCTCCCTCTAACAGAAGAGGCTGGGGTCGCATTACCAAGGCGGCAAGGCCTTTGAAAATCCCTGCCACAGATGGCTCTGCCTGACCAGGGGGAGGTGTGAATACCTCCACCCAGGAAAGGCATTGTTATCGACCTCAAAGTGCGAAGGCACTCTCCCCATGAGGACAGGATACTGTCTGGTGGTAGCAGGCTGGCTCAGGCCAGTCGGTGCCCACACTAAGGATTGGTAGATCTTAGGGGACCCCTCTAAGGGGCACTCTGTGTGCAATTTTTTATAAATCGGACACTGCAATCAATGCAGGTTTAATGTGCTGAGATGTTTGGTATCAAATATCCCATATTTCAGAGAAACCTTCATGAGGCTGGGGAACTCGTAATGAAAGGTGTCCAACCAATGTACTTACTATAGAGCTTCCCTGGTCACTTGCAATATCCCGGAATCAACAAGGATATTGCTGGGGCATATCTGCTCATGCAGTCTAGACATCGTTAACGTTAATAGAACTTCAAACATGGGAGGTGGGAGACCCACCACACTTATGAAGGAGTCCCCTGTCCTCCAAACTCTAAATAAGGCACTTGCTCAGCATTGGAAGCGTCTATTTTAAGGCTAGCTCTGAGTAGCTGATAGTTACCAGTGGTCGGCAAAATTTTATACAAGCTGCAAAGTTACACAGATCTCGTTTGAAACCCTTAGTACAAACAGAGAGTGGAGATAATAAAGAAACTGTACGGGCAGGGGGCAGGATTGAAATGAAATTAAATGAAAAATCTTTTATATAGCGCATGGCTACCCAGAGGCAGGACTAAAGGGGGGACCCTTAGGGGAAGAGCCAGGTCTTCAGCTGTTTCCGGAAAGCCAGGTGGTTCGATTCTTTCCGGAGAGAGAGTGGTAGGGAATTCCAAAGCTTGGCCGAATTGTATGAGAAGAGGCAGCCACCTGATCTGGCCCTCATTACTCTAGGAACTTCTGCCCGGTGGAGCTCGTCAGAGCGAAGTCTTCTGGAGGCCTTGTGGGGTCTAACCAGGGCCTTGATGAGGGGTGGACCGTTTCCCTTCAGAGATTTATGGGCGACGCATAGAGCCTTAAAGTGGATTCTCTCCTGTATGGGGATTGGTATGTTACTGACCAAACTCACTGGAGAAAAGAGAGGATTGAAAAATAGGATCTACCATATGGGATGGACCAATCAACAAGCATTTGCAATGCAATAGGTCTCGCAGCATTAAAGTTTGAGTTATTGGCATTGTATATGACAATGTGTTGCATTAAATTTTTAGCAAAGTCTGTATTGGTGTATAAGGATGATTTGCATGATGATAGCTGTTGCAATGCAAAATTTTAAGCAATGTTGGCAATAATATTATATTATAATAATATTGTAAGTTACTGTTGTACTTATAAGCATTTTGGTAGCGCATAGTGATGTTGTGGTGCCCCTGAGTGGTGCTGTGGTGGTGCCGAGTGATGCTGTGGTGATAGGATAGATATTGAGGGCGATAGATAGATAGAGGGAGGGCGGAATATAGATTGAGGGAGGGCGAAAGATAGAGGGAGTGCGAAAGATACATACAGGGAGGGAGATAGAGGGAGGGCGAGAGAGAGATAGAGGGATAGAGGGAGGGCGAGAGAGATATAGAGGGAGGGCGAGAGAGAGATAGAGGGATAGAGGGAGGGCGAGAGAGAGATAGAGGGATAGAGGGAGGGCGAGAGAGAGATAGAGGGAGGGCGAGAGAGAGATAGAGGGATAGAGGGAGGGCGAGAGAGATATAGAGGGAGGGCGAGAGAGAGATAGAGGGATAGAGGGAGGGCGAGAGGGAGGGCGAGAGAGAGATAGAGGGATAGAGGGAGGGCGAGAGAGATATAGAGGGAGGGCGAGAGAGAGATAGAGGGATAGAGGGAGGGCGAGAGGGAGGGCGAGAGAGAGATAGAGGGATAGAGGGAGGGCGAGAGAGATATAGAGGGAGGGCGAGAGAGAGATAGAGGGATAGAGGGAGGGCGAGAGAGAGATAGAGGGATTGAGGGAGGGCGATAGAGAGATAGAGGGATTCAGGGAGGGCGAGAGAGAGATAGAGGGAGGGCGAGAGAGATAGAGGGATAGAGGGAGGGCGAGAGAGATAGAGGGATAGAGGGAGGGCGAGAGAGAGATAGAGAGATAGAGGGAGGGCGAGAGAGAGATAGAGGGAGGGCGAGAGAGATAGAGGGATAGAGGGAGGGCGAGAGAGAGATAGAGGGATAGAGGGAGGGCGGGGGAGATAGAGGGAGGGCAAGAGAGAGATAGAGAGAGGGCAAGAGAGAGATAGAGGGAGGGCGAGAGAGAGATAGAGGGATAGAGGGAGGGCGAGAGAGATATAGAGGGAGGGCGAGAGAGAGATAGAGGGATAGAGGGAGGGCGAGAGAGAGATAGAGGGATTGAGGGAGGGCGAGAGAGAGATAGAGGGAGGGCGAGAGAGATAGAGAAATAGAGGGAGGGCGAGAGGGAGGGCGAGAGAGAGATAGAGGGATAGAGGGAGGGCGAGAGAGAGATAGAGGGAGGGCGAGAGAGATAGAGCAATAGAGGGAGGGCGAGAGAAAGATAGAGGATAGAGGGAGGGCGAGAGAGAGAGAGATAGAGGGATAGAGGGAGGGCGAGAGAGATAGAGGTAGGGCGAGAGAGAGATAGAGGGAGGGCGAGAGAGGGATAGAGGGATAGAAGGAGGGCGAGAGAGAGATAGAGGGATAGAGGGAGGGCGAGAGAGAGATAGAGGGATAGAGGGAGGGCGAGAGGGAGGGCGAGAGAGAGATAAAGGGATAGAGGGAGGGCGAGAGAGAGATAAAGGGAGGGCAAGAGAGATAGAGGGATAGAGGGAGGGCGAGAGAGATTGAGGGAGGGCGAGAGAGAGATAGAGGGATAGAGGGAGGGCGAGAGAGAGATAGAGGGACAAAGGGAGGGCGAGAGAGATATAGAGGGAGGGCGAGAGAGAGATATAGGGACCCTGACTCCGACTGAGGTTGGCCCGGCCTCGGACTGAGATCGATGGGTGTTCTTTTTGTAAATCCCTGAGTTGAGCAGTGGCACCAAGGTGGACTGACCATACCACTTTCATCTGCCATCTTTGAAGCCTCCATGATCTGTGTGCACAGTATTCAGGTGCCAACTGTGTGACTTCCAAAGGCTACCTGCACAATTTGGATGGGGAACCTGTGCAACTTAGATTAGTGTCTATGCAGCCTTCAGGGACTGACCCAGTAGTATATACAATATATGAAGTTCTTGTTACTATTTTCACTGCCGGTCCTTTTTCTGGAAATGTCTGACTGTGTGTTATATGGTCTGCAATAGACTTCACAGGCAACGTAAGTTAAGAGACTGCTCAATATTTCCATGTGACTGCTGCACACAGACAAACGCGACTTCCATCCGACGCTCGTTTGGAGACGCTCACCATCAGGATTATACTTGAAAGGGGTACAACTTTGCACTTCTCACCCTTGAAAATAAAACCCTGTTTGTATATAGCGCTTGCTGCTGCCGATTTGCTGCCATATAGCACTGTACATACCATGCTATATATATATATTAATTGCCTGGCAAGGGTGAAAAGCTGCATTTGTCCTTCCAAGGTCCGAACTTTGACATGTATGCTGCACGCTAAACACAGCAGCAGGCGCCTGGTTCACTGAACTATCTCAGTTCCCTGATTAGGCAGGTTAGAGCATTTGAACCGGCATATCCATGTCAGAAGTTCCTCATTGCAAGTGTGGCTGGTTGAGAGCAATGCTGAGAGGTTTTTCAGTGAACTTGTGTGCTTTACAGACACCGTGTGCCTCATGCAGACGTTTGCACTCAAATAGTAAACTGTGCGTGAATGGTGAATTTAGAGAGGTTTGGGGGAGCTGGTGAAGTAAAGGTGTCAAGCTGGTTTCTGCACACATTGTTTCTTCTCCTCTTTTCAGAATGGCCTTTGACTGTGGGACCCAATAAAAACCTTTGTGCATCAGTGTGATTTCTTAATCACAAGGATTGGGACTCAGCCTGGAGGGGTGACAAACCGCAGCATAGGGTAACAATTACAACTGCTGCGGACTGCTAATAGACGCCACAGTCACTGTTTAAAGCAGGTGGTTTAAAGTAGTATTTCGGTGTTTTTGTTGTATATGTGTATTTGTTGAGCATTCCAAAATTGAAGGAAGTACACCAATTAAATTAAAGTAACTTATGGAGCTATTCTAATTATTGGTGGTAAATACCAGGAAATCAGCAGTGGAGAAGACAGTGGGACGGTACTAGAGGACGTGTCATTACTGTCTGTGTGCCTACAGTGATGTACATCCGAGTGGCATTGGCCGTGAGCAGCAAAGGTGATGAAGGACTTTCAATTGGAGGAGGTGAGGTTGGAAGGACTTTTTGAAGGTGCAAAGACACATTTGACATTTTTATTACACTCGTGAAAATTATGAAATTCAATTCACATTGGAAAGAATTTCACGACTGCAGAATTTTGCACACTGTTTTCCGCTGAGAACTGGTTTAAATAGAACCCTGCCACTACCTTGCGTGATTTTTGATTGTGAGGTGCCCTCCTGTTCCATTTTCACATGAAATTCTGTAAAGTGGATTTTGCAAAATGTTCCTTAATTTCGAGTAGTTTTCCAAAAATGTAATAAACAATATTTTGCCATTTCATGTCAGTCTGAGGAGAGAACGTATGTTCAATGAGTGGGAATGCAAGTAGAAAGATGTCAGAAAAGCACATTAAGTCAATCATTAGATGGGACAGGGAGAGTTCGGTGGCATGGACAACGATTTATCAAAATACGAGGTAACAGAAGTGACATCACATACCTTTGCGACCCGATATCACAGACTTCTCAGCAGCTTCCATTTTGCTGCTCAGGAGCTATGTGAAGGGCAAGGGTTTCTGCCCCTGCCTTCATGATTCACGAGGCCCTGGGTGAGAAGGGCCGTGCAGGGGTACCCAGAGGCATATAGATGTGGCAGGTGCCAAACCTGGTTTCTGTAATGTTTAGTGGTGGTATTGGTGAGCAGTGCTTCCACAAGTGCGGAAGCGCCCCATTACACGTTCCCTATTAATTACGCGGGAGAAAACAGGTTTGGAGCTAAAGATTCCTTCTAGTATCCCACCCATGAGTAATTGAGTATCACAAGTTAACCCCCCATAAAATAATCTAAATGCACTGGAATTATTAGGCCTGTTGTTTGTGTCCCCACTCCTCCCAGCCCTACCCCCCTTTAAAAATAATCTGATAGACCTGTTATTATTAGGTCCTTTTGTGCAGGTTTTGTTCGTTTCCTGGGAGTTAACACTGTCGCTTCCTACTACCTGCTGCAGTAGGGTAGCTGCTTCAGGTAAGGTGCGAAAGGTGTGGGCGGGGAGTGAGCTGGCCGGACCCTCTGTATTCTGGCTGCGCAGCATGGTCTGCTCCCCCGGGGTGCCATTCAGAGACAGAACATCGAACCTGGCCATTTTCCCGAGGACACGGCAGCCATGTTGTCTCGCTTGCTTAGAGGGAACTGGAAACATGCTGGGGGCGGGGTGGGGCACCGGACAAAGGTTGTTTTAGAGAGCCGGAGAAGCATACGTCTAGTTATAAAAAAATCTACGGAGGGCAAGGGGCCAACGAAACAAATGCTCTTCCCGGCCTGTCGAGAGAGAAGTGTAATTGTTTCAGTTTTTATAGGATCCGTGGGCTGGCCGGAACCTCTGTATTCTGCCTGCGCAGCATGATCTGCTCCCCCGGGGTGCCGTTCAGAGACAGAACATCAAACCTTGCCATTTTCTCGACGACACGGCAGCCATGTTGTCTCGCTTGCTTAGAGGGCAGGAAACATGCTGGAGGCGGGGTGGGGTACCGGACAATGGTTGTTTTAGAGAGCCGGAGAAGCATCCGTCTAGTTATAAAAAAATACACGGCGGTCAAGGGGCCAACGAAACAAATGCTCTCCCCGGCCTGTCGAGAGAGAAGTGTAATTGTTTCCGTTTTTATAGGATCTCTTAAAGATACAGCACCCTGTTTATGATGTTTTGCAGCAAGTGTCTGGATGTAATGCCTCCCATGTCAAACCTTGAAAGCAAGACTATAAGTTCCGGATATAACTAGGCAGAGAAAAGCAACTGGAAACAAGAGAGAGAGACGCGGCGCTCTGCAGACTGTCTGCAGGACAGTGCACCATCGACAATTTAATAATTACAGGGATCGTCCACATGCCGCAGGGATCTAAAGTCACTAGAGCTGAGCCAACCATTGCCGCCCGAGGTAAAGGGTCACTCGCGGCCAGTTGCGATGAAGTCAGTTTATTAAAACAACATCCTTTCCTCCTCGCGCACACTGGGCATATGTTCCCCATTAGGTCCGCGCAGATCTGTGCATTTTGTGATGATGTCAGCACCGCGGGGTGACTGAGTTTATCTGTATGAGAAAAACGCCGAGGACCAAGCAATGAGGAAGATTTCAAAAAAGCTTGCAGGATTTTGGCAGGAATAGTGAGCTGCACAGCGGGTGGAAACTTAAACTGCAACAAAACTTCACTCGAGCCCTCCTCTGCCTCCGCATCCCCCTCACTCTCAGTCTCCGTCAGATCAGCCCAGACACGCACGGCTCCAGCGACCAGCAGAGGCAAACACAGCAGATTCAGACGCCTGCCTGTTTATCAGCGCCGCGCGCCCCTCTGCAGACTCCCCCTGCATTCCACGAGGCGCGCGTCGTGGTCCGATTCTTTCTGCCATGCTGTCTGAGGCAGAAGCTCAGGCGCCCAACGTAATCCTATGGAAAAACGCTGCGCGTGGCCAGCTCTTGTCTCCCTTCGTTGTCGGCTGATCCGGCAGCTATAGTTCTCGTGGCGAGAACGCGCTTAGCGCGCGTTCGTCATAGCGAGACCTAAAAAGTGATTTAGATCTGCGTTTTGTAATAAATAAATATTTACCGTATGCTTAATTTCTATGCGGTAAAGTTCAATAAATAGCTCAATCAGAAATGAGAGGCAGAGTCCATGGAGTCTGAGTCAAAGGGGTTTTATTCCATGTAATGGAATGGTTCGAACCATGGTATCATGTTCCTTTCACCACTAAGGTTCAGGAAGGGATAGACAATGCTTTATTAACAGTACACAATATATATAGTAAATGCATATAGTGGTGATGAATACAGAAGGCGTAACAGCTGAAAGAAACGAGATAAGAACACATGTGCGTGACAGAAAGGCGTGCACGAGGGCGTACACGGAGGTGTGTGCTAGAGGCGTCACATGAAACGTGTCACAAGTGGGTGGATACATAGAAGAATCTTGCAGTGTCAGCAGAAACCTATAGCTGAGATGCGCGCGCAGGCGGCATGACGTGTGATTGACGTGAAGCTGGAGGGTGCAGGGGACTTGACATTTAGCACTACTGGGGAGAGACAGAAGTCTGGCATGTCAGAACAACCTAAACCTATAACATATCTGATATCTTGTGTTTGGAGGATGTAGTGTCTAGAGTGAAAGGTCTCTCGGGCAGAGGCTATTCTATACTGCATGCATATGTGACTACGTGCAATGTGCGGGGGCCATGGACCTACCATGGTAACAGGAGCAGTGAATTACTTGAAGGAGACAGGAAGGCTTGGCCCTTTGCTCTGCAGTCGGGGGATTGTTTATCTACTTCGCTAGACTGGAATGTGTTTTCGAAGAGCTGAACTTGGCTATACTGATAACTCGAAGGCAAAATACTGTTTTTGGCAGGCAAGCAGGCCGAGCCGGGCACCGCTCGCCACGCAGGGAGTAAGGAAAAGTTCATGGACGCAGATCCAGGCTGCAGCTTTCAGGAGGCAGAGAGCAGAAAGGATTCGATGGCAGAAATCAGGGCCTAGCTCAACATAGCCAGGAAAACGTGAAAGTGCACCATGCAAAGACGTTGGCATGGCATACTTAGGAACTGAATTATTAATCCATTCATGGTGGATCTGATAGATAACATGTTAACGTTGGACGCAAATGTATTTGCGTCTTCATAGCTGGTCGAGGAGGGAAGTTACATGTACTTTAAGCACGTACATGGAGACGTTCGGGTTCACGTTAGGGGACATTACTTGACCATAAAAATTCAAATTACCTCATTCCCTCCTTGTCCCCTACGGACCCTTCAGGATACATCTATTTTCATGAGTCCATCTATCTGTGCATATAACATCATTTGCTCATCCTTTTTCAGGCGGGATTTAGAACGTGAACTGGGACGGGGAATGCAGGCTGTGGCACACAAGCCACAAATCGCTGGCCCACATTGGATACAGAGACAACAACTGAATACTATGGCCAATATAATCCCTAGGAATGAAAGTAACTTCCATCCCCAGGCTGTTACTACACTCCAGAGCCAACCGGACAAAGGCCAGGAGCCTGGGTTCTGATGAATCTGATTAGCGATCTTATGGAGACGAGATATGGCTCTATATACTGACGGTGCATTTTCTGGAATGAAAACACAGCAACTCGATCCGATGACTCTACAAGCCCCGCCCCTATCGGCCAGGATGACGTCAAGGACGAGACGATTCTGAAGAACAACAAGTCTCATAGCAGACTGTTCCTCTGTTAAGTTGCCTAGGGCGGAAGTAGTTTCATTTACTACTGCTTCAAGGGTTCTTGTTAACCTACGTATTAATTTACTATTTGAGACAGTACCCAAATAGGGAAAAAATCCTTTATTGAAATCTGTGTATTGTTCCCATGCCGTTTCGGTATATTCGACAATTGGGAGTTCTCTCTTGTGTCTAGTAGGTATAAGCTGAGGATTTCTATGGTAATCAGGAGGAGCTAGAAAAACAGGTGGCAGAAGGAATGCAATGTAACAGGTACCATCCCAATCTAGAGGTAAACGTATGTATGCTGTATGGCCACAAATAAAATATGAATGACGGGAGGCTTTGAATGTGGACTTGCCCTTATCACTGAATTCGATCACAGTAGTACATTCACTATGACCTAGGTGTACTGAACCATTCTTCTTGACACATAATTCGCCCTTGACTGGTAATACCGACATAGTGGGCAAGTCTGGTTCGGTTTCGGACTGGACATTCAGAATCATGAGGTTAAGTGTAAAGTTACCTAATCCATATACTTCGTTTTCTAGATCGGTTCCTGTCCTTTGTAGGAGACCCTCCTTGTCAGGGAAACATGCTTTATTCATAACTGTGTTCAGATTTCCCCAAACCCAATTGCCCTCGAAAACTATGGAATCAGAATCTACAGAATTAATTAAACTAAACCATGCACCACAAGTCAAGTCAAGTCAAGTCATAAAATTTGTATAGCGCACTACATACCCAGAGGGTTAACCATTGTGTGTAAACGGATACGGAAAGAGGGGCAGAGCTCCCTTATATTTCTGATAGGGAGGGAGTCGGCCACATATCCAACAATTAGTAGCATTGCTGGTCTGATGAGAATGGTGTAACATACTGATGAATGTATTGTTGCGCAGCGCAAGTCGATAAGACAATTCGTGTGGGGGCAGTTCACTAAACGTGTGCTCTGCCGTGTCATTAAGAGAAGAGTGTACAATAGGAAAGAACATATGTAATAATACACTTATGCCAATAATCATAAGACTCAGAAAAAACATAATCAATAACGTAATGATAAAGTAGCTTCGGAGAGATTTACAATGTTTTTGTTTCTTGATCTGTTTCTGTCTATCTCTCTCTCTATTGGGGTCTAACTTGTACATGTCAGGAACCTGTCTAACCGCTTCACCCGAGAGGGACTTAAACAATTAAACTGTCTGACTTACTAGACCTCAATTACATTTTGTATTCTTGAGACAGAGTTTTCTCTAACAGGGGGAGTTTAGAGTCACTGGAATCTGGGCAGTCCTTAGAGGGAGAGGAAGAGTCTGGCAACAGTCCGTGATTTTTTTTTATATGGCTCGAGTGGAGCCAGCCCTTCCTCCCCTCAAGCTTGACAGCAGTCCTTGTTGTTAATAAAACCAGTTTCGGCTGCTTCCATCTGGGTTCCAACGGACTCCTCCGATCAAAGTTCCGGACGATGACAATATCCCCTGGACGGACGTCGTGTGGCTTTACTTGAGTGTTGTCCGGAAAGGCTACGGCAACCTGTGAACGACAAGATTGTAGTGCAGACATCAAGGAGGCAAGGTAATCTGTCAGCATACAACTGTCAACATCGGTAATCTTACGAGGCAAAGGCGTCCCCCACATATTCGGTGGCCTACCAAAGACCACCTCATACGGGGATAGCCCTGTCCTAGAATGAGCTACCATTCTCATATAAAACAGTGCAACTGGCAAGGCAACTATCCAATCTACACCTTTCTCGGCACAGATCTTAGCAAGACGTGTTTTCAGAGTCTGATTGTGTCTCTCAACGAGACCTGCTGCCTCGGGGTGTCGGACACAGTGGAATTTCCACTGATAACCTATCAGGAGTGATACCTGCTTCATGAGCTCGGACGAGAATGGCTGACCATTGTCCGAATACACGACACGGGGCAAACCGTATCGGGGGAAGAATTCACGAACCAACTGCTTGGCAGTGGTCGGAGCAGTGTAATCTGGGACTGGATATGCTTCTGTCCAACGGGAAAGTGCGCATACAATTACGAGGACATATTTAAAACCTCGGCATCTGTCCATCTGGATATAATCCATCTGGAGAACTTCAAAAGGATGGTCAGGAGGATGGAATCCACCCTGTTCCACGGGGACACCTTTTCCTGGATTGAACTGACAACAGATCATGCAAGTACGCACTTTCTGTTTCGCTGCTGCTCGTAAATGTTTGTTGTACCAAAGATTCTGTAAACTGTCTAACATGGCTTTTTCTCCTAAGTGTGCTGGACTATGTGCTCTATTGATCATAACTTGAACCATAGAGTCGGGAAGAAACCATGTGGCCCCTCCCTTTGTCATTAATCCCTGGTCTGTCTGGATCTCTCCTAGTTCAGTCCATTTCTTGATTTCATCTGGAGTAGCATGTGTCTGTATGTCGAGTACTTCTAGAATGGGATCCTTGACTGTCATACAATGTGTCAGTGTAGTTACATCAGTCTTTGTCATATCAGTCGCATGTGTATGAGTCAGAGCTGTGTGTTTCGTTGTTCGGTCTGCCAGGTCGTTACCCTGGGAAATAGTGTCTGTAACTTTAGTATGTGCCTTACACTTCATGATAGCTATGGCTGAAGGCAAATGTATTGCTTGTAACAATGCTTGAATGAGGGGACCATGCTGAATCTTGGCTCCGTGAGAGGTCAAGAAACCTCTTTCTTGCCACAGTACACCGAAGTCGTGTACGACTCCAAATGCATAACGTGAATCTGTGTATATGTTAACGTTCCTGTTCTTGGCTACTATACAGGCACGCGTCAGAGCAATGAGCTCTGCAGCTTGAGCAGACAGTGTATCAAAACGGTGTGTTTCTTTGACTTCAGTTTCAGTGGTCACTGCATATGCGGCCACTAATTCTCCTGTACTTGTTCTCATACATGAACCATCCACATAAAGCGTCAGGTCTGGATTGGGTAATGCAACATCTGTCAAGTCTCGTCGGGGCTTTGTCACTGCATTAATGATCTCTACACAGTCATGTGGAGCTGGATCGATTGTACTTGAGGGTAACAATGTGGCAGGATTGAGTATATTACAGCGTCTGATTTCTATGTGTGGCTGGAACAGTGTCAGTTCATAACCTGTCAGTCGTGCTATAGTCAAGTGTTGAGTCTGTGTTCTGTTTAACAGAACTTCCACGGAATGCGGAACTTGTACTGTCAATTGGTGTCCTAACACTATGGAATCACTTTGTCTGATTGCTAGAGCTGTCGCTGCAACTGATTTCAAGCACGCAGGCAGGGCCTGGGCTACTGGATCTAATGTACTGGAGAAATAAGCACAAGGCTTATGTGAACCTGCTTGGTCTTGTGTGAGGACAGATAATGCTGTGCCATCACGTTCAGTAACAAAGAGTGTAAAAGGTTTGCTGTAACATGGCGTCGCTAAAACTGGTGCTTGGCATAAAGCTGTCTTCAATTCATCAAAAGCTTGTGTATGTTCTTGAGTCCAAGGGAGGACAGTCGAAGTTGCTGCCTCCTGTGTTGTCAACTGTATAAGTGGCTTAGCTAGAAATGCATACTGAGGGATCCATTGTCTGCAGTAAGAGGTGAGGCCAATGAAGGCCCGCACTTCCTTTTGTGTCTTGGGTTGCGGTAAGTGTGCGATTAACTGAATACGATCAGGTGTAAGCTGTCTCCCCCTCTTGGACAGCAAGTGCCCAAGGTACACCACTTGCTGAACACAGAATTGCAGCTTCGAAGGAGACACCTTGTGTCCCTTGTCAGCCAGGAAATACAAAACTGTCAGTGATGCTTGCTCACATTCGGGTTCACTTCGGGCGGTGATCAATAGATCATCGACGTACTGGAGTAGGGCAGTGTTAGCTGGCATGTGAATACTGTCAAGTTGTCTTTTCAATGCTTGGCTATAGATGCTCGGGCTTTCTGTGAATCCTTGACGTGCGCGTGCAAATTTGAAGCTACGGCCATTTAAACAGAATCCGAAAAGATATTGGCTTTCCGGATCAATGGGGACACTAAAGAAGGCGTTCTTGAGATCGATTACAGTAAAGAACGTCGCCTCAGAATCGATTGTCGTCAATAAAGACGAGATGTCTGGAACCACAGGGTACTGTGGTACAATGCATTTATTCAATTCTCGTAAATCAATCACCAACCGATAAACTGGAGGTGCATTGGGATCAGTACGTTTAAGAATCAGAATGATAGGGGAATTACAAACATTGGAGTCGGTTTCTACTACCACTCCTTGTGCAATGAGCTCGTCAATGATTTTCAGTAAAGCCACTACAGCATCAGGTGGTAACTTGTATTGTCGGATTCGGGGTAATACAACTCCTGGCTTGAGTGTAACACGGTATGGTGTAATGTGCATACATCCTACATCAGTAGGGCCTTGTGCCCACAAATGTTCTGGTACATTTTTCAATCTAGCATCAAAATCACGTAATACATAGTGACCCTTAAAGTCACGTAAAAACAATCTAACTCCTTCCGGAGAACAACATATTACTGCTCCTAGAGCTTTCAGTGTCTTGATACCTAACAAGTTTTCTGGACATGATTTCGTAAGCAATAAGTCTGTAGTACGTGACAATGGACCAACTGCAAGGGGAACAGGTTTCGATACTTTGTTAACAATAGGCTTTCCTGAAAACCCAAGGGAAACATTCTGTGAGCCTGAGAGGGGTGCCCCTGGAGTCTCGTCGTGACTAATCGTTGTTCGACTTGCCCCTGTGTCAATCAAAAACTTTCTATCCTTTCCTAATACCTGACTATGTACATAAGGACCCTCTTGATCTACAGGAACCTCAATAAGAGGCAAGCCAACCTCCCTCTCTAGGCTTTTTCATGTGTACCGCTGATAATCGGGGTAATCAGATTGTGCATACTGGTACATTTGTTGCGAGACTTGCTGTGTCGCGGCAATGGGCTGTGGTTGTGGTACCGCTACGGTCTGTACTGTCTGTTGCGGAACAGGCATGGGTTGTACGTTCTGTGGAATATGTTGCTGAACCTGATGTTGGACCTGGTCCTGTCTAGGCTGACGTGGTCTCTCTTTAGTTGTACCTGTGGCTATATTGTGTTTCAGAACTGTACATTCATTTACATAATGACCTGGCTGTTTACAATAGTTGCATATCCCTTTAACGGGAGCCGCCGAATTATTGGACTGTGTCATACCCTTCTTCTGACCGTCAGCTGGAACTGACTGAGCAACTAACATTTTCATTTTCGTGTCTTTCATACGTCTCTGTTCGTGATCTTGTTCTTCCATAATTCTATTCTGGTGATACTGTAACATTTGTAAAATTTGGGAAGGCGTATTTGCTTGCCATGTGCTTTCGACTTTCAATACACGATTCTTAACCTGGGGTAAGGAATTCTCAACTAATTTAGTTACAAAAAGATGTGGGTAGGACTCGCTACTTGTTTTCAGACCACTATTAATAATAAAACATTTCTCAAATCTAGAATAAAAATCACTAGTGTCTTCGTCGTGTTTCTGTTTACAGGCTGAGATTGCGTCCCAGTCTTCCTTTTTAGTTGTCAATAATCTTGGCAAAACCTATACTAATAATCCTGGTAATGCTTTGGTTTTCTCCTCAAGGCCTAACCCTGGAGTACGTCCTTTGTCCTCGTCTTCTAATTCAGTCCAATTAATCTTTTTATCACCCACCTCCCATTCTTTTTCCTTGAGTTTCTCGTAAATACCAGCCGGTAACAGTACTTTCAGTATTTTCATAATATCGGAATACGTGTAATCTCCCATGAGAAGCATGTCTTTAATTTCTCGGTGAAACCCTGCTGGATCTTTATCATGACTAGGCACTATTTTCTTCATTTCCAGTAATTCTATTTTAGTTATGGGCGTGTATACGAATACACGTTCTAGTGTGTTATCCTGCTTCCGGATGGGGTGCACTTCTCGCAATGGATTCTGCCTGTCTATGTAAAACATTTTTCTTTCTGGGGATGGAGCTGAGACAAACTGTGGATTCAGGAAAGCACTATATCTGTGTCGATGTTCTAGAATCATTTTAATCAGATCGGTACCTAGGCCTCTCCATCTATTCGAGAGTAGTTCTATTAATACATCAGGTAATGGACCTGGATCAGAATGTTGGCTTTTAAACAACGTAAGGAGATGCTGAATCATGTACATACCAGCTAGTCGCTGCTCGTCTGGGGAAAGGTTCAAAAACGTCTGCGCTACTGCACCATCATTATATGTATTACAATTGTCAGCCCATTGTACTGCTGATCGGGCTAGTTCTTGTTCATCCATGGAATTGAGTACATGGTACCCCATTCGATCTTGAAGTATTTTATCGGTAGCCTGAAACAAATGTTCAGGAGACCTCGGATTCGATATAGCAGAGAGAAAAATTCTCTTGCTTTCTGGACGTATTACTTTACTAAAGGGTCTTCCTTTACCTACATATGCCATGGTACCTCGACTCGTTTCTGTATTCTCTGGTTCATCCTCCTCTGAGGATTCACTCTTGTCTAGTTCTGTTTCCCTTTCAGCTTTCTTTCTTTCATGCATTATTACTATTTCTTTACGGATCTTTCTGTACATGGACTCTATGCAATTCTGTTTATCGTGTTTTCCTTCTGCTATATTCTGACCCCATTTGGTTAGTGCATCCATCTCTTCCTTGTCTACACCAGGACGATCTCGTTCTCTTATCAAACAGTTTATGAAGAAGCGTAATATCAAACCTTGAGTGTCAACTTTCTGATGTGCCATGGCCTCGCCAATACTTTCAGGACCCTCCCCCGTTTGAATAAAATGATATATTTTATCTAGATGGTCAGTCATTCCTGGCAATAACATTAAATAATCTGTAACTCCTCGTATACGTAGTGATGCTAGCATCATCTTACCATCTTTGCCGGGTACTGAATCATATCTACAGTCTGTGCGATGCTCTTTAAGTTTTTCATATGAGGCTGCTTGAGGTGTACGTTGCCTTGCTAATTCCCTAATAGTCAGTCGATGTACTGGTGGCGGGGTCTGAAAATGACCTCCTGTCGCACCTCCGGATGCGTGACCATCAGGCTGACCGTCAGCCGTCGTTGGCTGCGTCGTTACAGGCGCTAATATAGCTGGAAAAGTGTGTACAGTAGAGGGGCCCTGGAGGAAAGGATTCCCAGGCCCAACTGGACCAGTTCCAGGAGGAAAAGCAGTGGGAAGCGTGACATGTGGACGAGGGGGTGGCGTAACTTGAACAGCAGGTTGATCAGCCGGAGCAGGCAGGTGTGCATTATTATCGGGCGGTACGGGTCTGTTAGTATATGCTGGAGCTACATCGTCTAAATAGGAAGAAAGGAAAATATCTGCTGCAGTCTTTTTATGTTGTACTTTAATCGGAACTAATGGTGGCGGTAAATTACTTGGCATTTCCGGGGTGGCCTTAGGTAGGCCCTCGGCCAAAAGAGGATACATGCCATTCATAAGGGTATTTCGTTGTCGGTCTATTTGTTCTGTTCTGACTCCTATGCCTTCTTCAACTAATTCGTTTTCTCGAGCTTTTTCTGAATCTTCTCTATGTTTTTCGGCCTTTTTAAGTTCTTTTTCTGTACGTCTATGCGCTTCTTTACGCCATAATTCTATGGCATCTTTCTGTGATTGTCTGGCTTTCTTTTTCCAGAGCACCTCTTCTACTCCCATGATGCAGTCGGCATCCCATGTCCCTGTAACAGGCCATCTATATTTCTCGTCTAGGTTCTTAGTATAATCGACCCATAAATCTAGGTACAGTATGGCATCTAAGCCATGCTTGTGGTACATAAAATGTCCGGGAGTGTCCCTAGGTGGGACAGGAATCGCTTCCTCTAGTATCCCTTTCCTAGTTCCTATCTGACGTAACTTTGAGAATAACGGCATTTTGGTACTTGGCACCTGATACTTACTTGAACTCGAACGCAATTAATATATAAAAACACAGTAATGTATATCAAACAATCACTCATACCACGACATTAATCACATAGAAACATTTCGAACAGATATTGACTATGAATGAATTCTATAACGAAAACAAAACTGAATCGCTGAATAACGGAAATACTGTATGTGCTGCTAAACAGCACAGATACACTGCTAAAACAGTGCAGACCGGATCTGTGTACCCAAACCCGTCTTGACCGGATACATAGTAATGCACCCGTCTAGATGCGTCCCCAGCAACGGTACTCACCGGGAAGCACGGAACGGAAGGCCTCGGAAACTCGTCTGGACTGGACCGGACTGGACTCGACTCGACACGTTACGTCACAGATACTTCGGAACTGGTGGGCCTCTAGACACCTCGGACCTTGCTGTCTCGGCTGGGCTCTGGTTGGGATCCTCCGCACTCCTCACCGCCTCGTCTGGATGTCGATCGCAGTCTCCGTCACCTCCGTAGGCCTGAGGGAGATACAGGAAATCCTGCGGGTACGCGTAGTTGTCCGTCACAGCTGTGGCAGGGGGCAAGGCCTGCGACGCATCGCCGGCGCGTGGGGTGGGGGAGGGGTCCCTGTTCGGGCGCCAAATTATGTGGTAAATAAATATTTACCGTATGCTTAATTTCTATGCGGTAAAGTTCAATAAATAGCTCAATCAGAAATGAGAGGCAGAGTCCGTGGAGTCTGAGTCAAAGGGGTTTTATTCCATGTAATGGAATGGTTCGAACCATGGTATCATGTTCCTTTCACCACTAAGGTTCAGGAAGGGATAGACAATGCTTTATTAACAGTACACAATATATATAGTAAATGCATATAGTGGTGATGAATACAGAAGGCGTAACAGCTGAAAGAAACGAGATAAGAACACATGTGCGTAACAGAAAGGCGTGCACGAGGGCGTACACGGAGGTGTGTGCTAGAGGCGTCACATGAAACGTGTCACAAGTGGGTGGATACATAGAAGAATCTTGCAGTGTCAGCAGAAACCTATAGCTGAGATGCGCGCGCAGGCGGCATGACGTGTGATTGACGTGAAGCTGGAGGGTGCAGGGGACTTGACATTTAGCACTACTGGGGAGAGACAGAAGTCTGGCATGTCAGAACAACCTAAACCTATAACATATCTGATATCTTGTGTTTGGAGGATGTAGTGTCTAGAGTGAAAGGTCTCTCGGGCAGAGGCTATTCTGTACTGCATGCATATGTGACTACGTGCAATGTGCGGGGGCCATGGACCTACCATGGTAACAAGAGCAGTGAATTACTTGAAGGAGACAGGAAGGCTTGGCCCTTTGCTCTGCAGTCGGGGGATTGTTTATCTACTTCGCTAGACTGGAATGTGTTTTCGAAGAGCTGAACTTGGCTATACTGATAACTCGAAGGCAAAATACTGTTTTTGGCAGGCAAGCAGGCCGAGCCGGGCACCGCTCGCCACGCAGGGAGTAAGGAAAAGTTAATGGACGCAGATCCAGGCTGCAGCTTTCAGGAGGCAGAGAGCAGAAAGGATTCGATGGCAGAAATCAGGGCCTAGCTCAACATAGCCAGGAAAACGTGAAAGTGCACCATGCAAAGACGTTGGCATGGCATACTTAGGAACTGAATTATTAATCCATTCATGGTGGATCTGATAGATAACATGTTAACGTTGGACGCAAATGTATTTGCGTCTTCATAGCTGGTCGAGGAGGGAAGTTACATGTACTTTAAGCACGTACATGGAGACGGTGGGGTTCATGGTAGGGGACATTACTTGACCATAAAAATTCAAATTACCTCATTTTGACATAATCAGTAAACAGAACCAGATGAGCTGACAACCTGCACATGCCAGGGTGAAAACAGAATCATGTGTTGGCCGACAACGGCACATGGAGCAAATGAATATGGCCTACGCCAGACCATTACAAAATTCTATATTCATTCTACTGACCTCCCGACAAATTAAACAAGAAAATCGGGTAGAGTCCTCTTGGACCGAAACGACTTACAAGCGTCGTAGTCTTCCTCCTTGTGCTGCGGAGAGAGGCACAAGTTACAAACTTGATGTAGGTCGGCGCGAGGGTACTTGGAATGGCACCCAGTACAGAAATGGAATGGAGTCCGTTCCATTTGCAGATGGCTGGCCCTACGCAGCAAAGCCCGACGGTTGCCCACAAGGTTTTCTATCATGGAGAGAGCATTTATGTTAGTGACAAGATCTAGTGGTTAAGTTAGATCACAGATTGGGAGAGCGAAAGAGTGAAAGACCCAGAAGTGATTTAAGAACTTGTCATTTTAGAGTTGAGAAAAAAGAAACAGAAGAAAAGAACACACATGTGGAACCAATGCAGATTGGTGGTCTGAAAGGACAACTTCCTGCAGAAGAAAAAGAAAGCAGGCGAAAGGGCAATTTGTGTCTTCATTGTGGTAAGGCAAGTCACTTTGCAAAGGATTATCCAGTTAAAACTAACAAAAGGAAAGCTATAGCAATATTAGACAAACCATTGAGCGAGTCAGAAAACTAGATTTCTCGGAGAAAAAAGAGAACGTTTCTTTGAGAACAACTTCAGTACAGATCTCACAGTATGCCACTAATGTTGTTAATCGTACTCCGAAGCACTTTACAATTAGGGTAACCTTTATTATAACAACTCAAGAAAGACACAGCTTGGCTGTTCTGATTGATTCTGGGGCTACAGGCAATTTTATTTAATTTGGAATTAGCCAGTAAATTAGGAACAACTCGAGCTGCAAAATCTGAACCAGAACCAGTCAGAGCTGTAAACGGCTCAGCTTTAGCCTCTGGATTAATTAAGTTTCATAACAAACCTTTGACCATAGGTGGAGAAAATGGGCACACTGAAGAAACTGTTTTTGATCTAATTGATACACCCACTTTTGGTGTCATACTGGGAGTACTTGGTTAGAACTACATAATCTGAAGATAGATTGGATTAAAAGAACTGTCACTTTAGACTCCTCCTTTTGCAGAAATCATTGTTATTCGGAAACTCAAGATCCCATAACTCCATTATTTTGTTCTACCTTACAACAAGATTCTCAACAGTTACCCAGCGAATATCAAGACTATGCTGATGTATTTGACCCTGTCCGAGCAACTAAATTACCACCACACAGAGTGTTCGACTGCAGGACAGACTTGATCCCTGGTGCAGTCTTAATCTGTAGTACGATATACGCCTTAACTGAGCCTGAAAAACAATATTTGAGAACATACTTAAACAAACTGTTAGAGATTGGTGTTATAAGACACTCTACGTCACCAGTCTCTTCGCCACTTTTCTTTGGAGCTAAAAAATCTGGCGATCTGAGGGCGTGCATAGATTACCGCGCAATTAACAAGGCAACGATTAAAAATCGTTATCCATTACCTCTTAGCTCAGTCTTGCTGAATCAAATCAAAGGATCAAATATTTATACTAAATTGGATTTACGGGCGCATATCACCTTGTTCGTATTAAGGAGGGAGGCGAATGGAAGACCACCTTTTGCACAAAATATGGTCTATTCGAATATACAGTAATGCCATTCGGTCTCTGTGATGCCCCGGCAGTGTTTCAGTATTTCATCAATGAAGTCCTACGTGATTAACTTGATGTGACAGTGAAGTAGTGTGGTTCACTGGTTAGAGGCGGCAGACCCGAGAGCAGAGGACGGCCCGGGACCAGGGTTCGATTCCCGGCGCGGCAGGTTTCTGGACCAGGGTCAGCGGACTCGATAATTCTCTCGCCTCGGTGCCCACTCTGATCAGCGATCACACTCGGCAACTCTGGGCATTAGCTTGCCTCATCTTCACTAACGGCCCCACCAGACCGCCGGGGATGCCTGGTCTCACCCTGGAGATACCCAATAGGGACCATCTCTCAGGGAAGCCAGGAAGGGTTTCGCAGCGGTCGAAGCGCCTTGGGACCCTACGGGTAAGTAGTGCGCTATATAAAATGCCTATACATACATACATACATACATGCCTGTGTCATCGTATATATTGATGACATACTGGCCTTCTCCAAGACTGAGGAAGAGCATACTACACATGTTCGCTCAGTTCTACAAAGATTAAGAGACAATTCTTTGTATGTGGAACTTGAAAAGTGTGTATTTAACACAAAGAAGGTCGAATTTTTAGGTTATTGGCTTTCTCCCGAAGGAATAATCATGGACCCAAAAAAGGTTGAAGCAATTTTAAATTGGCCAACTCCCTCTTCTGTAAAAGACACGCAGCGAGTACTAGGTTTTGCCAATTCTGATAGGAGCTTCATATCTAAATTTTCTAAGATAGTGACACCCAATTGCCTTCTACTCGCGCAAAAGGTTACCAGTTGAACAGAATTATACCAATGCAGAACGCAAGTTATTGCCAATTAAAGCAGTCTTTCTTGAACGGAGACACAATTTATTGGGTGCAAAGCATACAATTACCATATTATCAGACCATAAAAATCTCCCGTTTTTCACCACAGTTAAGGCACTCAATCCCAGACAGATGCGCTGGTTACTTCTTTTTTGTGAATTGGATTTCATCATAACGTACTGCCCTAGACAAAAGCAACTCCTGTCTGACACTTTGTGAATTCTTTGTTACGCTAACATCCTTTTCACAAACGAATCTAGACAAATTATAATTCCTTCTGAAAAAATAGTGGCAGTCACACAAGCGGACACCTTTTCAGACCAAGTTACATTGAGTGTTCAGGTGGTAAATGAACATCAATGCCGAGCTCAGAAACAAAACACCATATTTGAGGGTTACTTCTTCCACAAGGATAAACTGTTTATCCCTCAAGAAAACTTGCGACAACAGATATTACACTGGAATCATTATGTTAGTACAGCAGGACATCCAGGGGTCAATAAAACTTTAGAGTTATTTCCGCGGCATTTCTGGTGGAAAAACATCAGACATCAGTCCAACAATATATAAAAGCCTTCCCTGTGTGCACACGACAAAAGTCCTTCCATTCATCCCCTAAAGGTCTTGTACAAAAATTGCCCATACCTCCGCTTCCCTGGCATACTATCAGTTTGGACTTCATCACAGATTTGCCTAAATCCCATAACTTCACTGCAATTTTAGTAGTTGTGGATCTTTTGTCTAAAATGGGGCACTTTATTTGTTTACAAAAACTACCAGCAGCTACAGAATTTAGTGAAGTGTTCATAAACCATATTGTAAAACTACATGGCCTTCCCAGTAAAATAATTTCCGACAGGGGGCCTCAATTCGTTTCAAAATTCTGGAGTCAGTTGTGCAAACATTTAGGAATTGAAATAGCATTATCCTCCGCTTCTCACCCACAGACTGAAGGCCAGACAGAAAAAGTTAATCAATACCTTGAACAAAGTCTACGGTGCCTAACCTCCATTATATAGGCACATTGGGATGAGGTCCTACCATGCAGCTTTAGGCTGTTCCCCTTTCTTTTTTTATAACTAGCTTACATCCACGATCTATTCCTGCCATCCTTCCAGATTTATGCCTGCTGTGACCAAAAGAATTAACAGAATTGCGAGAATTTCAAGAACAAGCCAAGGGTAGTTTAGCCAAAAATAAACAAAAGGTCAAATTATCAGTCGAAACACAAAACACCAGCACCACCCTATAAAGTAGGGGATCTCGTCTGGTTATCAACCAGAAATATCCAGATTGAAGGCCCCAAGAAACTAAACCCTAGGTTCATCGGCCCCTTTCCCATAAATACCATTTTGAATCCAGTTTCAATGAGATTAACTTTGCCCTCGGAATATGCCATCCACCCAGTTCTGCATGTATCTTTGCTCAAACCACATGATCCATCCACACGAAAAGACAACCCTCCTCCACCTGTTGTAGTTGGAGACAATATTGCATATGAAGTAAATCGCATTATAGATGCAAAACGTATACATGGTCGATTACAGTATTTAATTGACTGGAAGGGTTATGATGCGTCAGAAAGATCCTGAGAACCAGACACACATGTACATACTCCAAGATTGGTCAGATCTTTCCCTGCCTTGCATCCGGAAAAACCCTGTCACATACGAAGACCTTTGGGGGGGCAGGAGGCATTTCCTGCATGTGTAAACGGTCTTGGCATGTACATGTGAATTACTTGGGCAAGATCTAAGACCCAAATCACCTTCACATGCACACGTGAGAAAACCTGAGACCCAAAGCTATTTAAACCCCACCTACTTGGTTCCCGATGTTTCGCTTCAAGCCTAAACACTCACCTGACTCCAGACGTGGGTGGGAGAGCATCCAAAGCTTTTCAGCGCTCCACCCTGCTTCCTTCACTGTCTTCACTCAGTGTCTTCGGCTGTGTTCTTGCTGCCCAGATCACATTTCAGACGTCCCTTCCTGTTTCTGAATTTCCGTCTCCAAATCCTCTCCCAGCACGGTTTCCGATTTCCTGCAAAAGAGAAAAGAAAAGAGAATCAACAAAGGGTTGCCAAGCAACACCTCGCTCTGCATGGTAAAGCGTTAGCATGCTTGAACACATACCAGTAAGAATTTAAACTCTATGAAAACTGTGGCAGACCTCTTGACCTTCTATAAATCAAGAGAACGTTTTAAAACTCTTCCTGAAACAATCCAAGGACTTGAAGGACATTGAGTAAGTAAAGAATGTTAAAGTAAAACAGACATTTGTGTAAATACCTGGAGTCTGATTAGAAGACTGAAAGGAAACAGAGAGCTCGATTGTTGTTATTATTTATATATATTTAATGTGAAATTACGGAGCAAATATTGTAAAGGAAATCAGTAACTCTTGAGATAATTTGAGCAATCACAGATTATTAGTGCACCTGTAGTGTTTTTTTGGTTTATTCTTTCTTTTAGTTTCAAGAATCCTTTTGAGAAAAGGTCAAGGGTAATTCCGGTATACCCAATTAAGAGTTCCAAAGCAGATGTTTGACCCAAAGAAGTCATTTAGGGTGTTCAGATTAATCGGGTATGTTGGACAGGCCCCAGAAAAGGGCTTGCTCCCTCCCCGCATGACAGAGCCAGGACACCGACCCTCCAGAAGGTACTCACAGAAGCCACCCGGGACCCGTCCCACACGGGACGCCTGCCCCCGAACATCTCTGTATCACTGGCCCGGGCCACCGCCAGCACCATTGCCCGGGCCCAGCCGCCATCTTGGACACTGCACCACGAGGCCGCGTGGCCTCAGCTCGACCCTAACCCCGGGCCTGGACAGGCCCCGACATCCCGGCACCACCATCCACCCAGGAGGTGAACGGACCACTTGGCAGGTCAATGGGAGAGAGGAGTTTCGATGGCTCTCCCCCGCCAGGTGCCGATCGCCCCCAGCCTCCCCGGGCGCTGGCTCCACCCCCCTGCTGGGTGTCAGGACTCCCTCATCCCGGACCTCCCGACCTCCAAGTGCGAGGGTCCGGACATCAAAGGGGGCCAGACCTATAACTGGGGCAGCTCCAGAGCAGGAAGGCAGTTGTATCCTGGAGTCGAGAGACACTGTGAAGAACTCATCCTTGACGGACTGCTGGCGCTGCCGCAGCCCTGCCTTGTGAACTGTCGTCCTGCCTGCTGGCGCTGCCGCGGCCTTCTGCAACCTTCATCCTCGTCGGGACCTGCTGGCGCTGCTGCGGCCCCTTGCAACCACCATCCTCGTCGGGACCTGCTGGCGCTGCCGCGGCCCGTTGCAACCACCATCTTCGTCGGGACCTGCTGGCGCTGCCGCGGCCCGTTGCCACCTACGATCTCCTCGGGACCTGCTGGCGCTGCCGCGGCCCGACCTCCTAGAACGCCGAGCTCGAGGATTGTGAGCTAACCATCATTTCATCCACTACCAGTTCGGTAACAAGACTGTCCCGCTACCCCCTTTTCCTTCAAAGAGACTAGAATCGAGGGGACCCCTGTGTCCTGACCTCCTTGTACCATACTACCGTACTTCAAGATTTGCTTATAAAGAACGTTAAACCTTATCTTTGTGTGGTGTCCATCTGTGGGGGGGAAGTTACTTGTCTGTACGATCGCTGGAGACGGCTCTCCCCGGAGACCTCTTCCCTTGTCCTCGGCCGTCCCTCCAGGTCCCGTCTAACATTGGTGGCCAGCGGCGCGATCCGAACCAACGCGTACCGTACAGAGAGTAACTCACCCCACGACTAAACCACAATGTCAACCAAAGAGAGCGGATCCACAGAGAAATTCCAGATGGAGAAATTAGAAGAGTACAGCCATCGAGAGCTAAAACAATTTTGCATAGAACTAGGCATTGCTACCACCGGTCTGAGCACGAAAGAGGACTTCAAACACCCCCTAGAATCTTGGGCGGAAACCAGTGCCGTCAGACCCCGGGACCAAGACGTCGAAGCACCAGAGACAAACACCACTTCTCCCGAAGAAAGGAGAGCGGGTCTCTCCCGGGAAGAGATCCAAGAACGAGAAAAAAACAGACTCCACGAATTAGAGTTGGCACGGCTCAAGTTGGACGGAGAACTGAAACTAGCGGAACAAAAACTGAACTTAGAACACTTACGGCTCCTAGAAGAGCGGGAAGAAAAGCAAAGACAAAGAGAACTCGAAGAGAAAAGACTGGCATACGAACACAAGCGCAAGCTAGCTGAAATCAAACTGCGAAAACAAAACAAAGAACTAGGGGTGCCCGAGCAACCGCGCCCCCCAGGCGCTACAGAACAAAAGGTCCACATCCCCAAAGACGTCGTCCGAGAATATTATCGGAACGACGACATACAACAGTGGTTCAAGGCCTATGAGATCGCCATGACCTCCCACCGGATCGATCGAAGTGACTGGGGAGCCGGCCTATGGGGGAGGTTCGTCAATGAAGGCCGCAATGCCCTGCTACAGCTCCCGGACCATCAGATGACGTCCTATGATCACATGAAGGCCGCCCTCCTCACTCGATATGGGCTCACGCCCGAGATGTACCGCCAGAGGTTCCGCGACTGCACCCGGATCCCGGGTACAACTTGGGTGGAATATGTGAACTATTTCAGCCGAGCCTTCGAGGGATGGATCAAGGGTAGCCGCGTAACCACCTACGAGCAACTCTTCAACCTCATTGTATGGGAGCACCTCTCCAACAACTGCTTCGTCGAGCTCAGGCAGCACCTCCTCGACAGTAAATTGACTGATCCTCGGCAGCTCGCCGCTGAGGCTGACCGTTGGGAGAGCACCCGAGTGGCCCGGAGTGGGCCAAACGAGCAGAACCTAAACAACCAAGGTCACCATCGTCCCCGAGGAGGAGGAGGCCAGGGCCGGGGCAGAGATGCCGTCCCGGCAGCTCCCGCCAACAACACCCCGCCCCCGGCTGGGTGGGGGAACCCTCCGATGCGCCCCGGGTTCCGAGCCAATGTTACTTGCCATCGGTGCCAGCGGGTCGGGCACTATGCCAGCGACCCGAACTGCCCAAAGAACCAGACTCCCGGGCCCCGCCAGGTCGCGGCCACCGCCCTAGGAGAAGAACAAACTTCCGAAGAGCATGAAGAATACGAGGAAGAGCAGCCCGAGTGGGAACCTGCCGCCATGGTCCTGGCTTGCCTAGGGGGAAGAGACATGATCCCGCGGGTCCCCCTACCCGCAAACACCAGAAAATACAACCAGTGGGTGAACATAAATGGACGCAAGGCCGAAGCCCTGCGTGACACAGGGGCCAGTGTGACGGCCGTCCGCTGTCACCTGGTGACCCCAGAACAAATCCTGCCAAACGTTCTTTGCCCCGTCCAATCAGCCGACAATTCTGAGAGCCTGTGTCGGATGGCCTGTGTCCCCTTCGAATGGGGAGGAGTGTCCGGCATGCTAAAAGTGACTGTCCGCGATGATGCCCCCGTGGACTGCCTCCTGGGAAACGATCTCGAGAGTTCCCCGTGGGCGGCCGTTGAGAGAAGAGAACACCTGGGGATGTTGGGCCTCCCGGACTGGGCTTGCGTAACAACCCGGTCCATGGCTGCCCGTGCCATCCCCAGACCCGAAGAACCCGAATGGCCAGCACCTCCTCCCCCGATCACTCCAGAGGAAGGGATTGGTGACGGTACAACGCGTACCGTCACAACGCGTGCTGTTACAACGCGTCCCTTACAACGCAAGTCGTTACCACGACTTGCGTTGGGGGCGCAGATATCGAATAGTATAATTTACTATTCTAACACCAGTCCCCGTGGACACTAGGGAAGGTGTTGGAATAGTAAATATACTATTTTTAATCTTCTAGCGCCCTCCAGCGCAAGTCGTGGTAACGACTTGCGTTGTTACGGACGCGTCGTAACAGCACCGCGTTGAAACATCCGCGTTGTAACGGATGTTTCCCCAGAGGAAGACACCGTCCATACTGACCCCCCAGAACAAGCCCAGGAAGAGCCCGCTCAGCCCCAGGACCTTCCAGACCTGGCTCAGTGGCGTTAAGAGGGGGGGCCCACCCAAGAACAATTCCGGCAGGAGCAAAATACCTGTCCCTCCCTCGATGGACTCCGACAGCAAGCCCTCGCCCAGAGCGCGGGAGACACCGCAGGGGCGCACTGGATCTACTGGGACAATGACTTACTGTACAGCGAGCAGAGAATCGCAGAATTGGGGGCCAGTCGGGTGCTGGTGGTGCCCCTCCGCTTCAGAGACTTCCTTTTGAACTTGGCACATGATGTCCCCCTGGCTGGGCACCTGGGGCAAGACAAAACCTACAACCGTCTGGTGACCCACTTTTACTGGCCAAAGATGCGAAATGACGTTTCCAACCACTGCCGGGCCGGCCCCACCTGCCAGGCCAGCGGAAAGAGCGGCCGAAAACTCAAGGCACCCCTGCAACCATTCCCCGTCGTCACCACCCCGTTCGAACGGGTGGGAATAGACATTGTGGGGCCCCTGGACCCCCGAACAGCACAAGGGCACCGATTCATCCTGGTCCTGGTGGACCACGCCACCCGCTATCCCGAGGCCATTCCCCTTCGAACAGTGACAGCATCAGTGGTAGGCCGAGCCTTGATGGGGATCTTCTCGCGAGTGGGCTTCCCCCGGGAGGTCGTCAGTGACCGGGGCACGAACTTTATTTCGAAATATATGAAATCCCTCTGGCAGCAGTGCGGAGTCACCTACCGATTCACAACCCCCTATCACCCGCAAGGAAACGGACTGGTCGAGCGGTTCAACCGCACACTCAAGGGGATGATTATGGGGCTGGAGGAACCCCTACACCGCCAGTGGGACGTGCTACTCCCGTGCCTCCTCTTCGCCTACCGAGAAGTCCCCCAGAAGTCCCTCGGTTTCAGCCCCTTCGAGCTCCTGTACGGACACCCTGTCCGAGGGCCTCTCAGCCTAGTTAAAGAAGAATGGGAAATGGCCCCCCTGAAAACCCCTCCAGCCGTCTATAAGTACCTCCTGACCCTCTGCAACCAGACCAGGCGATTCAGGGAGATCGCTAAAGCCAATCTTGAGGCCAGTCAGGAGGACATGAAGAAATGGTACGATCAACATGCCTCCTCCATTGAGTTCGAACCTGGTCAGCAGGTGTGGGTGATGTCCCCCACCGAACCTTGTGCCTTGCAAGATAAATGGACAGGACCCTTCAAGGTGGTCGAACGCAAGGGCCCTGTCACCTATCTCATCGACATGGAGTCCCCCCGAAACCCCCTCCGGGTCCTCCACGCCAACAGACTCAAACCGCACTTCGTGCGCTCGGAGCTCAGCCTACTGATGGCCACAGACAGTGGGGCGGAAGAAGACTCCGAGCCCCTCCCTGACCTACTGAGGACCCGTGAAAGAGATGGTTCCGTGGACGGGGTCCGACTCTCCGATGCCCTGACCCCGGAACAGCACCAGGACTGCCGGACCCTCCTGCTGCAATTTGCAAACCTGTTTTCCCTCACCCCCGGGGTCACCCCCTGGTGCCTTCACGACGTGGACACCGGGGACAGTCCTCCTATCCGACACCGGGCGTACCAAGTCCCAGACCGGGTGCGCGCCTGCATCCAAGAAGAGGTCGCCAAAATGCTCACACTCGGAGTCATCGAGCCCTCAGACAGCCCCTGGGCCAGCCCAGTCGTACTGGTACCCAAAGCGGGTGCCCCGGGCACCACCCCCGAGCTCCGGTTCTGCGTCGACTATCGGGGTCTGAACGCTGTCACCCGAACCGACGCTCATCCTATCCCCCGAGCAGATGAACTGGTCGACCGCATGGGGGCTGCCCGCTACCTAAGCATCTTTGACCTGACAGCGGGCTACTGGCAGATCGGCCTCACCCCCAGAGCCCAAGAACGATCCGCTTTCTCCACCCCGGATGGGCACTACCAGTTCACGGTGATGCCCTTCGGTATGAAAAACGCTCCAGCCACTTTTCAACGACTTGTGAACCAGGTATTGGCGGGCCTCGAAGACTTCAGCGCCGCCTACCTGGACGATATCGCAGTCTACAGCCGCCACTGGTCAGACCACCTCTGCCACCTCCGAGAGGTCCTGCAGGCCCTTCAGCGAGCTGGCCTCACCATTAAAGCCAGCAAATGCCAAATCGGCCAAGGGTCCGTGACCTACCTCGGACACCAAGTGGGGAGCGGTCTGGTGGCCCCTCTCCAACTCAAGATCGCTGCCATCCAGTCCTGGCAGCCCCCCGTCACCCAAACCGAGGTACGAGCCTTCTTGGGGCTCACCGGATACTACCGGCGGTTTGTGAAGGACTATGGCAGCATCGTGGGGAACCTAACGGAACTCACATCCAAGAAGCATCCCAAAACGGTCAATTGGACCCCAGACTATCAAGCGGCCTTCGAGAAACTGAAGGCCGCCATGTGCACCGCCCCGGTGCTCCAGGCCCCCGACTACAGCCGTGAGTTCATCGTCCAGACTGATGCCTCAGACCATGGGATTGGGGCCGTCCTCTCCCAACTAAACCCCGAGGGAATCGACCAACCAGTGGCCTTCATCAGCCGACGCCTACTGGCCAGAGAACAGCGCTGGAGTACCATCGAGCGGGAGGCCTTCGCAGTGGTGTGGGCCCTCAAGAAGCTCCGACCCTACCTCTTCGGTACCCACTTTCGGGTACAAACAGATCATCGCCCCCTGCAATGGTTAATGCAGATGCGGGGGGAGAATCCCAAACAGTTGCGATGGGCCATCTCCCTGCAGGGGATAGACTTCACTGTGGAGCATAGCCCTGGCCAAGACCACGCCAATGCGGATGGCCTGTCACGCTTTTTCCGCCTCGACGACGAGAGTCCCCAAGAGGATGGGTGACTCTCCCCGCCTTCAGCTGGGGGGGACGCATGTTGGACAGGCCCCAGAAAAGGGCTCGCTCCCTCCCCGCATGACAGAGCCAGGCCACCGCCCCTCCAGAAGCTACTCACAGAAGCCACCCGGGACCCGTCCCACACGGGACGCCTGCCCCCGAACATCTCTGTATCACTGGCCCGGGCCACCGCCAGCACCATTGCCCGGGCCCAGCCGCCATCTTGGACACTACACCACGAGGCCGCGTGGCCTCAGCTCGACCCTAACCCCGGGCCTGGCCAGGCCCCGACATCCCGGCACCACCATCCACCCAGGAGGTGAACGGACCACTTGGCAGGTCAATGGGAGAGAGGAGTTTCGATGGCTCTCCCCCGCCAGGTGCCGATCGCCCCCAGCCTCCCCGGGCGCTGGCTCCACCCCCCTGCTGGGTGTCTGGACTCCCTCATCCCGGACCTCCCGACCTCCAAGTGCGAGGGTCCGGACATCAAAGGGGGCCAGACCTATAACTGGGGCAGCTCCAGAGCAGGAAGGCAGTTGTATCCTGGAGTCGAGAGACACTGTGAAGAACTCATCCTTGACGGACTGCTGGCGCTGCCGCAGCCCTGCCTTGTGAACTGTCGTCCTGCCTGCTGGCGCTGCCGCGGCCTTCTGCAACCTTCATCCTCGTCAGGACCTGCCGGCGCTGCCGCGGCCCCTTGCAACCACCATCCTCGTCGGGACCTGCTGGCGCTGCCGCGGCCCGTTGCAACCACCATCTTCGTCGGGACCTGCTGGCGCTGCCGCGGCCCGTTGCCACCTACGATCTCCTCGGGACCTGCTGGCGCTGCCGCGGCCCGACCTCCTAGAACGCCGAGCTCGAGGATTGTGAGCTAACCATCATTTCATCCACTACCAGTTCGGTAAAAAGACTGTCCCGCTACCCCCTTTTCCTTCAAAGAGACTAGAATCGAGGGGACCCCTGTGTCCTGACCTCCTTGTACCATACTACCGTACTTCAAGATATGCTTATAAAGAACGTTAAACCTTATCTTTGTGTGGTGTCCATCTGTGGGGGGGAAGTTACTTGTCTGTACGATCGCTGGAGACGGCTCTCCCCGGAGACCTCTCCCCTTGTCCTCGGCCGACCCTCCAGGTCCCGTCTAACAGGGTACATTTATAAGATTATACACGAGCTGAAAACTGAAGCCCAGTAACACTTTGCCTTTCTTTCTCGAGAGACATTCTACACGACTGAATTGTCAAGTCGGTCTACAAGAATCCAGTGTGTCTTCTCTTTTCTCTCATCCCTATTCCCCCCTCCCCACCCCCCCAGGTTCGATCAGGGTGGCAAGTGAATCCTATCCTTGCCTCTCTGGTGGAGTTCAGAGGGAGTTGGGTAATAGAGGCATCAACGAAGGAACAAACCAGAGTACAGGTGGGTGAATTCATGACACCCTGGGCCCCGGGCACCACCTCCAAGGGGCTTTGTACTCGTTGGGAAGGGGGCTGCACAGCCCCCATTCTAGAGCCCTTGATGGCCTGGGGACCATGACCCCCTAGAGCCAGCTGCAATGTCTCCTGCTATGCCATAGCAAACTCTGCTTTGCTTCTTAGAAGCGAGAGCAGGAAACCTGCTCTCGCTTCCAAGAAGCAAAGCAGAATTGCTTATGGGCAAGGGGAGCTGCATGTTAGCAGCTCCCCTTGCCCAAAAGCAATTATGGCTCCCGCAGGAGGCGAGGAGCTGGCAGGGACCGTTGGGGCATTGGGGCTCCCTCCAAATTGAGGGTCGGCCCGAGGATGGGGTCCCTGGGGCCACAAATGGCACGGGAGGAGGGCCACAAAGCCCCCTCCCCTTTAGTTTATTGATTTTTTTTTTTTAATGGAAGGGCAGCCCTGGGGGATGTGGTCCCCGGGGCTAGAGGTGGCCCTGGGGAGTGAGGCCACGCTGCCCCCTCCAGGCAATTTTCTTTTTACACAAGGCCAGGTCCTGGGGGATTGGGTCCCCGGGCTCACAAGTGACCCAGGAGCATGGGGACCACCGCCCTGTAAAAAAATAAATAAAACAAGGCCAGGCCCCGGGGGATGTGGTCCCCGGGGCTCAAAAAATGTTAAGAGAAGGCGGGCCACACAGCCCCCTCCTAAAAAAGAAAAAAGAAAACCGAAGCTGGATCTCGCCAGAGGCCCCGCCCCCTCCCTGCACCACTTGAAAACACGCCTTCTGGCGCGTTTTGGGTAGGGGGATGAAGTCCCCTCGCATCTTATGGGTCCTTAGGGGCCAACTAGCCCACCAGGTACCTCCAGCAAGCACCACACAGAGGGATTGCTGAGAGGTGGTCCGAGGCCACGCCCTTTTTTACACCACTTTGCAAACGCGCCTTGTGGCGCATTGTTGATGGGGCAATGAGGTCCTGTTGTGTCCTGAGGCCCTCAGGACTAAAGTGAACTTCATCCCCTGAGCAGCAGTGCGCCAGGAGTCGCGTTTGCAGAAGGTGTAAAAAGGTGGCATGGCCTTTGAACACTCTATCTGCAATCCAGCTGTATGGGGCTTACTGGAGGTAACAGGAGGGCTAGTTGGCCCTGAGGGACAGGGCACTGTCGCAATTAAAACTCACATGTGATTATTATTTTTTTTGCAGAGTTTTATATCGCGCGAACTAGACCCGAACCAAATCGGGTATCAGAGCGCTTTACATAGCACCAGTTAAGTTACAGGAGGACAGACACACATTCATTATAGGCCCGGGGAGATTAAGTGATTTGCCCAGAATCACAGAAGATTTTGGCGTTGTTACCGAGACTCGAACACAGATCCCCAGGTGGCAGTGGTCTGCATTTTCTGAGATTCTGGCTTTACTGCCTCACTGATGAGTGATCCTATCCACTTTCGGGTACTCACTGACACCCAATGTGCTCCTCAGCCCTTACCTCTACGCTCAAAGATATCAATTTATAATAGGATCTTCCAGTTAAGCCATAGGCTAGTTAGTAAATTCTCTCTCTCTCAATCTATGCAGCCTCCATTTGTAACTGCTTCGACTGCCTACTCTTTGGAGTGCAGCACGTTGGCAATCAAAGTCTTGTATAGATCATGATTACTGGACTATTTATACTTCACAGATGTGCCTGCGATTACTCTGTGGCATACTTTTTCCCTAAAACAGCAGTCTACAGACAGTATTTTCCTGTGAGAACTAGTTGGCACTGAAAGTCGATGTTCCATTCTATTGTGAGTTAACTTCAAAACTGTTTATCCTGAATTTTTTTAATGGACCAATATTGCTGATTTTTCTTTATTCCCACCACCTACAAGTGGTGTAATTGTTTTGATTTTCATTAGTAAATCCCCGTGCAAAAGACATTGCTACCAGCGCCTGGTTATAGTATTTATGAAAAGTACGTCAATTTATGAGAAAAAAACCTTTAACATCACAAATTCCTTCTCTGCATCCTTTCTTCTCAGTCCACTTTACTTTCTCTCCTTACATGTCTCTCACGAATGTGGTCCCTCTTCTATCCTTTTCAGCCTCTCATTCCCTCACTCAAGTGGACCTTCATGCTCTTACTTTATCTCTTACTTTCTCTTTCTAGCGTCTCACTTTCTTTCTCCCTTGTTATCTCACTATTTTCTGTTAACTCTCTTCCTCTTTTTCAACAGCCTTTTTTTCTTTCAATCGTGTTTTTTCTCACTCTTTTTTTTCTGGCTTTTACTTTTTATGTCACACTGTCTGTTGTATTTTCGCTCTCTTGATCTTGTTCTCTTCTGCTAGCTCTGCTGCTCTTTTTATCCCTCTGTTCTTCTCTCATCCTCATCTTTGTCTCCTTTTATCTCTCTCTTTATTTTTGCCTTATTTGCTCTTCTTCTCAACCATTGTCTGCATCACCCTATTTCTTTCCTCTTTTTCACTCTGTTCTCTGATACCATTGGGTTTCCTCTTGCTCTCCATTCTCATCTTTCTCACTCTCCACCCTACTTGCAGAGTTTGCACCTTTAAGCACTCTCAATAAGGGGGACATCATATCTGACAATCTCTGGCTGATATCCATCATCTCACAAATTATATGTAAATGTGGGATACTTGTAAAGCGCACAGTTACTCTACCCGAGTGTCCCGGCGCTGTAGACCGCTGGGGAACCCGTCCTGGTTTTCCCTGTGAGATGGTGCCTTTTCTGGGTATCTCCAGGGTGAAACCAGGCATCCCTGGCGTCTGTGGGGGGCCGTTGTAGAGATGAGGCAAGCTAATGCCCAGAGTTGCCGAGTGTGCTCCCCGGTCAGAGTAGGCACCGATGCGAGAATTATCAGTCCGCTGACCCTGGTCCAAGACCCTGCCGCGTCGGGAATCGAACCCTGGTCCCGGGCCGTTCTCTGCACTCGGGTCTGCCGCCTCTAACCAGTGAGCCACACCTCTCCACATGCCAACGAGGGAGATATATAAATGCTAACCTTTGACTTTTCCACTCTATTCTATAATTCCCTTGATCTTGCAGTCACTTTCATGTTAATGTGTTTCTCTTTTGCTCTGGTTCTTACCCTATTTCATTCTCTCATGCTATTTCTCACTTAGTTTTCACATTCTCTTAGTCTATCTTTCTATCTCTTCTGCTATTTTGGTCACACATAAGACAACAAAAAAACTGTATATTTAAAAAAATCTAAAAGAAGAACGACTATTTTACATTAACTGAGGGGTATGGGATGACAGTGCTTATCAACATCGAAATGCCAAGGAAATAAATAAAAGGCCATTTTAAACACCGTTTCATACCTGCTAATTAAATTGCTTTCTGATAACAGAAACTAGCCAGTCCTCCAATGGAATACATAAAAATGTGCCTCTTTCAGTTAGCCCCCTATGAAAACTGGGACACAAGACAAATTTCTTGAAATTTGAAAAACCGGGGTTCACTCTTTTTAGGTCTCGCCTGTCGATGGGCATGCGCATCGAGCTTGCGAGACTATGGGGGCTTATCCACTCTTTAACCAACTTGCAAGGAATCGTGGCGATTCCTTGCAGTGCACGAGAAATTTAAGCTCAATGCGCAGGCGCATTGAGCTTAAAAGCGCGTGCACATGCCCCCAGCCGCCTGCCTTGCCTACTCTCTCTCTCACTGCCTCCCCCAGCTCCGCCCCCTCACTTCTTGATTGCACGGCCGCTAGGCCGTGCCTCCCCTCCTCTCCTCCCCCCTCCTCCTCCTACTCTCCTCCCCTGCCTGCCGTGTCGCACCTCTCCCCTCTCCCCGCTCCGCCCCCTCCCCTGCCCGCCGTCTTACGGTCTTTGCAACTCCCCAGCCATATGTTAAAACCCCTCGCACTCCAGGCCCCCGCTCCGACCCCTCCCCTGCCCGCCGTGTCGCATTTCTCCTCCCCCCTCCCCTTATCTGGCTTCCCTCCGTCTGTTCCCTCTCCCCGCTCCGCCCCCTCCCCTGCCCGCCGTGTCCCATTTCTCCTCCCCCCTCCCCACAGAAATGCCCTCCGTCTTCCCGTACTTTTTGCTCACAACTGCCTGAGCACTCGATCCTCTCGAAAGTTTCAGCGCACTCCCCCATGTCATCAGCCATTTCCCTCACACGCACGTCGCATTTCTCCTCCCCCCCTCGCCCCCTCCCCTGCCCGCCATGTTGCATTTCTCCTCCCCCCTCCCCTTATCTGCCTTCCCTCCTCGAGGTTCTCCGACGCCCGCACCCTTCACTTTCCGGCCCACTGCTTGTGCTCTCGTCAGTCACTCTCTGCCGGCCTGTGTATGCCACCCATGCCTCTGCTCTTTGGTAGCCTCGCTGGGCCCCTCTATGCCCGCTGGACCCCTCTATGCCCGAGCTTCCTCCATTCCTTCCGTATCGCTGCCTGTCCTGCCCCCCCACCCCTTTGGCCCTCCCGGAGCCCCCTCCCTCCCAGCAGAGCCCCTAACCTTCGCACCCCGCAGCTGATGCGCCCTCCCTATTCTCCTTGTCTTACCAATTCCTTTACTCTGCCGACCCCTTTTTCCTACCACTTACCCCTTACGCCGGGTCTTCTGTGGCTGCCTGCGTTGGTGCCCCATCCCCCCAATCCCTTTTGCGCCCTTTCCTTCTACCACAGTTTCTCTTTTGCACCCTGCTATCACCCCGAGCCCAACCACCCGTACATTTCACTGGGACCGCTCTTAATAACATTCTATGCCTTAATCGCTCCATTTACTGGTCGCCTCTGCTGGGAGCCCCCACCAGCTCCGTACTCACAAATATATGCCTAATCCCTCCAGTATACCTTGCGTGCCTCTTCACCAACCAGTGACCTCCAACAATATGATGTTGCTACACATGTAATATCCGCCTCGTCCTTCCCTTTAAACTGTAACTTTCACAATTACTTGCCACCACGCGATGTCCTTGCCTGCGTGCAGCACAAGACCCCTTGCCCCTACTCCGCCCATCACCAACCCACAAGCTAGCCTAGGACCGACCCCCACGGTCCCGGGCCAGTGAAGCCAGCACCAAGAACCCCAGCTGCCCCCCCTATCCTCCGACACCCCTTGCTGTGCTTCTCTCCCCTGCTGCACTCTCCTGCTCTCTAGAGATGTGGCCTAACGTCCAGAGCTGCCATCTAAGTCACGTAAATACAAAACATGTTGCATTCCAAATGCTATAGGTGTCACATTCGCGAAAGTTATAACTATTGGCATTGTAAATGACAAAGATAACAATTTAGCTATTTTAAAAAATAACAAATAAATAAAATATTTGTCATTTACAAGACCAATAGCTCCAACTTTTCTAATGCGAGACCTATTGCATTCCACCCTCACACACCGTCCCACACCCTCACCCTCACACACCCTCACTCACCCTCACCCTCACACACCCTCACCCCCCTCACCCTCACACACCCTCAGTCACCCTCACACCCTCACCCTCACCCTCACACCCCCTAACCCACACCCTCACTCCCTCACACACCCTCACTCACCCTCACACACCCTCACCCTCACACACCCTCACTCACCCTCACACACCCTCACACACCCTCACTCACCGTCACATACCCTCACCCTCACACCCCCTCACTCACCCTCACACACCCTCACACACCGTCACACACCCTCAGCTTCACTCACCCTCACTCACCCTCAACCCCTCACCCTCACTCACCCTCAACCCCTCACCCTCACTCACCCTCAACGCTTCACCCTCACTCACACTCACTCACCCTCACTCACCCTCACCCTCACTCACCCTCACTCACCCTCACTCACCCTCACCCTCACTCACCCTCACCCACCCTCACCCACACTCACCCTCAACCCCTCACCCTCACTCACCCTCAACCTCACTCACACTCACTCACCCTCACTCACCCTCACCCACCCTCACCCTCACCCACCCTCACCCTCACTCACCCTCAATGCCTCACCCTCACTCACCCTCAACCCCTCACCCTCACTCACACTCAACCCCTCACCCTCACCCTCACTCACCCTCAACCCTTCACCCTCAACCCCTCACTCACCCTCACTCACCCTCAACCCTTCACCCTCAACCCCTCACTCACCCTCAACCCCTCAGCCTCACCCTCACTCACCCTCACCCTCACTCACCCTCACCCTCACTCACCCTCACTCACCCTCACCCACACTCACCCTCAACCCCTCACCCTCACTCACCCTCAACCTCACTCACACTCACTCACCCTCACTCACCCTCACTCACCCTCACTCACCCTCACCCTCACTCACCCTCAATGCCTCACCTTCACTCACCCTCAACCCCTCACCCTCACTCACACTCAACCCCTCACCCTCACCCTCACTCACCCTCAACCCTTCACCCTCAACCCCTCACTCACCCTCACTCACCCTCAACCCCTCAGCCTCACCCTCACTCACCCTCACCCTCACTCACCCTCAACTCCTCACCCTCACTCACCCTCAACACCTCACCCTCACTCACCCTCAACACCTCACCCTCACTCACCCTCAACACCTCACCCTCACTCACCCTCAACACCTCACCCTCACTCACCCTCAACACCTCACCCTCACTCACCCTCAACCCCTCACCCTCAACACCTCACCCTCACTCACCCTCACCCTCACTCACCCTCAACCCCTCACCCTCAACGCCTCACCCTCAACCCCTCACCCTCACTCACCCTCACAACACATATTGTGTTACAATAGGTGTCACATTTGCGAAAGATAAAACTATTGGCATTGTAAATAACAAAGCTATTAATTCGCAATTTTAAAAACAAGCACATACATAAAAAATGTGTCCATTACAATACCAATAGCTCAAACTTTCCTAATGCGAGACATATTATTGCATTGCTGTGCTTCTCTCCCCTGCTGCACTCTCCTGCTCTCTAGAGATGTAGCATAACGACCAGAGCTGCCATATAAGTCACGTACATACAAAACATGTTGCATTCCACATGCTATAGGTGTCACATTCGCAAAAGTTATAACTATTGGCATTGTAAATGACAAAGCCATTAATTTAGCAATTTTAACAACGAAAAAATAAATAAAATATGTCTTTTACAAGACCAATAACTACAACTTTTCTAATGCGAGACCTATTGCATTCCAACCCCACTCATCCACGCAACGCCACTCACACACGCAACGCCACTCACACACGCAACGCAACTCACACACGCAACGCCACTCACAAACGCAACGCCACTCACACACGCAACGCCACTCACACACGCAACGCCACTCACACACGCAACGCCACTCACACATGCCACTCATCCACGCAACACCACTCATCCACGCAACGCCACTCATCCACGCAACGCCACTCATCCACGCAACGCCACTCATCCACGCAACGCCACTCATCCATTTGCAAAACAAAAAATGTCAAACTCTTCTATTGCGAGACCTATTGCATTTTCTAAAAGTCAATTTCCCTGCTAATATAATTTTGTCCATGTATATTGATGAACATTGACACTACATGTGTGGATAATCGCTGAGCATTGTAGCTTCACTTGAAGTAGGAACACAGCTATTAATTTAGTAATTCATCACTCGAAAATCCAGTCCGGGAACAGTACGTTGATGTCAGATAATGTCTTTATACAGCAATTAAGCAATGATGTCAGCTGAATGGGTATTTCTGAGGCAATGAAACGCTGCCAAGGATGATGAAGCAGCAAGTGCAGCTGACGTGTTAAATCAGCATTTAAAGATGTTAGGTTTCAATCTGTTGCAATAGAGTAAACATGCCAGCTACAATTCGATGAGCCACTTCACATAGGATGGACAGACAGATAAATAAATATATACATATATATATATAGATAGATAGATAGATAGATAGATAGATAGATAGATAGATAGATAGATAGATAGATAGATAGATAGATAGATAGATAGATAGATAGATAGATAGATAGATAGATAGACAGACAGACAGACAGACAGACAGACACGCAGGTGGTACGGTAGGTATTCAGCAAGATAGAGCTGAGTGGAAGGCTGTATGGATAGGTTCGGATTGGATGCTGGTGGCTTTCAGCTCCCTCTGCTTCATCAAACTATTATACTCGTACTAAAACAACATGTGTTTACCCTTTCACCGCCTCCAACAACAACCTCTTCTTCCTTCAAGCACCTGCAAAATATGGTCTTTAATAGGCTCACTCACAACCCAACAACCAACAGCAGATCAATGATTGACCTTGATTTAAGCAGTGAGCCATGTGGTTCCAAATCTGATGGGGTCTATATTGTGTGCCTGCACTATACTCTTTGTGTGGAGACGTCCTCCGACATGTTATCTTTCCAAAGTCAAACAACCCATCATTATGCCAGGCCCAAACCAAAGAATAAAAAATATAGCAATGTGTGTCCCTATCTGTTCTAAACATATTAAGAGCTTTATAGTTGGTAGTGAAACTATACAAGTGTTTAATTTAGGGTTGATGACGTGTCAATTATTTTCTTGTTCTTGAAATTTAGTTCATTCAGAGGGCATCTTGGAGATGGATGAATACCATGTGTCGACATCATTAGTTCAGATTTTGAAAATACATGGGGGTAAATTTCGAAACAATATGAAGCTCAAGTGTGTTTACTTATCAAATTTTTATTTTAATAAGTTAAAGAAATGCATCCATTAAAATATAAAACCTTAACACAGTAAAGTAATTAACATTTCTAATGCCTAATTGAACAAACTCAGCTTCAGTCACCCACTCTGCTTCAGTCACCCACTCTGCATCATTCACCCACTCTGCTTCAGTCACCCCCTCTGCTTCAGTCACCCCCTCTGCTTCAGTCACCCCCTCTGCTTCAGTCACCCCCTCTGCTTCAGTCACCCCCTCTGCTTCAGTCACCCACTCTGCTTCAGTCACCCACTCTTCTTCAGTCACCCACTCTGCTTCAGTCACCCACTCTTCTTCAGTCACCCACTCTGCTTCAGTCACCCACTCTTCTTCAGTCACCCACTCTTCTTCAGTCACCCACTCTGCTTCAGTCACCCACTCTTCTTCAGTCACCCACTCTGCTTCAGTCACCCACTCTTCTTCAGTCACCCACTCTGCTTCAGTCACCCACTCTGCTTCAGTCACCCACTCTTCTTCAGTCACCCCCTCTGCTTCAGTCACCCACTCTTCTTCAGTCACCCACTCTGCTTCAGTCACCCACTCTTCTTCAGTCACCCACTCTGCTTCAGTCACCCACTCTGCTTCAGTCACCCACTCTTCTTCAGTCACCCACTCTTCTTCAGTCACCCACTCTGCTTCAGTCACCCACTCTGCTTCAGTCACCCACTCTTCTTCAGTCACCCACTCTTCTTCAGTCACCCACTCTGCTTCAGTCACCCACTCTTCTTCAGTCACCCACTCTGCTTCAGTCACCCACTCTTCTTCAGTCACCCACTCTGCTTCAGTCACCCACTCTGCTTCAGTCACCCACTCTTCTTCAGTCACCCCCTCTGCTTCAGTCACCCACTCTTCTTCAGTCACCCACTCTGCTTCAGTCACCCACTCTGCTTCAGTCACCCACTCTTCTTCAGTCACCCACTCTTCTTCAGTCACCCACTCTGCTTCAGTCACCCACTCTTCTTCAGTCACCCACTCTGCATCATTCACCCACTCTGCAAATTGATGAATGTTATGCCATTTTCATAGACATAAACAACTTTTAGGACGGAAAAAAAGGGGGTCTACGGAGTAGTGCATCAGATACGTTACACACAAAATATACTTCCCAAAAGTGAGCTACAGCATGCAAGGATGTTGATCAGGCTTCAGGCCAAAAAGCAAAAAAACATTCGTACAATATTACACCAACAAAACAAAGAGAAATATGTGGCAGGAAGCGAGGACGAGGATGAGGATGTACAAACACAAAAGTGAAACAGCCAACTTTTGATTGGGGCAATAAACAAGCACTATTCATCCGGGGAATGGGACGGATTAAAGACAATGGTCAAGAGTTACACAAAAAGCCGTACGCATATAACAATAGCAGTTATTCACACGGAATTACATCAAATATAAGAAACATATTACGCAACTTGGATTCAGCGCTAACAGCATCAATAAACATTACATAGGTCTCTTAGCTTCACAAAACAAATGTGAGCTACAGCATGCAATGATGTTTATCAGGCTTCAGGTCACAAAACAAAAATTATTCGGACAAGATAACACCAGCAAAACAACGAAGAAATATCTGGCAGGAAGCGAGGACGAGGATGTACAAACACAAATGTGAAACAGCCTACTTTTTATTGGGGGAATAAATAAGCATTATTCACCCGGGGAATGGGACGGATTAAACACAATTGTCAAGAGTTACACAAAAAGCCGTACGCATATAACAGGAGCATATATTCACAGGAAATTACATCCAATATAAAAAAAAAAAAATTCCCTACTCTACAGTAATGTGGACATAAGTCAAAATTCTGATAGCAACATGGAGAAAGCATATATAACAAGACAATATTGCTTTAAAAATACATCGTAACACAAAGCGGAGACATTGCATTAATTATTAAAGAAGAGGAAGTATCACAAACCACAGCACGAAATTTAAATACACATCAAAATAAAAAGCTATACAAACATACATTTAATAATAACTGAAATAACAGAACGTAGCGATAAAACAATATAAATTATTCACGCAGATATACAACATACTACACAATTACACACAAAAAAAACCTGCTCTAATTATTAACACAACTACTGACCAAAAGCAACCATTTTAAAAATTAGATCTGAACAATAGGATACAATACATTACATACATAAAGAGCCGACAATTCGAAATAAACATCCTTCGTTGCAAAACAAAGACACTACTATGCCAATAAAACTAATAGGAAACAACAAATCGAATAATTCATAACACTATACACACACAAAACAAACAACAAATAACAACTTACCTGTCGAACGATGCACGGAACAGACAACGAAGCCAACACTCCTTACACGGGACCCGCTTTCAACAATATGGGGATTTCCAATTAGACGCGAGTAAATTGTTACGCAACGTGAGAGGATTTTGAAATCTCATTGGGTGACACGGACGTCAATCAAAATAGTACGGGATTCAAAATAACAACTAGAACGCAATAACTTAAATACTTTAATATAATTAAGGGACAGTCACACAAGCACACACACCACAATCACACAAATACACAAACACCCTCACTCACCCTCCCCTTCACTCACCCTCAACACCTCACCCTCACTCACCCTCAACCCCTCACCCTCACTCACCCTCAACCCCTCACCCTCACTCACCCTCAACCCTTCACCCTCAACCCCTCACTCACCCTCAACCCCTCACCCTCACTCACCCTCAACCCCTCACCCTCACTCACCCTCAACCCCTCACCCTCACTCACCCTCAACCCCTCACCCTCACTCACCCTCACCCTCACTCACCCTCAACCCCTCACCCTCACTCACCCTCAACCCCTCACCCTCACTCACCCTCACTCACCCTCAACCCCTCACCCTCAACCCCTCACCCTCACCCACCCTCAACCCCTCACCCTCACTCACCCTCAATGCCTCACCCTCACTCACCCTCACCCTCACTCACCCTCAACCCCTCACCCTCACTCACCCTCAACCCCTCACCCTCACTCACCCTCAACCCCTCACCCTCAACCCCTCACCCTCACCCTCACCCTCACTCACCCTCAACCCCTCACCCTCACTCACCCTCAACCCCTCACCCTCAACCCCTCACCGACAACGAAGCCAACACTCCTTACACGGGACCCGCTTTCAACAATATGGGGATTTCCAATTAGACGCGAGTATATTGTTACGCAATTGAGAGGATTTTGAAATCTCATTGGCTGACACGAACGTCAATCAAAATAGTACGGGATTCAAAATAACAACTAGAACGCAATAACTTAAATACTTTAATATAATTATGGGACAGTCACACAAGCACACATACCACAATCACACAAATACACAAACACCCTCACTCACCCTCCCCTTCACTCACCCTCAACACCTCACCCTCACTCACCCTCAACCCCTCACCCTCACTCACCCTCACCCACCCTCACCCTCACTCACCCTCAACCCCTCACCCTCACTAACCCTCAACCCCTCACCCTCACTCACCCTCAACCCTTCACCCTCAACCCCTCACTCACCCTCAACCCCTCACCCTCACTCACCCTCAACCCCTCACCCTCACTCACCCTCAACCCCTCACCCTCACCCTCACTCACCCTCAACCCCTCACCCTCACTCACCCTCAACCCCTCACCCTCACTCACCCTCACTCACCCTCAACCCCTCACCCTCACCCTCACCCACCCTCAACCTCAACGCCTCACCCTCACTCACCCTCACCCTCACTCACCCTCAACCCCTCACCCTCACTCACCCTCAACCCCTCACCCTCACTCACCCTCACTCACCCTCAACCCCTCACCCTCAACCCCTCACCCTCACTCACCCTCACCCTCACCCTCACTGACCCTCAACCCCTCACCCTCACTCACCCTCAACCCCTCACCCTCAACCTCACTCACCCTCACTCACCCTCACCCTCACTCACCCTCAACCCCTCACCCTCACTCACCCTCAACCCCTCACCCTCACTCACCCTCACCCACCCTCACCCTCACACTCACTCGCCCTCAACCCCTCACCCTCACTCACCCTCAACCCCTCACCCTCACTCACCCTCAACCCCTCACCCTCACTCACCCTCAACCCCTCACCCTCAACCCCTCACTCACCCTCACTCTCACTCACCCTCAACCCCTCACCCTCACTCACCCTCACTCACCCGCACCCTCACTCACCCTCAACCCCTCACCCTCACTCACCCTCACCCTCATCCTCACTCACCCTCAACCCCTCACCCTCACTCACCCTCAACCCCTCACCCTCACTCACCCTCAACCCCTCACCCTCACTCACCCACCCTCACCCTCACACTCACTCGCCCTCAACCCCTCACCCTCACTCACCCTCAACCCCTCACCCTCACTCACCCTCAACCCCTCACCCTCACTCACCCTCAACCCCTCACCCTCAACCCCTCACTCACCCTCACTCTCACTCACCCTCAACCCCTCACCCTCACTCACCCTCACTCACCCGCACCCTCACTCACCCTCAACCCCTCACCCTCACTCACCCTCACCCTCATCCTCACTCACCCTCAACCCCTCACCCTCACTCACCCTCAACCCCTCACCCTCACTCACCCTCAACCCCTCACCCTCACTCACCCTCACTCACCCTCAACCCCTCACCCTCACTCACCCTCACCCACCCTCACCCTCACTCACCCTCACCCTCACTCACCCTCAACCCCTCACCCTCACCCTCACTCACCCTCAACCCTTCACCCTCAACCCCTCACTCACCCTCACTCTCACTCACCCTCAACCCCTCACCCTCACCCTCACTCACCCTCACCCTTACTCACCCTCAACCCCTCACCCTCACTCACCCTTAACCCCTCACCCTCACTCACCCTCAACCCCTCACCCTCACTCACCCTCAACCCCTCTTCCTCAACCCCTCACTCTCACTCACCCTCAACGCCTCACCCTCACTCACCCTCACTCACCCTCACCCTCACTCACCCTCACTCACCCTCAACCACTCACCCTCACTCACCCTCAACCCCTCACCCTCACTCACCCTCACTCACCCTCACTCACCCTCAACCCCTCACCCTCACTCACCCTCAACCCCTCACCCTCACCCTCACTCACCCTCAACCCCTCACTCACCCTCACTCTCACACATCCTCACTCACCCTCAACCCCTCACCCTCACTCACCCTCAACCCCTCACCCTCACTCACCCTCAACCCCTCACCCTCACTCACCCTCAACCCCTCACCCCCAACCCCTCACCCTCACTCACCCTCACCCTCACTCACCCTCAACCCCTCACCCTCACTCACCCTCAACCCCTAACCCTCACTCACCGTCACTCACCCTCAACCCCTCACCCTCACTCACCCTCAACCCCTCACCCTCACTCACTCTCACTCATCCTCACTCACCCTCAACCCCTCACCCTCACTCACCCTCACTCACCCTCACTCACCCTCAACTCCTCACCCCCAACCCCTCACTCACCCTCACCCTCAACCCCTCACCCTCACTCACCCTCACTCACCCTCAACCCCTCACCCTCACTCACCCTCAACCCCTCACCCTCACCCTCACCCTCACTCACCCTCAACCCCTCACCCTCAACCCCTCACCCTCACTCACCCTCACCCTCACTCACCCTCACCCTCACTCACCCTCACTCACCCTCACTCACCCTCAACCCCTCACCCTCACTCACCCTCACCCACCCTCACCCTCACTCACCCTCAACCCCTCACTCACCCTCAACCCCTCACCCTCACTCACCCTCAACCCCTCACCCTCAACCCCTCACTCACCCTCACTCTCACTCAACCTCACTCACCCTCAACCCCTCACCCTCACTCACCCTCAACCCCTCACCCTCACTCACCCTCAACCCCTCACCCTCACTCACCCTCACTCACCCTCAACCCCTCACCCTCACTCACCCTCAACCCCTCACCCTCACCCTCGACCCCTCACCCTCGACCCCTCACCCTCGACCCCTCAACCTCACTCACCCTCAACCCCTCACCCTCACTCACCCTCAACCCCTCACCCTCAACCCCTCACCCTCAACCCCTCACCCTCACCCTCACTCACCCTCACAACACATATTGTGTTACAATAGGTGTCACATTTGCGAAAGATAAAACTATTGGCATTGTAAATAACAAAGCTATTAATTTGCTATTTTCAAAACAAGCACATAAATAAAAAATGTGTCCTTTACAATACCAATAGCTCAAACTTTCCTAATGCGAAACCTATTGCATTGCTGTGCTTCTCTCCCCTGCTGCACTCTCCTGCTCTCTAGAGATGTGGCCTAACGACCAGAGCTGCCATCTAAGTCACGTAAATACAAAACATGTTGCATTCCAAATGCTATAGGTGTCACATTCGCGAAAGTTATAACTATTGGCATTGTAAATGACAAAGCCATCAATTTAGCAATTTTAAAAACCAACAAATAAATAAAATATGTCATTTACAAGACCAATAACTCCAACTTTTCTAATGCGAGACCTATTGCATTTCCAATGCTTGTTTATATCCCCATCTTCTCTCTTGCTTTGTTTTCTTATATCTATTCTCTGCATATCAGGTTTCAGAGAGGCCCTTCCGGGTTGCAGAGTTGAAAGGGTCTTATCTAATGTATGGTTCATATGAGGGCAGATGGAGTCACATCAGGGTACATAAAAGTAAACAGCCCAGTGCAACCAACTCCCAGTGCACCGAAGGTTAGGGGTCAAAGTGCTAAATGCTCCTAGGACAGAGAACATAGGCACATCTATTGTTAGTGCAGCAGGCACAGTGGCACCAGGGCTGAAGAAGAGGTGAGAGCCGGGGCCATGGCCAAGCCGGAGACCAAGAGGGTTGCTCGGCTTTGAAGCTCTGCCAGCAGTTGTTGCAACAACGTGATTTCCCGCAATCCAGCGTGGCTACCGAGCAGGGAAAAGACGCCTAAATGCAGCGGAAGGGATCCTGATTAAAAGTCTCCCTGCGGTGCTGCGAGAAAACCACCGGAACGGCAGAAATCGGTGACTCCAGGCAGAAGGACGACTTTCAAGATGGCGGCAGCGACGATATGAGGAGACTCCGGGTGCGGCGGCGGAGGGACTGAGCCAGCAGCTGGGGTGCTGTGAGTCACCGAGCCACGGGCCGGAGCTTCGAGCGGCTACATTCTGGGCAAAGCAGAGCACGGTACTGGTGGGAGGTCCGTTTGACCTCCGGTGGTCCGAGCGCGGCACTCTTATGTCTGCGTTGATCACAGGTGCACTTAGGGACGGTGCCTGTGATCGTTCCCCCGTCGACACCTGGTACAGCATTTCCAAAGCGCCCTTGGGTATCTCCTCCCCGCATATGCACTCGCTCGGCCGCGGCCTGTGTTGTTCTTCCCCTTTTCCCCGTAGGGCTCCATTGTTGTAACCCTTCCTGGCGTGGCTGCGCTGCTCCCGGAGTGAAAAACGGAATCCAAACCTCAGCAGTATCTCCGCCCCAGCCACTAATTTATGCTGCAGCAAACTTGAAACATTAACTGCCGACTGCACATTGCCTTGTCTTCAAACAACCTGCTCTATGGAAGTACTGTGCCCAGACCACTGCTGCACCACAAGCTTCATTGTGGGAGACAATAGTGAAATACCCAAAACCTCCCCTGTTGTCAGGAAAATACAAACAAGGGTTGGATGCCCATTCCTTGCTGATCAGTTCTGCTTGCCTAATCTCTTTTCGCCAGCTACTTGCACCTGCTCTGCGGCCATAACCAGAAGACTCTGGCATTGGGCTTAATTAATACTTGGCGGGTGGAACTGCGGTATGGGCCGCAAAGACCCCAAACAGCGCCTTCTCCCCTTCAAAAAGGTCACCGAAGTAGCCCAAGAAGCCCCTGGCAACATGGCGAAAGTTGGCTAGAAAGACACAACACCAGAGGGTGATACCAACCAATTAGGCTCCCTGCTACAAGAGATGAGAGCGGGGTTCAGAGCCCTAGATGTGCACTTTGATGCCCTAGATAAGCACATGGCAGATCTGGGATCGAAGATCCAAGTTCACGACAGAAAACTTGACGTAGTGGAATCGCATGCATCAGATCTAGGAGATGGAACGGCTCAATCCTTGAAAAGTCTCGGCCAAATGGAACGACAACCGCTGGTCGCATGGACACCTTGGTAGAAATAATCCTGATAGACTTGTTTTGTAGAGAAGTCTTCACTATGTGCTTTGTGATAGGACTCGCTCATAGATCACTAGGTCCAAGGCCCAATCTGGATGCCCCCCCAGACCCATCATTGCCCATGTCATAAACTTTAGGTAACGAGACACGGCCCAGCGCCTGGCTCGGGAACGGGGCGAAATGGTATGGCAGGGCTCCAAGCTGTCCCTATACCCAGATTTTACAATCATGGTACAGGAGGCCAGGCGGAAATACACTGGAGTGTGGCGCCGCTGCCAGGGCGACTGATGCTGGATGCACATACGAGAAGCGATAGAGGGCTTCTCCTTAATTGACATAGGTGGTACGCAAAACCCGCATAGCACTGACTATACACACTACACTGGCAGTCATAACACATGGACGAGGCTCGACTATTGGCTGGCATCCCCAGAACTTATCAGCTGGTGTCATGTGATCCGGACGCTTCCTCGCACATATTTTGATCACTCCCCTGTATTATTAACATTGAAGGTCCCGCGACCCGAGGGTTTTGAACGACAGTGGCGATTCCCCAGCCACGCATTAGATGATGAAGTTTTTAGACAGGAATTACGAGAAGCGATAGAGGACTACTTCATCATTAACACTGGTTCAGTAGACACTGTGGCAATGTTATGGGAGGGTTTTAAAGCATACATGAGGGGCGTGTGTATATCCAAAAATGCCGGTGTAGTGAGGGATTTGTGCAGTACGTTAGCCCGGCTGGAAAAGGACCTAGGGCCGTTAGACTCTGAACAGCGCCAGGCGACAGGTCCCGAAATAGACAAGCAACGTTTGTCCCTGCTCACAGAATTCAAAGATACTGCTGAGAGGGAGATCCTTTTAATGGGGAAATACTACAATGCCAGGAAATACGGCGAAGGTGAGCGGCCGGGACGAGTCCTAGCACAGATGATTTGTAAGGCATACATCCCCGATGAGAACTTCGTTGGGACAACAGATCAATGACCCACTGGATATACAGGGGGAATTTATGTCCTATTTTGAAACATTATACTCCACTAGATTGGATCAAGACAGGGCGCAACAGAAGAGCTATTTGTCTGAGGTCGCTTTAGTTTATCTCGAGAAGTTTATGCAGGACTTTCTCGGTGAGCCTATCTCTGAGGAGAGCATTGATGAGGCATCTCTGCCCTGAAGAGTTCCTCGGTCCCGGGGCTCGACGGTTTCACAGCGGATTTTTATAAGGCCTATGAAGATTTATTGATTCCCCATCTCCTTAAAGTATATGCAGAAGCCCTGGAGAGGCAGATAATACCTCCCACCCTGTGTGAGGCAGTCATCATTCTTCTCCCCAAACCTGGCAAGGACCCCCTGCTGTGCAGTTCCTATCGAGCATTAGCACTCTTAAACCTAGACTACAAAATAATGGCAAAGGGTCTGGCATGTCACCTGTCTCTCTCAATAGAATCTATCATTTCCCCGGCCCAGTCTGGATTCATACCCCATCGCTCGACAGCCTTCAATCTACGCACATTATTTAACACTCTGCATAGACTTAACCCGGAAATCCCTGCTGCGGCAATCCTATTTGATACAGAAAAGGCATTTGACTCACTTGAATGGCCTTTTATTTTATCCAACATGGAGCGCATGGGGATGCCGTTTGGTTTCAATGCTGTCTGCTATACAGTCAACCACTGGCCCAACTCAGACTAAATGGTACATTGATGGCTTCCTTCTCACTTTCACGCGGCACGAGACACGGCTGCCCGTTGTCGCCTCTGTTGTTCATTTTAGCCACGGACCCACCAATACGGCACTTCCAAGATAAACACCTTCATAGGTGTTTACACTTCACCGCCGGCCCATTGTTAGTATCATTGTATGCAGATGACACGATTTTATATGTACGCAACCCCCAGACTAATTTGGATCCCTTTATCCGGTAAATTCTGCGCTTTGGCAGACATTCCGGACTGGGAATCAATTGGAACAAATCTGTAATTTTTTTTTTTTTTTTTTTTTAGGGGGGCGTGGCTACGCAAGCGGAGATGGCGGTCGCAGCTTGTTAGAGCTCCCGCCGGCCCGCCATTAATCCTTGCCTGTTATCCTGGTCCCCGACCCCAGAACCCACAGCCACGACGGGGCGGTGATTGCCGAGAACACCAGGACTCCTCCGGTGTGCCCAGCGGAGGTCCGGCGTCCCGGAACGGGACGGAGCCGCGAGGTGCAGAGTGCGGCCTGGAGGGCGGAGGTGCAGCCGGGACCTCGATTTTGGCGCTCCCCGGCCGGGGAGTGGTGCATCGCCGGGCCTGGTGAAGGCCGTGACGCCCGGAGACCCGAGGGGCTGGGAACGCGGGAGAGTCTCTGTGCTCCCTCTGCCGGGGCCCAGTCCTACACGGAGGAGGAGCCGGGGCAGCGGACGACCGAGATCGGCTGGAGAGGCCTGGTGGCCCAGGTGCAACCGGGGCCTCAGTTTTCGCGGCCCAGTGCTGGCCGGGTCCTGCAGACGAGACGGAGGTCGGGCGCCCTGATACTCCTGAACGGCGGTGATTGACCATCGACGTGGGCGGACAGCGGGGAAGCTGGCAGCAACCGTGAGTAGTGCCCCCCCCCCCCCCCCCCCCAGACCGAGGGGGACGCCAGCGCTCTGGCGCGACATACACTATAACTATCCACCCTTCTGGGGGGGGCTGCTGCTCAGAGGCGACCCTGCTCCTTGGCGGTCACTGGGGCCGGCCACGTCCTGACCAAGTCCTTGGGCTGCTTCGAGACGGACCAACCGGGACCTGCCCCGGGGCCGGACATTGTCCTCCCTTGCCCTCCATAATTATCCACCCCTCTGGGGGGGGCTGCTGCTCGGAGGTGACCCTGCTCCTTGGCGGTCACTGGGGCCGGCCACGTCCTGACCGAGTCATTGGGCTGCTTTGAGACGGACCCACCAGGACCTGCCCCGGGGCCGGACGCTGTCCTCCCTTGCCCTCCATAGACCTTAGCACGAGCGGTCGTGGTTCCGTGCCTCCTTCCATCTTGAGGGCCCCCCCCCCCCCTTTTCTTTTGCTTTTTGGCCCTCCGCAGTCATGACCAGGGGAGGTGGTGGCCCCGCCAAGCAAGTGACTATCGACAAATTCACCGGGCCCAGTGGGGGCGCTGGCTCATCCGGGGGTGCTCCACCTGGAGGGGGGCCAGACAATGCAGCCCGTATGGCGGCCATCACCCACTCGAGGGACATGCTAGACGCCAAGATCGGAGCAGTAGGCGCGGATGTCACCTTATTACGTCAAGACCTGAGGAACGCAGTGGCGCGCATTACAGAGACCGAATCCAGGGTAACGGTAGTGGAGGAAGATGTAACTACCCTTAAAAAGAGAATGGCGGCGATGGAATCAGCGCAGCGGATCACGGCGCTCCGGGTGGAGGATGCCGAAGGGCGGGCGCGCCGCAACAACCTTCGCTTTGTTGGCTTTCCGGAGCGCTGTGAGAAGGGCAACATGGAGCTCTTCCTCACACAGTGGCTGGAATCGTGGATGCCCCCAGGGACGCTGTCCACTTGCTTCATTAGCGAGAGAGCTCATCGCGCCCTGACGCAGAGGCCACCTGAGGGCGAGCGGCCTAGGGCGGTGATCGCCAGACTGCTAAATTACCATGACAGAGATGCTGTGTTGAGGGAAGCTAGAATCAGGGACGCCCTCCTCTATGAAAATCATAAGATAATGATTTTCCCTGACTATACCAAAATTGTGCAACAGCAGCGTCAGTCCTTCATGGCCGCCAAGGCAAAATTGAGGGGTCTTAAGCTCCAATATTCCCTGTTGTATCCGGCACGCCTGAGGGTGATTTTTCAATCGCGGACATTGTTTTTTGATACGCCGGAAGACCTCTTCAAATGGACAGATGAAACGGTGCGGATTAGACCGAACTCGCAACCGGGGCTCAATCCGGGCTCTCCAGAGGGCTCACCACGGGCTCAGCAAGATCGGACGTCGAGGAAGAAGGGTCGGGCCCAGCGATCCAAATCGCGCAGACGTGCGGCCTCGGTTGATGGCACACAGACCAGTGGCAGAACCGAAGACTCCGAACAATCTGGGACGGACCACTGAAAATTCCGAGGCCCTGCCTTTCCATTTCTACTGTCACTGCTGTGACTTCTGGTTGGACTCATCGGGTCGTCTGGGCCTTAATGACTGCCCGGCACTGCTGCCGCCCTGGGGCAGTACTTTTTCTGTCCTCTAATTGAGAATGGGGCTGTGGGGTGGGGGGTCGGGGACTGCGTGATGGTGGCTACCACTCTCCCTCTAGAGAGAGAGACACTGTGGGAGGGGGAGTAAGCTTCCAGTTTCGTTTGGGAATGTTGGGATCCATTGGTATGGGTGGGCCCGGGCCCTATGTTCTGGTCTCGGGACCACTCATGCCGCGACAGGTACTTCAAGGTTCTTTGAGGTATAGGGTTGGGGGTGGCGGGATGAGGGCGGTCGGGGTTAGTGCCGCTGAGTTGGGGATGGGGACTGTTTGGGGTTGCGGGACCGTGGGGTTGGGGACTGTTGTCCTTGGGGTTCATAGGGCTATGCATGTGTGTATTGCAATGATGTTCCATATGATGTGTGGTGGGTGGCGCGGGAGTGGAGGGCTCGGGTGGTGGATCTTAATGGACCATGGCTGAACCGATTCATAGACTTCCTAAAGATACTGTACGTGTGATTACGTGGAATGTCAGGGGGCTTTTAGACAAAATCAAACGTGGGGCTGTGTTACGCTGGGGGAAGAATGAAGCTGCAGATGTCCTTTTACTTCAAGAAACACACATGATGGGCACAAAGGCTCTGGGCCTACAGAGATTTGGATATCAACAGGTCTTCCATGCAGGGTTTTCCAGGGGGTCCAGGGGAGTCGCCATATTGATCCACCGCAGGGTGGCTTATATCCACGAGAAGCAGTGGGTAGATCCTCAGGGTCGTTACTTGTTTATTAAGGGCATGGTGGGTGCAGAATCGGTGGTGTTTGGCAGTGTTTACGCCCCCCCCCCACTCCAGTGGGCCTTAGCCGAGGGGCTGTTTGCTGTATGGGAGGACATCTCAGGATCCTTAGCAGTGATTGGGGGAGATTGGAACGATGTGATGAATGTAAGCGTGGATCGCCAGAGGCGCCAAGGGGGTTCTGGGATCCCGCCCCCCTCCCCTTCGCCCTCCAGATTGCGTGCAATGAGTGAGGGGTTGGGCTGGGTTGATGTGTGGCGACATATGCACCCCACGGCCCGGGACTATACTTATGTCTCGGCTGTACACGGCTCCTTCTCGAGGCTCGACTGTGTGTTTGTGCCTCGGGACTATTTGTGCAGGGTGAAGAGCGCGGACATCTTACCGAGGGGCCTGTCCGACCATTCCCCCGTCTCGATTGGACTGGAACTCCTACGGAAAAGACAGCCGTTTCGATGGAGGATGTCCTCGTGGCATCTCCTTCAGCCGGCATATGCTAATCATTTACGTGAAACAATTGACCATTTCTGGCGGGAAAATCTAGTGGAGGGCGCTGATGTAGGGATGGTGTGGGAGGCCATGAAGCCTACCATACGGGGAGCAGATATTGCATGGTGCTCGACGGCCCGTCGGAAGCGTCGAGAGCAGGTTGCAGAGGCGGCTGTACGGGTAACGGCTCTGGAGCGAGAAAGTCGTGAGAGTGGTGATGAAATCGGGCTACGTCTGCTTCTACAAGCACAGCAAACCTACGGGTCCCTCCTGATGGATGTGGCCAAGCAGGCGTGGCTGGCCACCAGAAGTAGGATATATCAATGGGGGGACAAGTCCTGTTCCATGCTGCATAGATTGTGCCAACAACACTTCCAACCCCTCCTACTGCCTGGTCTCACGAATGGTGGTGGGGAGGTTATGACCGACCCACATGAATTGGCTACGAGTTTTGCCAGGTACTACTCCACCCAGTATGCCCCGCGTGACCGGATGTCGGATGACGACTTGGCCCGATTCCTTGGGGAGCTGCCGCCCGTGCCGATATCTGATGAGACTAAGACGGCCCTAGACGCTCCCCTCACAGCTGAGGAGTTGGGAGATGCATTGGGGCAACTTAACACTGGCAAGGCCCCCGGCCCAAATGGCTACCCTAGCGAATTTTTCAAGAAATTCCATGTTCAGCTTGGATCTTATTATCGCCGGGCGCTGGAAGCGGCGCGTACCCAAGGGATGTTGCCCCCGGATTGGCGACATGCCGAAATAGTGGTCTTCCTGAAGCCGGGCAGACCCCCAGACAGTCATGACTCATATAGGCCCATCTCTTTGATCAATGTGGAGGCTAAGATTTTGGCCAAGGCCCTGGCGAACCGCCTAGCTCCTCATATCACCGACCTGGTTCATCCTGATCAGGCAGGTTTCATGCCACACAGGGCAACGCGACATAATATCCGTCGTGCTCAGGCGGCGATTGACGCTGTTGGGACCCTGGGGGACCGGGCAGCGCTGCTGCTGGCCGACATTAACAAGGCATTTGACTCTGTCAGCTGGTCGTACCTGTTTGCCTTGCTGCGCTGCCTTAACCTGGGCCCGGTCTTTCTGTCATACGTCCGGCTCCTCTACACAGACATCACGGCCTCGGTGCGGGTCGCCGGGGCTGTGTCCGAAACGTTCCACATCGGCCGCGGGACCAGACAGGGTTGCCCTCTCTCCCCCTACTTGTTCGCACTGGCCATGGAGCCCCTAGCTGCCAGAGTGCGCCAGGATGCGCTGATACGGGGCTTTCAATGGACTGCCACCCTGTCAGACAAAATAGCCCTGTATGCGGATGACGTCCTCTTTTTCCTTACCGACTTGCAGCACTCGGGCCCGCGTGTCCTGGAGGTGATGCAACAATTTGGGGAGGCCTCGGGCCTCTATCTGAACCTCCATAAATCCACATTGTGGGTGCTGGGAGGGGACGCCTTGGTGGACCCCTGGGCCTCAGGGCTGCGGGTGGCTACGACCGGGCTGAAATATCTCGGCGTCTTTCTCTCGACCTCGGCAGACACTGCTTGGGACCATAATCTCGTACCAGTCTGGGAGAGGGTACAGTCGGACGTTAAGACTTGGTCTCGGATGCCCCTGTCCATCTTTGGCCGCTCTGCCATTTTTAAGATGGTGGCGCTACCACGCCTATTGTATCAGCTGCAGAACCACCCGTATCCTGTCCCACCTCAGTGGTTTCGACAGGTCAACTCTCTGCTGGGCCGCTTCCTGTGGGCCGGAGGTGCCGCCAGGGTTGCGCTACGTACGTGCTTTTTGTCCACCTACTGTGGGGGCTTGGCCACGTCGGATCTGCAGTCCTACTATCAAGCTGCACACCTCCTCATTCTGAACGACTGGTGGTATAGCAATGGTGAAGACCCAGCCTACGCCCTGGAACGTGCCTTGATGGGCGACAACTCGCTCCATACCATCCTCTACTCACCCCGGCTGCGTCGATCATTGCCGAGGGTTACACAACTTGTTTTTGCGGTGTGGCGGCAGGCCCTGCGACGCATGGGCTGGTGGGGCAGACTGACTGCGGAGACGCCCTTGTGGCGTAACGGCTTGCTTCCGGAACTGTCTAAGCTATCAGGCTTTGATGGCTGGGACGCGATTGGTATTTCGCAATTAGGCCATGTACTGTCCGGCACAACCCTCAAATCCTTTCAGGCCCTTCGCACCGAGTTTGATATGCCCCAAAATTTTTTCGATATTTGCAATTCCGGCATGCGCTGCTGCCCAGTCTCACCGACGTTGACTCCCTTCCTGACTTCAGCCCGATTGAAGCTAAGATATTCATGGGCGATCTTGGAGATAAAAAAGTTTCACGCATTTACCAAACAATGGTCATCCATTGCTCCTTCACCCTCCTTCCGCTGAAGGCGGCCTGGGAGATGGACGTGGGTCAGCTGGATGAGGATGATTGGCGTGAGGCCTTGGAATCCCTGAGGGGTGCGGCCATTGCCGTCCGATTCCGATTAATCCAATTTAAAATCCTGCACAGGGCCTACTATACCCGCGAGCGTTTGTGGAAGGCGGGACTGATAGTGTCCCCAGACTGTCTGAGATGCGGACTGGAGAGGGGTACGTTGCTCCACACGATATGGTCGTGTCCTAGATTGGTTGGCTTCTGGAGAGGTGTGTGGGACTGCTTATCGGAAGTGTTGGGCTGGACCCTCCCTCGTACCCACCGTCTGGGTCTGCTGCATATTCTAGAGGGGGTTGGTGGCAATATGTACAAGAGACACCTGCTCCTCCTGGGGCTGGTGGTGGCCAAGAGAGACCTAGCCCGAGTATGGAAGGATGTGAGACCCCCCCCCTGAGTGCATGGAAGGCTGGCATAGACTTCTGCATGGGTCTGGAACGACCGATCTTTGAGGCCCGAGGGTGCCCCCGTAAGCACTTTAAGATATGGAAGAGATGGGCGGACTACAGGGGCCTGTCGCTGGACCCCCCGGTGGAACCAGAGGAAGATCTTTAACTCCCTGTGGCCGGACGGCCCGTTCCCCCCCCCCACACATACACTTGCCACTTTAGGAATTTTCATTGACACCGTACATACACACATGCATAGGGTTAGGGTGGGATCCAGGGGAGGGATCTGGGAGTTGGGGATGAGTGGGTAATTTGATGATAAAGACGGAGATGATCGTTTCTTATAACCTTGTGTTGCTATGATTCTTGACTGTATACTCAATTCTATTTTCTCGATTGTATCGGAATGTCTGATGGTGCCTTCCCGATTGTGGGGGTCCGTCTTGTTACATATGCTCATCTTTGTCAATAAACTTGTTGTGAAAAAAAAAATCTGTAATTTTTACACTCACTGCCAGGACAGACAAGTGGGACTTGGGATTCCCCCTGGAATGCAATACTGACTCGGTTAAATACCTGGCCATACATATACACTTAGAAACAGAGCAGATCATCCGCCGCAATTACGGACAGCTGTTTCCAAATTAGAGACTCAAATAGAGAAATGGCTAAAGCTCCCACTATCCATGGCTGGACGAGTTTCCCTCATTAATATGGTCGTGCTTCCTAAATTTTTATATCTATTTCAAAACATCCCAATCCCTCTCATGAATAAATTATTTTCGACCCTTCGATCACACTTAATAAGTTTAGTATGGGGTGGCGGATACGCTAGGGTAAACTGGCGGGTTTTGACACTCCCCTGCGATAGAGGTGGGTTTGGGGTCCCTGATTTACAACTGTACTATTTAGCTGCACAGTTCAGTTTTGCACAGACATGGTACCACCCTGATGCCAGAATTCCACACCTCCGACCAGAGTCTGACTTAGTCCTCCTGGACATTTTAGCAGCGATATTACCGAAGGGTTTCCCCAAAGATATCCAACGAGCATCGACCACTAGTTGGGCATGTGAGAAATTGCGTTGCATAACACACACACCATTGCTTTATTCTTCTGATCTCTTACTCCCGAACACTAAATGGATACCTATAACTAGCAAAAAGCTCATACAGAAGACATGCGCTAAATTTGACATTGCTAAGATAGGCGATCTATTTCCAGATGGACATATTCTTGATCCTGATGATGAGTCCTTTTTCCCTGGTGCCACATTCATGGACAGATAAGTCCTTCTATGAATCTGTTCTGCCCTGCAAGCTATTTTACAGGATTACCCTCTGGAACCTCCTTCCTTCCCCCCACTCACGACAGTGATTAGCAGCGAGAGAGGGGTACATCTAATATCCCAGCTCTATAAGGCATGCGCTGCAATCGTAGACAGAGTACGCACTGCCTGGGAGACCGACTTGGGTAATCCGATCACAGACGAACAGTGAGCTGCCTGCTGTGCAGTTACGATAAATGTCTCCCTTAATAGCCGACACAAACTAATACACTTTAAGTTTCTTTGTAGGATATAAATTACGCCCTCCAGACTCCACAGGATAGACCCTGCCAGACCGCACCATTGTGCAAGATGCAACGCTCCAAATGCAGACTTCGCCCACCTCGCCTGGACCTGTCCACGCAAACACTCATACTGGGTAGGAATACATAAGATAGTGAGTGGCTTGGTTAAGGTACCGATGACCCCCTTGCCCGAGATTGCCCGGTTGGGATATGTAAAGCATTTCCCACCAGCAATTTGCAGGTTTGTTGTCATCAGCTTACTTCTGGCCAAAAGGAAGGTATCCATTCATTGGGGTGGCAGAACAGCACCCTCGGTGAAGTGATGGCTGAAGAGCATGGCGTACTGTTCCACACACAGCGACCTATACGCAATAACGGTCCCCCTCACCTCCAGGCCCAGCGATATCTGGGGAACTTTCAGAACATACCTAGAGGCGCAGCGGCAAGACCCCCCCTACCTGGAAAGAACAGGGCATAGTCCCAACAGGGGTGGGTTAGACTGTCCCGAGATACATGTCAATAATCAACTACACCGGATGCTAAACTCCTTTTTTGACGTTCGTACAGTTGATGTATTCCCATGCCATGATTGTAAACACTGTTTATGTGAATCAGAGTCAAGAACGATTGTAACAGAAAATATGTTAGCAGCCGAGGGACTTGCTTTATGTAACATGTGATCATTCTGCGGCATTGATTGAGCCCTTAACAGTGTGTACTATGTCTACCTGTACTTGTAAAGGATTTTACTTGTCCTAGTGTACTTTTTTACTCATACATAAATGCAAAATAAAGTTTAAAAACAAATAAGGGGTAAGAGCTCACTGAAGCCTACCCTATGCCCACACAGGAGCAGCAATCATTAGTGAAGCAGGTGCAAGGAAGCTCACCAAGGTGCCATTTCTGTAATCAGATGTAGGATAGATATATAGCCAAACACCGTTGCATGCAAGACCGTCTGTCCATCAGATCGGATAGATGGCTTTGCATAACCAACGAGACTACATGCTAGGACTTATCAAAGGCAATAATCCTATCATGATTTTATCTGACTGGATGCGATGGTGATTACCAGCTTATTGACATTGCATCTCTTAATAAGAATAAGCGACTTGGTGTTTTTCAATAAAACTATTTCAATATGGATCGAAGGAATTAAATCAATCATGATTGATACGGTGATTGCCTATATATCTATACTACATCTGATTACAGAAATAGCACCTTGGTGAGCTCCTATAAAAGACTATTCCAACCCTGATGAAGTCCATGTTGGACGAAACGCGTTGGCTGGGCTGATGCATTTGAGTACAAATAAAGAATACATTGAAAAAAAGAAATCACAAGACTCTGCGCTGTATTTTATGATTTGGTGGATCTTATAATATTTTATTTAGTTTGCAAAGGAAATGAGGTTTAATTACATGCTTGAGTATAATTGATGAAAGAATCTAGTTATAACTGTATGCTCATTTTCAGAATTTGACAATCCTAGTCAGGATAAGGCACACGCAAACCCCAAATCAAACTGTGGTCAACCCCCTGGTAGCTTGGTACGGAGCAGTTAGGCTTAATTTACAGGCAATGTGTAAATATTTGTGCAACACTTCAAACAGTAAAACAGCGTAAACAGCACACAAAATCAACACCAGGTTAGAACAATAGAGCTCAGTTTCATCAACAAATCGAAACCCAAAAGACAAAAATCCAATCAGTATAACCGGAGATATGAATTTTAAAATATAAACTTCTATACAGCACCTAAAAACATAAAGTGCCAACCGAGGCAATCTGGTCATGCTGGACCAGGTTAAAGTCAAAAGTTCACGCTGATCACGATGGAGCGCGAATTAGATAGAGCCCTAGATTAGTTCAGCTGAAGGTTTACCTTCTCAAGTTTTGAGCCAAGAGCCCCGTTCGCATTGGAGAGGGTCGCAGGGAGTAAGGAGAGAGTTGATGGCGGTGGTGGACATGGCACAAAGAGCAGGCCAGGTGTCGCAGAATGTCGGGCTGGAGGATTACGTTGTTGGTCTTCCAGATCGATTGATGCTTTCCGTGCAAGGAGATAGGCGGCAGGGGCTCGTGCTGAAGTTCTGTGCAAGCAGTGGGTTCGGGTTCAAATGGGTTTATTTGCACTCATGAAGAGTTCAAAAGCTTGATTTAGGAGCCCACTGAACCACAGCAAGAGTCTAGGGCCTGAGAAGCACCATTTGGGAGCAAGGAATGCGCTGGAGACTGGTCCAGGCACTACCACAAAATGAATGGGATGTCAGGAACAGCACCAGCCCTCACTGCACAAGCTTCTGTTGATTGTAAATACAAGAGCATGGCTTTAACCTGTTTACTGCGGCTGCAATTCCTCTGCGGTGTGGGCGTTCGAATGTGCGGGCGGGGCTGTGTCGGCCAACGGACGTGCGCAGCACTCCTGAGGTAGTGTTTGCGACAGCCGTTGGCCGACGCACGCACGCAAAGGGTTAAAAAAAAATATTTGCTGCAAACCCCAGATCAGCCAAATAAAAGATGCTCATGTGGACACACTTGTGTCAAAAACATATTTTATAGATGCGGGCAGCAAGTGGGTAAAGTTTGTGGTTGCAGTGGCCGAGGAGAAAGGTAAAAATGTGCAACTTGAGATTCGGCGACTATGGCGGCATTCAGAATCATGCCTGAAGCCTCCAAAAGCAGCCCGCCGGAGCTTGAGGAATTGCCAGTTCTGAGTTGCAAGGTGCAATAGTCTTTAGTCTACAGAACAGAGGACGTGTGACTGGGAGCCCCAAGGCCACGACGAGCCTCCAACAGCCTGGTAGCAGGACATTGGATTTATTTAGGCATTTTTTTATAGCGCATACTTTACCCAGCGGTGTCAGAGCGCTTCACAATAGAGCGAAGTATATAGGATTAGATATTATGGTAACATATTTACAGAGTATAAATCCGCCAAAAATTACACGATACAAACTAAAGTTGGAGCGATTAGGGTTCCCAAAAAACACATTCCACAGTTGAAGCGTAAGGACAAACTAGTCTCCAGTGAGGAACACAAAACAGTCAATGCCTCCAGGCTGTGTAGGTGTATTGTTCTGACCACTCCCACAGGCCCTGCCCCCAACTCACAGACCCCGCCCCATTGCCACAGGCCCCGCCCCCACAGACACCACACCCTTGTAGGTCTCATACGTTAATGCTCTTCCACCGCTTCCACTGCTGCCTCGAGGCCTTGTCTCCCCTTACCTCTCTTGTGGGTTCGAGAGGGGAGTGGCCCGGCAGAAGGGGGGACAGTGTCGGCCTGGTTGGAGGGGACACACCCGTGACAACAAACTGCGCGCGGGACAAGAGCCGCTTTGATGATCTGTAGCTGCGCATGCGCAGGATGTATGCTCGTTATGGCCGCGCATACGCTGAGAATAGCGAAGCACATAAAACTGTAAGAGTGTGTCATTGAGCGGCACGCAGGGAAGCGCGGCCTACAGAGTCCAACCGAGAGGGGACGCAACTGGGACCGTCCACACTGTCTTCCATTCAGAAAAGCAGAAAACACCAGGACTGAACTAATAGCGCGGGTTAAAGAGGTCTTGAAGGGTTAACAGCTGCGCATGCGCAGGGGACAGACACTTCCTCCCGCCACGGAGCGCGGGTTAAAGAGCGCCTTATATTAACAGCCGCGCATGCGCTGAAGACAGACACTGCTTCCCGCACCGGAGCGCGGGTTAAAGAGGGCCTTGCATTAACAGCTGCGCATGCGCTGGGGACAGACACTTCCTTCCGCCATGGAGTGCGAGTTAAAGAGGGCCTTGTATTAACAGCTGTGCATGCGCTGAAGACAGACACTGCTTCCCGCATCGGAGCGCGGGTTAAAGAGGGCCTTGCATTAACAGTTGTGCATGCGCTGAAGACAGACACTGCTTCCCGCATCGGAGCGCGGGTTAAAGATGGACTTGCATTAACAGCTGCGCATGCGCTGAGGACAGACACTGCTCCGGGGCCTTGGATTACCATGAGCGCCTCACTGCCATGACAGGGACACTGCTGCAGCAGCTCTAAGCAGCAGGGAGAGGGAGCACAGAGGCTTGAGACTCTGAGCCTCACATTTAAAAAATCAATCAATAAAATCTTTATTCAATCTCTTAAATACAGATCATAAAAGCACAATTTAAATCAGTGATCAACAACCAGCCCCAGTTCATAACAAGTTAAAATCCTAGAGCAAGTAGAATTATTTAAAAAGAACATCAAATAATTTTACCAGACATTTTATCTCATAAAGTGCATCATGTGCCTCATAGACCGAATCCAGTCAGTTTACATCAAATTACTCATTTCTGCATATAATTGTTAGTTAAAACCAACCTCGCGCCTTTCTCCTTTTCAGCAAGGCCCACAAACAGGTGGCTACCGAAAAACAGACAACGGGATCAGGCAGAGATTTAAAGAAGTAACGTGCCACCTGGCATGGTTTAAAATTGGGGCGCCTTAAAATCGGAAGGATAAAGTCTTCTCTTCCTGTCCTATAAAACCCACAAAACAAGACTAGGTGCAGGTCAGATTGGGGGGAATGGTTGACGCAGGGACACAGCATTAATCTGAGTGTTTGAATCTTCTCTCCGTATAACCTAACATCAAGGGGAGGAGAGTCAGACAAAATCTCAGTAGTTCCTATCCAGCACGTAGTGGTTCATGCTAGATAGGAATATCCTCCCTCTGGCCCGGGGCAAATCAGATGATATGCAAGGACTGTCTTTTTTCTGTAATTCCTTTCCCTGCGAAGATAATGAGCCCTCCGCATAAAAATCTCAATTAATTTCTGTTTTGAAATCTTCCTGCATGCCGTTTAATCCTTAAATAATTCTCACAACCAAATTGCCATTAATTCTGATTCCGCATAACTCAGCCATCTGATCTTATTGTAATGGTCTAATTTTAAACAATCTTTAAATATGTTTTGTATTAAATTGGTGCTAGTCTAATGGTATGTAACATGTAAGGTAACCCCAATTCTATATGTAAGATATCATTTGAATAAGTGGATGGTAGGGACACTAGGGACTTACAAATGATCTTCAAGTTTTTGGAGACAGCCGGTAGGCACCATACCCCAGACTCCTGCCCCTTATGTGGCTATTGCCTTCATTTTGCCTGAGAAATGTTTTAATTGGGTCAAGGGGGCTAGCGTCTAACTTTTGGAGAAGGCCTTAATAGCGTTCAGACATCTTTCCATTCCTAGTGCTCTTGCCGATATCTGGTTCTCCCAAGTTTGATTTTTATCAAATAAGACTCCCAGGTATGGGAAGGACTCTACCACTTCTGTTTTCTGGCAATCCATATGGAAGTGTGGGGATTTATCAGCTTTGCCAGACCCTGCTATAATGACAGAAGATTTTGTATCATTTACTTTAAGGTCCAGCGAAGCCATGAATGATGCATATGTTGTTATGAGCCATTGGAGAGCTTCCCCCGTTCTTGCAATGAACACTGCATCATCGGCGTAAGCTAACATTGGTAGTGGGTTGGTGTCAAACAAGGGCACGTCCAGGGATGAGCCTGCAATTAACACTGCATCCTCGGCGTAAGCTAACATTGGTGGGGGTGGGTGTCAAGCACGGGCACGTCCGGGGATGAGCCTGCTATTAACACTGCATCATCGGCGTAAGCTAACATTGGTAGGGGGTGGGTGTCAAACACGGGCACGTCCGGGGATGAGCCTGCTATTAACACTGCATCATCGGCGTAAGCTAACATTGGTAGGGGGTTGGTGTCAAACACGGGCACGTCCGGGGATGAGCCTGCAATTAACACTGCATCCTCGGCGTAAGCTAACATTGGTAGGGGGTTGGTGTCAAGCACGGGCACGTCCGGAGATGAGCCTGCAATTAACACTGCATCCTCGGCATAAGCTAACATTGGTAGGGGGTTGGTGTCAAACACGGGCACGTCCGGGGATGAGCCTGCAATTAACACTGCATCATCGGCGTAAGCTAACATTGGTAGTGGGTTGGTGTCAAACACGGGCACGTCCGGGGATGAGCCTGCTATGAACACTGCATCCTCGGCATAAGCTAACATTGGTAGTGGGTGGGTGTCAAACACGGGCACGTCCGGGGATGAGCCTGCAATTAACACTGCATCATCGGCGTAAGCTAACATTGGTAGTGGGTGGGTGTCAAACACGGGCACGTCCGGGGATGAGCCTACAATTAACACTGCATCCTCGGCATAAGCTAACATTGGTAGTGGGTGGGTGTCAAACACGGGCACGTCCGGGGATGAGCCTGCAATTAACACTGCATCATCGGCGTAAGCTAACATTGGTAGTGGGTGGGTGTCAAACACGGGCACGTCCGGGGATGAGCCTGCAATTAACACTGCATCATCGGCGTAAGCTAACATTGGTAGTGGGTGGGTGTCAAACACGGGCACGTCCGGGGATGAGCCTGCAATTAACACTGCATCATCGGCGTAAGCCAACATTGGTAGTGGGTTGGTGTCAAACACGGGCACGTCCGGGGATGAGTCCGAGAGGGCTGCCTCAACCCTGTTTGTATTTCTGGAAAAAAAAGAAACGGGGCGAGGACACATCCCAGCTTAACTCCTCTCGCGATCTTAAAGGGGCGGGTTCATTTCCCATTTTTGCCATACAGTACACATGCAGTGGCATTTACATATAGTTGGCGGATAAAGTTAATTATAAGTGGATCAATCCCCATCTCCTCCAATAAATACCAAAGTTTCTGATGGCTCACGCAGTCAATGCAGCTGATACGTCTATAAAAGCCATGTAGATTTTCCCGTCTTTTGATCTGGTATATTTGTCTATACATAGTGACAGGTTTAGACATTGGTCTGTAGTGGCTTTTTCCCTCTGGAAGGCATACTGCACCTGCATTAAGATGTTTCTTGGGTCCACTCTTCCAGCCTGAATAAAAGGAACCAACCATTAAGTTTGGCAGTTGTGTCCAATAAGGAGATAGGCCTATAGTTCTTTGGGCTTCCCCAGTCCCCTTTTTTGTATGTCAGAATAATTACAATATGCTTCCAGGAAGGTGGAGGCCCATCTATAACTATGCTGTTAAAAACATTTGTTAGCAGCAGAGCCCACAAATCCTGGTTTTCCTGAAAAAGATCTATCGGCACCCCATCAGGTCCTGGGGTTTTCCCAGCAACCACAGGCCGCCAACCCTCTTCTGAATTCTGAGAGTGAAAAAGAAACCTGCAATTTAGTATCTGTGTCACTAGAGGGCACCACAGGAGCAGTGTTTGAGGTGAATATAAATTCACAGTGTGCCACCCATGCTTCTTCACCTACAGTGTCGGATCCTCAGTATTTTTGAAATAGGGAGTGTTTATTACTTTCTAAAAATCTCTGCTATTGCATGTCCTAGCCGCCTGCTCGAGGCCTTCCCAGGCCTCCACCCTCATATCCCTCTCTCTGTTTCTTCGAACTGACTTATATTCACTGCATAGCGATCTCTCTCAAGATTGGTATGTTTGCCAAACCCAAAACCAGTGGAGAGGTCTCTGGGAACTGTTCTCTGGTAATTGCAGAGACAGACTTCTGGCCCTTTCTGGGCCAGAAGCAGGGTCCTATGACCTCATGAAGAAAACTCTGATTGAGGGCTTTGGACTCACTACTGAGGTGTATAGAATTAGGTTCAGGGGGGCTCACAAAACCCAGACCTAATCCTGGATAGACTACTCAGTAAAGACAGTGGATGGTTGGTTAACTGGACACAATGTGCATGATTTTACTGGACTTTATAATTTGTTCATTAAGGAACACATTTTGAGTAATTGCACAAATGAAAAGTTGCATCAGCATTTGGTAGACCTAGGTCTAATTTCTCCCCAAGAATTGTGTGGTGGGAATTCCTAAGAACTGGAGGAGAGTGATCACTGGATTTCCCAACTGGGAAGTCGTGTGAGACTGCAGTGCGCACAGACGAGTGCTGAGGTCTAAGAAAATATGCGGATTCTGCAGCATAAATGGTTAAAATGAAATTGAGAAGTAATTCCAAATCCACCGCTGAAGTTATACCGAACTTTTGAGTATACACTAATGCAATAACCCCATAACAGAGCAATGGAGATTCTGGAAAACGTGATCATAGACGACACAAAAGTGCCGATCAGGAGTCAAGTTGCAACGCTGGGATCCCTAATTGGTCTCGTAGTGATCCGATACCTGTGCAGCGGCAGCCACAAGTCTCAGAGAACCGCTGGTCAGACGTACCTTGTCGGAGCTCCGGAGAGGAGGGGTGCCGTGGCTGTCAGTGAAAGCGTCATGGCACCAAAGAATGCGGCGGCTGCTAAAGTAAGGGCAGCAAGACTCGCAGTCCGGGACGGTGCGGAGTCTGTGAGGCAAGCGGGCGGTGTTCCAGAGCCTGCCCCAGGAGCTACCGAAAACATTCCAGCTAAGACACCGAAGCAGGGTGTAACTTCTACGCGGAAGGGAAGTCTGACTGCCCCCTCTGTCGTTGACCTCCTCCGCAAGACGCCGGCGAAAATCCTTCTGGGTCAAGGTGGGAGGAGTCAGCCGGGAACTCAACAGACACCAGCAGCCGCAAAGGGGGCGAAGGCAGTGGATGAGCAGAGTAACCAGCAAAGCAGCGACGAGGACGTCCCTGGGATAACTGTGATAACGGGGACAACTGACGCTAACACAGTAAGCCCTACACATAATGATACAGCAGCTGGGGTTGAAGCAAGCATGAATGGGATAGGGGGTGTGGAGGTACAAGGGGTGGAACTCCCGCGGACTTGGCTGAACAAATTACTACTCCCCTCCACATAGCCATCGATGACATTATCCCTATAGATACTCAGGTGCACACAGATGATCGCAAAATGCCTGACAGCACAATTCAAATAGAAGTGCCCCAGACGGAGCCAATGAGTTCTATGGCAGCTAAAATTAACAAAAAATGTATCGATTTCGACCAGGACAGAGATAAAGATCCGAGCGTTTTTTTCTCATTCTCTGACGAACTTGGGTGGTCTGATGACACAGGATCTCCTCTGAGTGATTTAAGTGATGACAAAATGAGTGCAAAAGGGCATAGAGCAGGCCAAAAAACTGTCCTAAAACGCAGAAAGAGCCATCAGGATACAGCAGAGCTAGCTTGGGACTACACGCCATCAAATCACCTCACAGCATCATTAACACCGCCAAGCTTTGTAAATATAACACAACATTCGGACTCCCCAACATACCAAAGCTCAACCTCACCTACAATGGAAACTGTACTTCAAGCTATAGCGGCGCACAGAGAGGAGACATCTCATGATGGGCGCAAGGCCCAAGCTGCTCTCCGTAAGGCTCAAGGGGTGGTGCGCAAACTCTTAAGAAAAGTTGGGACATTTAGTGATCCAATAACAGATTTAGAGTCTAGAATTGTCTCTAATGAGTCAGAGACGGCTGAAAATCACGAACAGATTGACGCACATGAGGCTAAACTATCAGATGTGAGGTGGAAGCTGGAGGACATGGAAAATCGATTACGTAGGAATACTCTACGCGTGCTAGGTATCCCTGAGGAAATTGAAGGGGCAGACGCCCGCCCCTTAGTAATACAACTTCTTCGTGACTCTCTCCCTGAATTGTCAAACCTGGGGGGGTATCCAAGGGCTATTTTAGTCTATTTCGGCAACTTGCTCTTAAGACAGGCAATTGCTGAGAAGGCCAGGCCGGAAGCAAAAAGATCCAGGGGGTCAATAACATACTTCGTATGCCCGGACTTCTGCCACCCAACTGTGGAGAGGAGGTGGCGGCTTCGCCAACTCATTAAACCCTTCCAAGGAAGGCGATAATCTAATGCTAGAAATAGGGTTACTCGCTCATGCTTTTTCACTCAACCCCTTATATTATCCATAATACTCCATAGACGTCTGGAGTGGGTAAGAGGGCAATATCCGCCAGAGTCGAGTAGGACGAAAAAACTCCTGCAGGGACGCTCTTGGTTTATTCAGCGTTGAAGGATACAGTGTTCCAAAATATTGTGCACCTAATCTCTGTTCCCTTGAATCCTACTCTGAATAAGAAATGCAGTCGGACGAAGAAAATACCAACACAAGAGATCTTGCTAGAAGGTTAATAGAAGCTGATGATAGCATTTTACAAACGAATGCGGAAGTCAATAAATATAAGGAAAATTTTGACTTACAAATTAATAAACAACGGTGTAACACCGAAAGGTGGGACAGTCGTATTTGTAGTGGAGGCACACGAATATCGGCAGACAGAGGTATTCTATTCCTGGATAAGATTCCCAGAAGTAAATCAAATAACAAAAGAGTTTCACTACTATGAACCAGGTGATATTCCAACGGAACACGTTCCCCATGAGGAAATTGAGATTCCACTAACTTACCAACAGCACGAGCTTTGGTTTAAAGGCGCCCTACAACACTGTGAACACATAACAAGGCCCGGTCCACTAGGGAGACCGGGAGCAACTTGGTCAGTTTTAGCCGGCTACACACCTCATCCTGACGTAAGGCAAATGTCTAAAGAAGAGGTGATTACCCAGCTAGAAGAACTAGTTAAAATTCACAGACAATTAGTCCAATATGTCATGAGGACTTTGACGGTCCACCCGACAATAGGACTCCCACAACAGACCCCTCATCAGGGGACTACAAATAAAATTACACCACAAAAAATTCAGTCAGTAATTGGAAAGTTACCTACCAAACAGGAACAAATACCATTTTGGCTAGTACAAAAAAATCACTCCAATAGAGGCAGTTTTTGCTGATAGTACACCTCATTAAAAACACAGAATTCTGACCATTTGTCTACCAATGGGAATTGCACCAAATGTGGAAGACTGCAACACTTGGGGTACAGTCTTTGCTTCAATCTATACAAAAACACACGGTGTTCCGTCTATGGCGGTAATACCAGACATTCTGAAACAGATTCAGAATGAATATGGCCCAGAACCAGCCTTAAATTTAGGTATGAAGTTACTGAAAAATTTTAAACAGGTATCAGCTATATTATTAGCTAATGTAAGGGGTGAAGCAGCATCTGTAGCAATCCGCCATAGGTTAAGAGAAATAGATGAGGAAGACCAGCCCTCTGAACTAGCCAGAATAATGGAAAAATGCTATGAAGAACTGGGTAGAGATAGTTTGGGTGGGAAACCACTGAAACCCCAACTACCAGATAGCACATAGAAGTCGTTTGTAAAAAACACTTCAAATACTCCTAAAAATAGATGGGAAAGTAATAAAAAGATTACACCCAGGGAGAAACAATTTAAACAAAGAGGGAGATCACCCAAGAGAAGGAACAAAACTCTGACTACATGGCCCCTAGAGAATACAAACCGGCTCTGGGACATGACGACCATACGGTAGCCTCAGGGGAAACTCCTAATCCTCCAGTATTGATTTGTCCCAAAGCCCTGGAGAGCATTATGCACTTCATGTTTAATTTGTCCCGAACCCCTGGACAGCATTGCGCACTTCATGCACCTAGTGACGTCCATATGTCCAACCTTGTGCGTCAAATCAGTCACCTAGCTAGTATAAAAGCAGCCACATTGATCCAGTCAAACACGCAGTGGTTCTCTGGAGCTGATTGACTGACCTCGTCCCAAGCCCAGCAGATGCGAGACCTGAACCCAGCCGACCCTCCTACTTGACGCACTGAGAGAGAAGCTGCCTTTTTCTCCAGCCGAGAAAATCCAGCTCCAGTGTTCCCTGCTTGAAACAGCCGGCTGCCGGGATATCGAGTTCAGAGATTCCAGTCCTCTCACATTCTGAAACAAGGTATGGAGCTGATTAGCCGCAGAGAATGATTCTTGGTTTTTAGAATAATCTGGCAGAGAAATTATTTAACTTAACTGAGGTTCTCACTTATCTTTTCCCGTTCACAACTTAAGTTAGGAACACGGGGTAGGCATAAGGTAGATTACATCAGTTGAGTTAGCTTAGCTATTTTTAGTTAGATTTCTATTGCAGTATTCCTTTATAATACTCTTTTTACTGTATGCACTATATTTTATAACAATTTACTCCTAACTCATGGAGATACAAAGTTGTCATGTTGGATGGTTGTCAGAAGCTAAATCTCTTCTTGTCTAAGTAGGCACTATAATACCTCATCCTACATTCGAGAAAGTTTCTAGTGACCTCTGAGCTAGCTGGCAAAACCCCTTAAGTCTAATGTTGTCAGCAGGGGATCCTTGGTAACCTCAGTTACTGGTCTTTTGTTGTTGATGTTATTCTAATGCGCAGATGCCTATGGAGATAATAGGAACTACACTACAGTACCACCTCCTCTGCACTCCTGGACAGGCCTCACCTGCACTTAACCCCATGGACAAGACATGCTTCACTTCCTCTGCACCCTGGACAGGCCTCGCCTCCTCTGCTCCCCCTGGACAGGCATCTCCCTGCACCCCTCAGGACGGGCCTCACCTCCTCTGCACCCCTGGACAGGCTTCACATCCCCTGCACCCCTGGACAGACCTCTCCTCCTCTGTACCCCTGGACAGGCCTCTCCTCCTCTGCACCACTGGACGGGCCTCACCTCCTCAGCACCCGTGGACAGGTCTCTCCTCCTCTGCACCTCTGGACAGGCCTCACCTCCTCTGCACCCCTGGACAGGCCTCTCCTCCTCTGCACCCCTGGACAGGCCTCACCTCCTCTGCACCTCTGGACAGGCCTCACCTCCTCTGCACCTCTGGACAGACCTCTCCTCCTCTGCACCCCTGGACAGGTCTCACCTCCTCTGCACCCCTGGACAGGCCTCACCTCCTCTGCACCCCTGGACAGGCCTCACCTCCTCTGCACCCCTGGACAGGCCTCTCACCTCCTCTGCACCCCTGGACAGGCCTCTCCTCCTCTGCACCCCTGGACAGGCCTCTCCTCCTCTGCACCCCTGGACAGGCCTCACCTCCTCTATACCCCTGGACAGGTCTCACCTCCTCTGCTCCCCTGGACAGGCCTCTCCTCCTCTGCACCCCTGGACAGGCCTCACCTCCTCTGCACCCCTGGACAGGCCTCACCTCTTCAGCACCTCTGGACAGGCCTCACCTCCTCTCCATCTCTGGACAGGCCTCACCTCTTCTGCACCCCTGGACAGGCCTCTCCTCCTCTGCACCCCTGGACAGGCCTCTCCTCCACTGCACCCCTGGACAGGCCTCACCTCCTACTCTCCCCACTCAGGCTCAGCAGCAGTTAGAGCTGAGCTCTCCTGACCTCACCATGAATGCCAGGGGATCTGATCCTTGGATTAATAAATTGCAGCCAAGTGAGTTAGCAGCTTCCACCTGAGCAGAAACCTGTCCAGGCTCTCTCCTCCTCCTGGGGTCTGTGTGGGTCTGAAGATGGCGGTAACTGCCCACCAGACAGGGCTCCTTCCTCCTCTGCAGCAGGCTGAACACACCAGGAGAGGGAGGAAGTGATGTCACCACTGCTGCTGGTGCTGTCTCTGCCACCACTGACCCGGAAGAGGAAACCCTTCTCCCTTTCATACAGTGTGCAGATCAGTGGGTTTCATCAGCAGGCGTGGACCGCCCTCTGGTGGCCGCTGACGGAACCGCCGCCTCCAGGCTCCAGCAGTGAATACATTTCACACAAACAAGCATTTATGCCTGTAAAGACCTGGGATTTCACATGTCACAGACGTGAATGTTTTTAAGGGTCAGACAGTTCAAGTACAGGGCCTCACACTTGGCTGCTGTAAAAAAGTATTTATAGCTTCACTTCAGATGAGCATCTTCAAAACACTGATGTAAAGGACTTAAGAGTATTTACAGAAAGGTGACAAATGGAAGTGACAGTCTGTATTTCAATTAATATATCGGTATTTTAATGAATATATATCTGTATTTCAATGAATATATATCTGTATTTCAATGAATATTGTTGGACAGGCCACATGAAGGGCCGCTCTCCCCCGGCCCGACCAGGCCCGAGCCCGGTCACGCAGGTACCACACACCACCATTACACGTCCTCCGTCCCCTCAGGGACCCCTACCCTCGAACATGTCGACCTCGTGGGCCCGATCCACTGCCGGCCTGCGCGCCCATCCTGGGCGCCATCTTGGACACTCCACCACGAGGCCGCCTGGCCCCCGATCGACCTCAACCCTGGGCCTGGCCAGGCCTCAGACATCCCGGCACCACCATCCACCCAGGAGGTGAGCGGGCTACTTGGCAAGTCAATGGGGGAAAGAGGTGTCGATGGCTCTCCCCCGCCAAGTGCCGCTCGCCCATCGCCTCCCCGGGCGCTGGCTCCACCCCCCTGCTGGGTGTCTGGACTCCCTCATCCCGGACCTCCCGACCTCCAAGTGCGAGGGTCCGGACATCAAAGAACACCAGCCCTATAACTGGGGCAGCCCCAGAGCAGGAAGGCAGTTGTATCTTGGAGTCGAGAGACGCAGAGAAGAACTCATCCTTGACGGACTACTGGCGCTGCCATAGCTCTGTCTCGTGCACCATCGTCTTGCCTGCTGGCGCTGCCGCAACCTTCGTAACCTTCATATCCTTCATCGTCGTCGGGACCTGCTGGCGTGGCCGCGGACCGTTTGTAACCCTCATCTTCATCGGGACCTGCTGGCTCCGCCGCGGACCGTCGTTTCCTTCGTCCATCTCGGGACCTGCTGGCTCCGCCGCGGCCCGATCATCTAGAACGCCGAGCTCGAGGATTGAGAGCTATTTCCATCTTTTTGGTAACAAGACTGTCCCGCTACCCTTTTCCCAAACTAGAGACCAGAATCGAGGGGACCCCTGAGTCCAGACCTCCTTGTACCATTCCATCGTAAACTTAAATAATTGCCTATAAAGTCTCGTTGAACTTTAACCTTGTGTGGTGTCCGTCTGTGGGGGGGAAGTTACTTGTCTGTACGATCGCTGGAGACGGCTCTCCCCGGAGACCTCTCCCCTTATCCTCGGCCGACCCTCCCGGTCCGTCTAACATTGGTGGCCAGCGGCGCGATCCGAATCACCGCATAACCGTACAGAGAGTAGCTCACCCCACGGCGAATCACGATGACAACTAAAGAAAGCGGATCAACCGAGAAATTCCAGATGGAGAAATTGGACGAGTACAGCCATCGTGAACTAAAGCAGTTCTGCATCGAACTAGGTATCGCTACCACCGGACTAAGTACCAAAGACGATTTTAAGCATGCCCTAGAATCTTGGGCAGAAACCGGGGCTGCCGGAACCCCCGATCAAAGCATCGCAGCAAAAACCACCACGGCCCCTGAAGAGCGAAGAACGGGTCTCTCGCAAGACGAGATCCAGGAACGAGAAAAAACCCGACTACACGAGCTGGAAATGGCCCGGCTCAAAATGGACGTTGAACTTAAGTTGGCCGAACAAAAAATCAACTTAGAGCACCTGCGTCTCCGAGAAGAAAGAGAGGAGAAACAGAGACAAAGGGAGCTCGAGGAAAAGAAACTGGCATATGAACATGAGCGGAAACTAGCTGAGATCGACCTACGCAAGCAGAATAAAGAAGTAGGGGTGTCCGAGCAACCCCACTCCCCAGGGGCAACAGAGAAAAAGGTACACATCACCAAGGATGTCGTTCGAGAATACTTCCGAGAGGACGACATCCAGCAATGGTTTAAGGCCTATGAAATCGCTATGACGGCACACCGGATCGATAGAAGCGATTGGGGAGCCGGTCTATGGGGGAGATTCCTCAATGAGGGCCGCGACGCCCTGCTGCAACTCCCGGACCACCAGATGACCTCCTATGACCATATGAAAGCTGCACTCCTCACCCGCTATGGCCTCACACCCGAGATGTACCGTCAGAGGTTCCGAGACTGCACCCGCATCCCGGGTACAACTTGGGTGGACTATGTAAACTACTTTAGCCGAGCCTTCGAGGGCTGGATCAAAGGAAGCAAGGTCACAACCTACGAACAACTGTTCAATCTTATGGTATGGGAGCATCTGTCGAACAATTGCTTCATTGAACTCCGCCAGCACCTCCTCGACAGCAAGTTAACGGATCCCCGGCAGCTCGCAGCCGAAGCTGACCGGTGGGAAATCACCAGAGTGGGCCGAAATGGGTCCTACGAACAGAACCGGAACAACAATGGTCAGCACCGTCCCCGAGGAGGAGGAGGAGGCCAAGGACGCGGAAGAGACAACGCTCCGGTCGCCCCCGCTACCAGCACCACCCCCCCGGCCAACCGGGGCAGCACCCCGGCGCGACCGGGATACCGAGCCAATGTTACGTGCCATCGATGCCAACGAGTCGGCCACTATGCAAACGACCCAAGCTGCCCCCAGTACCAGAGCCCAAGACCCCGCCAAGTAGCCGCTGCTGCTCTGGGGGAGGAACAGATCTCAGAGGAACAAGAGGAATATGAACAGGAACACCAAGAATGGGAGCCAGCCGCCATGGCTCTAGCCTGCTTAGGGGGGAGAGACATGGTCCCGCGGGTCCCCCTACCCGCTAACACCCAGAAGTACAGCCAATGGGTGAGCATCAATGGACGCCGGGCCGAAGCCCTTCGTGACACCGGGGCCAGTGTAACAGCCGTCCGCTGTCACCTGGTGACCCCAGAACAATATCTACCAAACATTCTCTGCCCTGTACGTTCAGCCGATAACTCGGAAAGTCTGTGTCGGATGGCCTGCGTCCCCTTCGAATGGGGAGGGGTCTCCGGCATGTTGAAGGTAACGGTCCGAGACGATGCCCCCGTAGACTGCCTCCTGGGGAATGACCTTGAAAGCTCTCCGTGGGCAGCCGTAGAACGAAGAGAACACCTGGGGATGTTAGGCGTCCCGGACTGGGCGTGCGTCACCACCCGGTCCATGGCCGCCCGTGCCAACCCCCGCCCAGAGGAACCCGAATGGCCGGCGCCACCGCCTCCGGTCGCCCCAGCCGAAACCACCGACCGTGACGTCCCCCCAGAACCAGCTCAACCTCCAGACCTCGCTAACCTCGACCAGTGGCCTCAAGAGGGGGGGCCCACGCAAGAACAATTTCGCCAAGAACAGAAGACCTGTCCCTCCCTCGAGGGACTCCGCCAGCAAGCGCTCGCCCAAAGCGCAGGGGATACCTCCGGAACTCACTGGGTCTACTGGGACAATGATCTGCTGTACAGTGAGCAAAGAATCGCGGAGCTGGGGGCCAGCCGAGTACTAGTGGTGCCCCTCCGTTTTAGAGACTTTCTGCTAAACCTGGCCCACGATGTCCCCCTGGCGGGACACCTGGGTCAAGATAAAACCTACAGTCGTCTGGTGACCCACTTCTTCTGGCCCAAAATGAGGAACGATGTACACCAGCATTGCCGATCTTGCCCCACGTGCCAAGCCAGTGGAAAGAGCGGCCGCAAACTAAAAGCCCCCCTGCAACCTTTTCCCGTGGTCACCACCCCGTTCGAGAGGGTCGGGATAGACATCGTGGGGCCCCTGGACCCGCGCACAAAACAAGGCCATCGATTCATCCTGGTGCTAGTGGACCACGCCACCCGCTACCCCGAGGCTGTTCCCCTGCGAACTGTGACAGCCCCGGTAGTCGGCCGGGCTCTAATGGGGATCTTCTCCCGTGTGGGCTTCCCCCGAGAAGTCGTCAGCGACAGAGGCACGAACTTTATTTCTAAATATATGAAGTCCCTCTGGCAACAGTGCGGGGTTACCCACCGATTCACGACCCCCTATCACCCTCAAGGAAACGGACTCGTTGAGCGGTTCAACCGCACGCTCAAAGGGACGATCGGGGGGTTGGAAGAGCCCCTCCGTCGCCAGTGGGACGTGCTGCTGCCGTGCCTCCTCTTCGCATATCGAGAGGTTCCCCAGAAGTCCCTGGGCTTCAGCCCGTTTGAACTGCTATATGGACACCCAGTGCGGGGGCCGCTCAGCCTAGTCAAGGAAGGCTGGGAGATGCCCCCTCTAAAGAACCCACCAGATGTCTTCCGGTACCTCCTAACCCTCCGCAACCAGACCCGGCGGTTCAGAGAGCTGGCAAAAGCCAACCTAGAGGCCAGTCAAGAGGACATGAAAAAGTGGTATGACCGGAATGCCTCCTCCATCGAATTTGAACCTGGGCAACAGGTATGGGTGATGTCCCCCACCGAACCCTGCGCCCTGCAAGACAAGTGGACAGGGCCCTTCAAAGTAGTCGAGCGCAAGGGTCCTGCCACCTATCTCATCGACATGGAATCTTCCCGGAACCCCCTCCGGGTCCTCCACGCTAACAGACTGAAACCCCACTTTGTGCGGTCAGAACTCAGCCTCCTGATGGCCACAGACAATGGGGCTGAAGAGGACTCCGAGCCCCTCCCTGACCTCCTACGGACTCGGGAGAAAGACGGCTCCGTGGATGGGGTCCGACTCTCGGAGGCCCTCACCCGAGAGCAACGCCAGGAGTGTCGAGTCCTCCTGTCACAGTTCGCCAGCCTGTTCTCCCTCGCCCCAGGTGTCACTTCCTGGTGTGTGCACGATGTGGACACGGGGGACAGCCCCCCTATCCGCCACCGGGCCTACCGCGTGCCAGATCGGGTACGGGCCTGCATCCAGGAAGAGGTAGCAAAAATGCTCACGCTCGGGGTCATCGAGCCCTCAGACAGCCCCTGGGCCAGTCCGGTAGTACTGGTCCCCAAAGCGGCCGCCCCTGGCACCACACCGGAACTCCGGTTCTGCGTCGACTACCGGGGCTTGAATGCGGTCACCAGAACAGACGCACATCCCATCCCCCGGGCAGATGAACTAATCGACCGCATGGGAGCTGCCCGCTACCTCAGTATTTTCGACCTGACGGCGGGCTACTGGCAAATCGGCCTCACACCCCGGGCCCAAGAACGTTCTGCCTTTTCCACCCCCGATGGCCATTACCATTTCAAGGTCATGCCCTTCGGCATGAAGAATGCCCCAGCAACCTTTCAGCGGCTCGTCAATCAGGTCCTGGCGGGGCTCGAAGGGTTCAGCGCCGCCTACCTAGACGACATCGCTGTATACAGCCACCATTGGTCCGAGCACCTCCACCACCTCCGAGCAGTGCTACAAGCCCTTCAGCGAGCTGGCCTCACGATCAAGGCCAGCAAATGTCAAATTGGTCAAGGGTCTGTAACCTACCTCGGGCACCAGGTGGGAAGCGGCCTGGTGGCCCCTCTGCAGCTCAAAATTGCCGCCATCCAGTCCTGGCAGCCCCCCATCACCCAGACCGAGGTACGAGCCTTCCTGGGCCTCACGGGCTATTACCGAAGGTTCGTGAAAGACTATGGTACTATAGTGGGGCCCCTCACAGAACTCACGTCAAAAAATCAACCCAAGAAAGTCAACTGGACCCCAGAGTGTCAAACAGCATTCGAACAATTGAAAGCCGCCATGTGTTCCGCCCCTGTGCTCAAGGCCCCCGACTACAGCCGGGAGTTCGTCGTCCAGACGGATGCCTCCGACCATGGCATTGGGGCAGTCCTGTCTCAAGTGAACACCGAAGGCCTTGATCAGCCAGTGGCCTTCATCAGCAGGCGACTCCTACCACGAGAACAACGCTGGAGCACCATCGAGAGGGAGGCCTTCGCCGTGGTATGGGCCCTCAAGAAACTCCGGCCCTACCTCTTTGGCACACACTTTCGGGTGCAGACCGACCACCGACCCCTGCAGTGGCTGATGCAGATGCGGGGGGAAAACCCGAAGTTACTACGTTGGTCCATCTCCCTTCAAGGGATGGACTTCACGGTTGAACACCGGCCTGGGCCAGATCACGCCAACGCGGATGGCCTGTCCCGGTTCTTCCGCCTCGACGAGGAGAGTCCCCAAGAGGATGGGTAACTCTCCCCGCCTTCAGCTGGGGGGGACGCATGTTGGACAGGCCACATGAAGGGCCGCTCTCCCCCGGCCCGACCAGGCCCGAGCCCGGTCACGCAGGTACCACACACCACCATTACACGTCCTCCGTCCCCTCAGGGACCCCTACCCTCGAACATGTCGACCTCGTGGGCCCAATCCACTGCCGGCCTGGGCGCCCATCCTGGGCGCCATCTTGGACACTCCACCACGAGGCCGCCTGGCCCCCGATCGACCTCAACCCTGGGCCTGGCCAGGCCTCAGACATCCCGGCACCACCATCCACCCAGGAGGTGAGCGGGCTACTTGGCAAGTCAATGGGGGAAAGAGGTGTCGATGGCTCTCCCCCGCCAAGTGCCGCTCGCCCATCGCCTCCCCGGGCGCTGGCTCCACCCCCCTGCTGGGTGTCTGGACTCCCTCATCCCGGACCTCCCGACCTCCAAGTGCGAGGGTCCGGACATCAAAGAACACCAGCCCTATAACTGGGGCAGCCCCAGAGCAGGAAGGCAGTTGTATCTTGGAGTCGAGAGACGCAGAGAAGAACTCATCCTTGACGGACTACTGGCGCTGCCATAGCTCTGTCTCGTGCACCATCGTCTTGCCTGCTGGCGCTGCCGCAACCTTCGTAACCTTCATATCCTTCATCGTCGTCGGGACCTGCTGGCGTGGCCGCGGACCGTTTGTAACCATCATCTTCATCGGGACCTGCTGGCTCCGCCGCGGACCGTCGTTTCCTTCATCCATCTCGGGACCTGCTGGCTCCGCCGCGGCCCGATCATCTAGAACGCCGAGCTCGAGGATTGAGAGCTATTTCCATCTTTTTGGTAACAAGACTGTCCCGCTACCCTTTTCCCAAACCAGAGACCAGAATCGAGGGGACCCCTGAGTCCAGACCTCCTTGTACCATTCCATCGTAAACTTAAAGAATTGCCTATAAAGTCTCGTTGAACTTTAACCTTGTGTGGTGTCCGTCTGTGGGGGGGAAGTTACTTGTCTGTACGATCGCTGGAGACGGCTCTCCCCGGAGACCTCTCCCCTTATCCTCGGCCGACCCTCCCGGTCCGTCTAACAAATATATCAGTATTTTAAAGAATATATGAGTATTTCGGTCAGTTTTGCAATTAAACTTGGCAGCTTATTTATTCTTTTAAATAATTTATTTGCAGTTTGCAGTTTTTCAAATCCACAATGTGCCAGTTAGCAAAGAAAACAGAGGTAAATACCATGGAGATTTAAACACCAGATCAGTGACAATGATGCATAGATCATGTGTCAAAGCGACAATTGAAGGAACAGCTTATTTCTAATTTTCCTATGTCTGTGGCTTATTCCTTATATTTAAAACGGTTTTATATCCTCAAACAAGACTGAATTGTAGGTTCTAATTAGGTTTTGAGTTTCTGGTTTAAGAGCACAACTGTCTCCTAAAATATTAAGATAGCGGTCTCTTCCAGGCTTTGTCGTTTTGTTTACAGTCTTTCAACAAAGATTCACTGACAAAAAAAAACAATTTATCTTTGAAACAACTAATTCCTAAGATAGAGATATCAAGTATGAACCAGAAATGTCTCACACAGTTTGCATTGTATCATAAAAATGAGTGGGTGTTACTGGTATGAGGAACAGGGGAGGGGCATTTCATTACTCGAAAATATTCCACTCCTTTACATAGGACCCTATATCATAGTACACTCGTCATCAGTACACCGTTGATTAGTGAGTGTGTCAACTCTTTGTAGCATTGTCATGCAAGCAGTCTTGAATGCCTCGACATGCAACATTAGTTTGGACGTGCATACATCAAAGCCCTCAAACTTCACTCATTACGAGTGACACACACATTTGGAGGTCGGTCTGAAGTGTCCCTCAAACCTGGCTCATTCTTCAAAAATATGGGGATTAACTAGAACTTCACAAGCAGACTCTCTGTCCCACATTTTAGTGGCAAAACTTTTCTTATATTTCACCATGAGTATTGCTCACAATTCAGTGGAATGTTAAATTGAATGTCAATTTTAGTGAGACTTGGTTGTTAATTTTATCACTTTACATTTGTTCTGATCAAGTCTATAAATTCAGTAATGTCTCTTCCTTTGGAATTGTCAAAGTCAAAAGTTAAGTGAAACAAGGAAGACGGAGACGTAAGGAGGAGAACATCGGAGGCGGAGTCGTGGGACAAGGAGCGGGACGGAGGTCAGAGGTTACCATCAGAGGCGGAGTTGTGGGACAAGGAGCGGGACGGAGGTCGAAGGTTACCATTGGAGGCGGAGGCAGAGGGGAAGACGGGTCGGAGGTCACCATCGGAGAAGGAGACGACCGGGGAAGGAGAAGCAGAGTCGGCGCCTGCTGAGGACGGAGGGAAGCCCGGAGCCCAACGTCCCTGTGAGCCACCCAGCCGCACACCCGGGGGAGGTGTGTGGCTAGCCCAGGTGCGTGACCACTTGCGGGGCTGGGTGGGACGTAAGGGTGCCCCTAGGCCCTAACCACGGTATTCCTGTATTCCCGGTTTCCCTTCTCTGAGCATGTTACTACCCTCCCTATACCGCACTTGTATATATCAGAGCACCGGTTGTATCCTCACCCCCTTCCCTCTAACAGCAAGCTGGTCGAACAGTACAACCGCACCCTAAAGACTACATTGAGGAAAATGCTAGAAGTGAGCGGAGCCGAGTGGGACCAAATACTGCCCCTGTCTCTCTACGTCATACGGGGCCAACGCCAAAGCAGATTAGGGGTCTCATCCTTTGAGCTCTTGTACGGAAGACAGCCTCGCTCACTGATGGAGATGACCAAAGACACCTGGGAGAATGAGATACCAGAAGAAACAGCCTGTACCCTTGAATACGCCCAAAGCCTGAAGTCAAAATTAGGGAAGCTGAGGGACTTAGCATGCAACCACATGGAGGAGAGTCTAAGGAAACAGAAGACAGCGTATGACAAAGGAAAGAAGTGGCGGCAGTTGAAAGAAGGAGAATGGGCTCTCGTACTTCTTCCCTCCTCCACTCAGAAATTCCGGGCTGAATGGGTAGGACCCTACCAAGTCACCGGGACCATTGGCCAGACCAGTATTAGATTAAAGACGGGCCCAAACAAAACCCAGACCTATCATATTAATATGCTAAAGAATTGGCTGGGACCTCCTCCCCCGGCTGTCCACATGGCCTCAACCCCTGCCACGCCAACCTCCACCCAAGAACAACTGGTCATAAATGACGAATTAACGTCACCACAAAGGGAGGATCTGTAACAGCTCCTGAACCTCCACAATAGGCTGTTTTCAGACCACCCAGGACGGACGACCCTTGCGGGGCACTGCATCAACACCCCTCCAGGGAAAGTCATCAAAATAAAGCCTTACCGGGTGCCAGAAGCTCAAAGGATGGCTATAAGAAAAGAGGTAATGGACATGATGGACTTGGGGGTAATACACCCCCTTAAGAGTAACTGGTCGAGCCCCATAGTCATGATTCCCAAACCGGATGGAACCTGCCGGTTTTGCATGAACTTTCGGGCCCTGAATGACATTTCCGAGTTCGACGCATACCCCATTCCAAGGGTGGATGAACTCATCGAGCGGTTAGGAGACGCCCAATACATCACTACTTTAGACTTGACCAAAGGGTACTAGCAGGTGCCCCTGAGGGAGGACGACAAGAACAAAACGCCATTCAGCACAGACGACGGTCATTTCGAGTTTACCGTACTCCCTTTTGGACTCCATGGGGCACCTGCCACGTTCCAGCGCCTCATGAACACTGTCTTGTCCCCCGTGTCGACCTTTGCTTCAGCTTACCTAGACGACATAGTCTTCCACAGTAAGACCTGGGAAGAACATTTGACCCATGTACATGAAGTATTCAGCGCACTGGAAAAAGCAGGCATCAAGGTTAACTCGAAGAAATCCCGCGTCGCCTTCCAAAAAGTCAAATATCTGGGTTACATGTTGGGGCACGGACTCATAGAGCTGCAGATAGAAAAAGTGCGGGCGATCGTGGACACCCCTTTTCCCTCCATCAGAAAAGAGATGAGGGCTTTTCTCTGCCTAGTTGGATATTACAGGCGCTTCATCCCCCAATTTGCTGACATATCCGCACCCCTTACCGACTCCTTACGACTACAGGGGAAATCCAACTCTCCCATTCATCCCACTGAGCCCATGTACCATGCCTTCCAACGCCTCAAACGCATAATCACCTCCACTCCCGTGTTGACCTCCCCCGATTTCACACTGCCATTTATTCTACACACTGACGCTTCAGACTATGGGATAGGGGCGGTGTGGGATTGAACACCCTATAGTATACGTGAGCCGCAAACTGTTCCCACGGGAATTGAAGTATGCAACTATCGAAAAAGAGTGCCTGACAGTAAGGTGGGTGGTGGAGAAACTTGCCTACTACTTGGAGGGTCACCCTTTCGCCCTATACACCGACCATGCTCCCCTGTTGTGGATGGCTAGGAACAAGCCCAACAACGCGAGAGTAATGCGGTGGTTCCTGGCCCTCCAACCCTATTCTTTTACGGTGCATCACAAAAAGGGGACTGACAACGTGAGCGCAGATTATCTTTCACGGCATCCGCTCCCCGATCGCGAGCGTCCAAGGGGGAGGTGTGTAACGGGGTATATCGGCAGACTCCCCCTATGGACCATTGTCATCACCCGACCCCTATAGTGGAGCCACTGGACTGCCAGGACTTTGATCATATGTCCGAACGCCCCCCCCTTTCTCTCTCTACACAGGACACCGAGGCGGGCCTTCCACTGACGGAAGATGAGTCGTGGCCCTTTAATTCATGGCCAGTGGAGGAGTGGGCAGTGCCAGAGGATGACGCCGCATCCTCAAATACGGAAGTAAGGCAAGCGAGGGTGTGCTTGTACACCCGGAGGTCGGAGGAGAGAAGCGGTTGGTGCGTGGAGGAAAGTGAAGGAAGCGATAGTACGGAGGAAGACGAAGACGTAAGGAGGAGAACATCGGAGGCAGAGGCGGAGTCGTGGGACAAGGAGCGGGATGGAGGTCGGAGGTTACCATCAGAGGCGGAGTCGTGGGACAAGGAGCGGGGCGGAGGTCGGAGGTTACCATCGGAGGCGGAGGTGAAGACGGGTCGGAGGTCACCATCGGAGAAGGAGACGACCGGGGAAGGAGAAGCAGAGTCGGCGCCTGCTGAGGACGGAGGGAAGCCCGGAGGCCAACGTCCCTGTGAGCCGCCCAGCCGCACACCCGGGGGAGGTGTGTGGCTAGCCCAGGTGCGTGACCGCTTGCGGGGCTGGGTGGGACGTAAGGGTGCCCCTAGGCCCTAACCACGGTATTCCTGTATTCCCGGTTCCCCTTCCCTGAGCACGTTACTACCCTCCCTATACCGCACTTGTATATATCAGAGCACCGGTTGTATCCTCACCCCCTTCCCTGTAACAGCAAACGCTGAGTACAGTTTACTCATGAGACCCTTGTGTTTGTTTGCTTTTGGGGAGTCACGGACACAACAGAGACGGAAGAAGAGGAAGAGAGCCCCCGACGAAGCCCGGACGGATGTCGGAGGACAGACAAGCCCCGACGGAGGAGAAGGAGCCGTAGCCGGTCTCCCAGGCGAACTACCCATATCAGAAAGACCTGTACAGATTACCTATTGGCATCAATAAAGCCCTCTGTTACCAAAACCCGGTTGTTGCCCTTTCCTGCTACGCTACCCCACCCTGAGCCCGTCACAATACGCCAATGGGCCTAAGAGGTTTTTGATGGAGCGGCGAACCAAGGGTAATGATGGCGGACATTAGAATCTGCATGCTGAATGTGGGGGGATTGAACGACTGGAGGAAGAGACAAAGGCTGGCACATCTTGTCAAATTTAATAAGTTCGACGTGCTCTGCCTCCAGGAGACTCACCTTCCTTGGTCAAAGTGTAATCTCTTATTTCTAAACGGGTTCGAATTGGTTGTGTGTTCGTCTCAATCTTCAACAATTAGGGGTGTCGCTATACTGGTTAGGAGATCTTTGGGTGGTGTGAAAAGGATGAAGGTAGATAGCTGTGGCAGATGGGCTATCGCAGAAATAGAAATGGGTTTCACCTTATGCGTTGTGTACGGTTCAAATAGCGATGAGCCAGAGATCTTCAATTATTTGGAAATTGAACTGACTGGTTGGTCGGCACCGTTAATACTATGTGGGGATTTAAATATCTCCTCCAATTGGGTTGATGGGTGGCATTATGCGGGGCGGAAACCTAGGGTTTTTAGCTTGATAAAGGCTCTTATGGACTCACTTGGACTAATAGATGTGTGGGGGACTAAGGAGCCCCGAAATCCTGGCTATACCTACTTTTCAAACCCGGCCCAGAAATACTCCAAATTGGATTCTTTTTTTATTTCCACCCAGGAAAATAACAGAGTTGCTATTGTTATGTTACCAAGGGTACTCTCGGACCATAACCCTCTGGTAATCACTTACCAAAGGGGGGTCCGGGAAAGAGCTAGGACATCTTGGTCCTTCGAGATGAGATTACTGGAAGATGTAAGGTATGTAGCTCATATTAAAAGGTGGATGGATGATTTTTTCGCAGCCAATAGATACAGCTCATCCCGCAACGTAGTATGGGAGTCTTTTAAAGCGGCTCTCAGAGGAAAAGCAATCAGCTGAGCTGCTAGAATGAGGAAGGAAGATAGGACTGAGAAAACCCAATTATTGGAAAAGTTAGTATCCATAGAAGAAGAGCATATGAAGGTCATCACTATGGGTAACAGCCATAATGTTCTATTGGCTATTAAGGCAGAATTACAGAAGTTGGTCACTAAAAAGGGGATAGGAGAATTTCAGGCCACCAAAGCTAAGAGGTATGAAACGGGAGAACATGCAGGCAGAGCCCTGGCCCTTCGTCTGAGGCAAGAGAAGTCTAAACACATTATTAAAAAAATAGAGGAGGGCGGTAGGGGGTATACAGAGACTAAGGAGATCTCAGCGGTGTTTAGGAAGTTTTATCAGAGATTGTATGGTGAGGAGGATAGGGACGGAGAACATCTGGATGACTTTAGAGATATAGGACCTCCCCTGAAGGACTCACATCAGGAAGAACTGGATTGGGACATCACAGAAATGGAGATTAAGGTTGCCCTACAGGAGTTAGCCTCAGGGAAGGCCGCCGGCCCCGACGGCATCCCTTTAGAAGTGTATAAGCGAATCGAATCAGAAATCATCCCGCTATTGACAGATCTTTTTAATGGGTTGTTTGCACCGGGCTGATCCCGGATTCGTGGAAAGAAACAAACATCGTAATATTCCACAAAAAAGGGAAGCCTAGTGAGAATCCGGGGTCGTATCAACCAATCTCATTGATCAATTCTGATACCAAGCTGTATTCCAAGATCTGGGCTATGAGGTTGGGCTGAATCATTGGCGGTCTCGTCTCCCTTTGGCAGCATGGTTTTGTCCCCGGACGTGGCAATACGGATCATACCAGCAGGGCAATAGCTCTATTTGACGCCTATGCTGCCACGGGAGGGGAGATGGCCATGATCCTGCTCGACGCAGAGAAGGCTTTCGATCGCGTGGTCTGGAGCTTTCTCTGGGGTATCTTGGTAGGAAGAGGGTTCGGGCAGAAAACTATTAGAGCATTAATGGCGATGTATTCCGAACCTGTCGCCAGAGTTACAGACATGAGATAGAAATCCGATCTGTTTCCTATAAGGAGAGGAACGCGGCAGGGGTGCCCGTGCCCCCGATCCTTTTCTCTCTTTATATTGACCCTCTCATTCAGGCTATTTTAGGGTGTTCTAGGTTAAGCCCGGTGATCTATATCCGAATCTTGAAGGTCAGCGGCTCCCCTCTATATACGAATTGCTGCTAAGAAGGAAGGCGTTGGGTTTAATGCTGCGCGAAGTGGACCGCAGATTCTACAAGAAAGCCCGCTATAAGATCATGGACAGTGTGTGGCGGGTGTGGAAGGCCTGTGGAAAGTTATGCAATATCCCCAAGGTTAACCCATATCTTCATATTTATAATTCGAGTCTCTTTGCAGGGATTGGTGCGGATAGGATTTTTAAAATCTGGTGGGGGATGGGTATTAGGACCTTGGGAGAAGTAACGAATGGAGAAGAGGTCGTTAACTTTGAGGCTCTCCAAAGTAAATTTAGAATCCCTGGCAATCATTGGTTGGTTTATGGCCAATTGTCACGGTCCTTGAAGGCGCTTAGACCAAGACCACCACCCTTTGATAATTACTCTCTATTAGAGGCATTGGCCAAAGGGGTTAAAAAAATTAAGATTCTGTATAACATCTTCCTTGTAGAAATTCAAGATGATGTCGGTAAGGTGGAAGAAGCGTGGTCTAGGAAACTGGGGAATCCTGAAGTAGATCTCGACTTGGCTATATCTATACTACTATTATAAAGAGAGAACTGTGTCCTTTGAGCCAGGTAAACTCGAAAAGTACACCACCAATCGCAACACCCAATACAGCGTTGGAAAGGGCAGTTGCAGCAGAAGGACATAGGCTAGGCAGACGCCCACCATATACATTTAAAAAGTAAAAGAACCGTGCCAGCAAAGTAGTCCCTTGTGGGCGTGTCTGTGTTGTGCTGTGGGCTTGTGCTGGGGGGGCGTGACAAATGCTGGGGGCGTGTGGTACGTTCCGCCCTTCGGGCTGGACTGTTCCCATGAGGCACAGGGTCAAGGCTGATTTGCATATGGCCATGTCTGAACTGGGGTGGTGTGGAGTGCAAAAAATTTTGGATTTAGGCCCAGATCTCTGTACTGGGGTGAATGTATGACATTGTTCTGCATTCTGTACATCAACTGTTGTTTTTGCATTTGTCACCCCGAGTCGGATGGGTATGCTGAGACGTGAGTCCCATGCTCTCCACACCACTGGAATCAAGCTATCCTGGCTGAAGACGGCTAATAGCCAGCAATTGGTGAAAGAAATGGCTTGGCAGTTCGACCTGGAATGTTTCCACGAGGCACAGGGTCAAGGCAGACTTGCTCATGGCTGTGTCTGTACGGGGGGGGGAGGGCGTGGAGTGCAAAAAAAATAATGGATTAGGCCAAGATCTCTCTATTGGGGTGAATTTATGGCATTGTTCTGCATTCTGTCCATCAACTGTTGTTTTTACATTCTGCCCTTCATGCCATGTCTCATATTGTGTGCTGGGGGTGTGGGCGTGTGCGGGGCACGCGTTGTGTCAAATATTTCATTGTTTTGTCTTCCCAGGTTCTGTACATTCCAGCTCTGAGTGTCTACCCTGCTCCCTTTAAATACCCCTGCACCCCATAATCAAAACCCACCCTTACTCCTTAAAATACCCCAACACCCTTAAACACTAACCCATCTTAACCCTATAAATATACCCTGTACCCCAAAACCCAAACCTATACCTAAATCCTAAAAATACCCCAAAAACCAAACCTACCCCTGAACCCTAAAATACCCCTGTACCCCATAACCCAAACCGAGCCCTGAACCCTTAAAATACCCCTGTACCACAAAACCCAAACCCACCCCTGAACCCTAAAATACCCCTTTACCCCAAAACCCAAAACTAGCCCTGAACCCAAAATATACCCCTGTACCCCAAAACCCAAACCTAGCCCTGAACCCCTAAAATACCCCTGTACCCCAAAACCCAAAACTACCCCGGAACCCTAAAAATACCCCTATACCCCAAACCCCAAACTTAGCCCTGAACCCTAAAAATACGCCTGTACCCCAAAACCCAAAACTATATCTGAACCCTTAAAATACCCAAACACCCCAAAACATATACCTCAGTACCCCAAAAACATACACCCCTATACCCATACTTACCTTATTCAAACATTAAAAATAAAACATGCTTTTACCATTCATGCATTTACAACGAATTTCGTTGTAAATGTATGCGTGGTTAAATCATATAAAATGTAATGCCATGTGTTATAATGGCATTGCGGAGTCATGGTACTTTCATAATGAAAGTATGCAGAGTGATGGTCTGCGGAAAGAAAGTTGCGGAATAGTGGGTGTTTACCCTCCTCCCGTAAGTACATTGGTGGCACGGCGGCCCACATCTCCAGCAACATACTCATATTTTTTACACCACCGATTTGAAAAATGCACAGTTTCTCTCATTGATGGCCAGCACCGACATATACTTTTAGACACACCTCCCGCCACAAGTTCTAGAATTGCGAACTTTAGAGCTGGGGAGCTACGTTCGAATCTCGGCATCAGGTCAACCTCCTGTGATTCCAGGCAAATTGCTTTGTCTCCCCGTGCCTACCACAAATGAATGTGTTCTTCTGTAATGTAAATTGTGCTCAAGCCATGTTGTCGAGTTCGCGCTATAGAATATTGCAAGGAAAAATAAAGTAGGGAAACTCGAGTTCACACACTACTGAATGCGCACTCTTAAGTGCATCAGAAGTGCACTGTGAATCGGAGCGTTTCACAGGCCTGTCACAGATAAGAAATGCTATCAAAACGAAATCCTACAAAACAATATACACCTGGCCGGTAGCAATTCATACCCGGACACCGTCGGGACGGGCTGCTAGTCATTAATAAAAAGGTTTTTTGAGCTTCAAACCTGCAGGCCCAGCACTAAAAAACTGTGTTTAATCTGTACTACACCCCGGCGAAACTGTTTGCATGGGGGGTGAGGGATAATGATACCTGTCCAAGGTGCGGGGATGGGCAAGCAGATATTTCACATATGTTTTGTAATTGTAGTCACCTGACCCTCGTGAAGAATGAGATTGTGAAATTCTGGGAGGGGCTGCTAGGTCATAAGATCGATCTATCCCCTACCCTGATGATTACGGGCATTGATTATAATCAAAAGTTGGGGAAAGAGGAAGAAGCTATGGCTTTTATTGCTGTAGCTGTTCTCAGGATTTTAATCTCAGCAGGATGGAAGGATGTTGTGGCCCCGTCCTTTCAAATGTGGCTCTCTAGGTTCCTTGGAATCCACAACATTGAGATTTGTCTGTACGAACAAAAGGGGTGAAGGTGCGGGACTTCGGAAGAAGGATCTGGGCCCCGTTAACGAACTGGAGGCAACTGCTTGTGTTGTAATTCTGTATTTATTTGTGTTTTTATCCCCCTATTTATGATACCTCAATAGAAGGAGAAGAAGAAAAAAAAAAAGAAAAAAGAATTATTATTATAATTTTTTTTTTCCAGGATAAGATGTATTGGGTGTTGTAAAATGGATCGTCTATCTTTTATATGGACTTTTTGTATTATCTCTGGATTGTATTTAAGCTCTGAAGCCTCTACTCAAGAGATGGCTCTTTTTTAATGTCCGGATTTTGTCAATCATTTTTCGTTTTCAATTGTGATGCACTGTAAATCCCAATAAAAAAAATGTTTAAAAAAAAAAAAAGGGCCTGAGAGGTTTTCAACAATCAAAGTTTATGGTCGAGTAGCAGAAGATCATGATCAGAGGTACTGTTTGGGAGGATCAAGGCGTAAACGTTTGCAATGGACGCAGGAGGTGAAAGTATAGTCTGTGTCCCTCAGGTGCGTCCGTCACCATGGATCCATCAAGTCATGATCATCAATAATGTCAGAGAGGATGAACCGGTCTCGGGCTGCCTGGTTTATGGTTTCTGGACTTGTCAAGGTTCCATATTCCAGCACCCCCCCTCATGAATACCCTGGCTGTCCAAAGGAGAGCAGGAGTTTGGTCAGCCGCCGGGGCATAGATAGAGCCCAAACATAAAGACTCATTGAGAATCTGAACCTTGGCAAAATATATATCTGCCCAGGGTGGTCCTACCATGCCTACAGTGTGCAAACACCCAGGGATTTGTGAAATAAGATGTCCAACCCACTCTCCCCATGTTCCAAAGGAGTAGATGGGTGTGTAAGGGTAGACTGGATCCTGCTGGCATGTAGTACCGTACTCATCCAATCCCTTCTGAGTTCATCATGTTCAATAGGTAACAGGTGGGTTTCCTGGAGCAATGCTACATCAAGGCGTTGCATCTTCCAAAATGAGAGGATTTTCTGTCTCTTGATAAAATAGGTCAGGCTGTTGTCATTAAGGAGCATATTCAAAAGGAAGTGGTGGTCTGCATCACCGTATTGAAATACAAAGACACACATTTTTATGGCTTCCTGAGCTGTCAAGTGCTGAAGTGCTATAATAATTAGAAGTCGGGCGTGGCTTGCGCGCCATCTGCAGAGGACGTCTTTCCCGTGAGCTCCACTACGGACTGATCCGCGGATGCCGTGAGGACCCTTCCTGCTGTTTTTCGGACGGCTTTTCTGGAATACAGCAGTGTCAGAAGGTGGACAGTCTACAATGGAGCACTTGTGCAGCCTCCACGAGCGACATTTCACCGAATACTTACAACGGTAACTTTTCTCTGTCCTCTCATCACGGACGGCCGCCATTTTGTTTGCCGATTGCGTGAATGTCTCTCTCCACCGCTTCTTCAGTTCCTCTTTCCCCATTCCAGCGTTAGCTTGTTTTGGACATAATATTATGGTGCTGCTCTCTTTACAGACTACTCAGAGTTTCTTTCTACTTTGTGCGCTTTACCTATTGAAGTCTACTGCGAACCTGCTCCTCTGAGGGAAAACGGCCACCATTTTGAGTCTCCTGACTGCGATGTTTTCTACTTCTAAATGAGGGCTTTGTGGTGATTGCTTCACCGTCTTTTCGTGGCACTCGCTCTCCTGGTCTCCCATGATCATCTGCCTCCTGCATTTTGATATTACTGCGCCTATACTTGCCACTACAAGCCTTATTGTGTTCCGGCTTTTACTTTGTATTTTCCTCCGGTCCGACACCTTATAAAGTGCTGTGCTATACCATCTTGTCCATGTACTGGTCTTGGTTGATGCCTATCCTTTGGTGCTGTGTGGCTTTTTTTTGACTTAGCACTGAAGTGTAGTGCGTTTGCTTGGCGGTTCCTTTTTTTTTCCGCCTTATATTTGCCACACACTGTGTGCCCCTATTATCATAGTGCATCTCTAAACCAGTTCAAACTTTATAATTTCTCTGGACTCTGCTTCTCACGATGGTACATATCTACTTCATATCTGCTTTTGGTGTCCTTTACCATGGCGAATGTCTCTACCTCGCCGAAACTGTCACAGACCGCAACCAAACCTAAAAGGCCTAAAAATGACCCGCCCTCCCCCATTAACTCTTCGACTAATCCTGTACTGGACTCCATCCTTGAAGAGGTGCGTGGTCTTCAACCTTTTATGTCTGCTACTAATGCTAAACTTCAACAGATTGAGGAGCGCTGGGTGGTTATGGAAAATAAAGTTTTGAATTTAGAACAGCGTGTGAGCGATATCCAAGACCTCTCAACTAAGATTCCACTATTGGAACAAGAGATCCATAAGCTCAAACTTCACACCGAGGATTTGGAAAATCGCAATAGATGAAATAATCTACGCGGTTATGGTGTTACGGAAAATTTGGAGGGTGCTGACATGGTCTCCTTTATTCGGAAATTTCTTCAGGAACTTTTGGAGCTCCAATTATCGTCACATCCTCTCAACATCCAACGAGCGCACCGTCTTGGCCGCATCAATTCCAATTCCTCCAAACCACGTGGCATCATCATGCTGTTCTTGGAGTTCACAGAGTTAATGGCTGTCTTGAAGGCTGCCAGGGCCAAACGTCGTCTCCAGTGGTCTGGTCATAACATTTTTATTTCACAGGATCTTTCATCTGCTACAAATGCTCGGCGCAAAGAATTCTTGAACCTTCGTCCCATGATGCGACAGCTGAACATTCAATATGGAATCCTGCATCCCTGCTTCTGAATACACACAATGGACGTACCAGATCCTATGATGATCCACAGAAACTTCGCAATTATCTTCTGAGTGTCTCTCCTTCTACTATGGACACTCCTAGCTAATGCTTTTATGTATTTCTTTGTTCTCCCTTTTTATTGTCACTATTCTATTCCACCTGACCTCTGTTAATTTACCTTCCTTATCTATTTTCGTGAGATACTTCCCTCACATCCTTGTGTTTTTCCTTCTACTATCGTCTGTCTCCTGACTGCTCGTGGTCGAGTTCTCTCTCTGGTGTACCCTCGCCTCATATGTTTTGGTTGCTCTCTTTTTCTCAGATCAAGCCTTCGTGCCTTGATCTGTTCCCTTTTTTTCTTTCTGTCCTTACCTATCTTTCTTATTTTTCTCTCTTCTCTCTTTCTCTTTGCTATCTTTTTCCTAAGTGGTCTCTACTTTTACCTCTATTCGTACAATTATTGCTTCCTCGTTTTTTGACTCTTGTTGGTTTTGTTATCGTGAGCGTCCTACGAATCCACTGTTTAACTGATATTTTTTGTCTTCCCTTTTGTAGTGATCTCCTTGCCATGTGTCGCTTCCATTTGTCGCCCATCCTCCCCTTCTCCCAACATGTGTAATTTTGTCTCTTGGAATGTGCGAGGTCTTGGTCATCCTGTCAAGCGTCAGAAGGTATTGTCTCACTTAACTAAATTTCATTCACAGGTCGTTTTCCTTCAAGAAACGCATTGCTCGGACGTTGAATCACTCAAGCTTAAGAGACATTGGGTGGGTCAGGTTGTGTTTTCACCTGCTGTTCACAAAAAAGGAGGGGTTGCTATATTGTTTCACAAAGCTTTAAATGTTCAAATTATTTCCTCTCAAAATGATAGTGAAGGACGTTGGGCAATGGCTAAGGTTGTTATACACAACAAGACGATGGTTTTGCTGAACATATATGGCCCTGTTCGCCCAGACCCAAAATTTTGGAAAGATATCAAAGTACTCATTGGATCCATAGATTGCCCTGATTTTATAGTGGCTGGCGATCTTAACCAATGGTTAGACCCTTTTTCAGACCGATTGTCCTCTAGTAAATTTCAACCTGACAAATATAAGAGTTTTCAATCTGCCATTGCTTCGCGTCCTTTATATGACTCCTGGAAAGTGTGTAACCCTGATTTATTGGAATATACTTTTTTTTCTAATGTTCATCACACACGCTCGAGAATTGATTATATTATGATTAGTAAGTCTCTTCTACCCTCCATTCAAAAATCTGTTATTGGCTCTATTTTTATCTCTGACCATGCTCCTGTATACACTACCCTAGATCTTTCCCTTAGCCCCTCTAAATTTAGTCGCTGGAAATGTAATTCTTTTCTTTTATCTGATGCCACTTTCATGAAAAAAAGTACCGAGTTTTTCAATGAATACTTCTCCTTTAATAAGCCCTTAGAGAACCTCAATTCCCATCACCTGGGATGCTTTTAAGGCTTCTTTTCGAGCTTTTACTATTTCATATGTTTCTACAAAAAAGAAGCTTAATAGACAAAAGTATGAAGATCAGCTTAAACAGATTAAACATCTCGAACACATATATTTTTCTTCCAAATCCTCAACTGCCCTCCAGGATTTGATTCTCGCTAAAACAGACCTTAACAAAATTATCACTAATGAAGCGTGTCACACCCTCCTTAAAATAAAATCTAAATTCCATGGTGGCCAGAACAAAGCAGGGAAAATGCTGGCCAATTACTTGAAAATAAAGTCAGAACGCAAAGCTGTTGGCCCAATCTTTAATGATTCTCTTAATAAAATGGTTACCTCTGATGAAGACATTGCTGAAGTATTTCACAATTATTATCAAGCCCTATACTCTGATGATACACATCCTTCTGATGCAAACTTAACGACATTTTTTGAAGGCCTCCCTTCCCCTCCTTCCCTCCCGGTGGACTTTTCTCACTTGGAACGTAAAATTACTCTCCAGGAAATTACTACAGCCATCCACTCTCTCAAAAAATCAAAAGCCCCTGGCCCCGATGGTCTGCCTGTCGAGTTTTATTCCTCCTTCCATTCCTTTTTTGCCCCTAAACTCCTTCAGTTATTTAATTCTTTTATTTCAGATTCTAAGGCCTCTGGGTCCTTTTTGGATGCTCTCATTGTCATTATCCCCAAACCTGACAAGGATCACTCACAATGCAAAAACTACCGCCCCATATCTTTGATTAATTATGATTGTAAGATTTTTGCTAAAATCCTTGCCTCTCGCCTTGATTCCATTATCCCTCGCTTAATCAAAACAGACCAGGTGGGTTTTGTTAAGGGCAGACTTGCTGCTGATAATGCTCGTCTTTTTTCTAATTTCCTTGCTCATAGTAAAAATGTCAAAGCCCCCTTGGCAGCCCTTTCCCTGGACGCTGAGAAAGCCTTTGACCGTATTAATTGGCAATTTATGTTCCGTACCTGTAAGGGTTGCAGTTACTGGGGTAGCGAGCAATGAGGCGAAGCCACAAAGTAGAGTATAGTGGTACTGGGGTTTATTAAAGCAACAACGAGAAAAGGAGTGCAGGTTGATGAAAACAGCTTTCCGGTTACGCCAGGACTTCCGAGTGGTACATCTGTGGGAAGGTCTTCTCACTCCCAAGGGGCGTTGAGCGGAAAGGAAAAGAAAGAAAGAAAACGCCAGGTTACTGGACTGTACTGCTTATCTGATACACGTGCGGGTTAGTGCAGGGGCGTGAGGGGGATCACCAGGGACCGTCACCGGTATGTCAGGTTTCCGTACCAAAGCGGTACTGCATGCACTCCTGTCCCTTATCCCCCCTAACCGCCCTTTAACCGTTTCCTCCCTCCGATTGAAATAGTCTCCGTATACGAGCTCGTACCTTGCGATGCCACACTTCTCCAGGTGAAGTGTGGCTGGGCGAAGCGTGGTTCCGTTGGCCTCCTGGCGTTACAGCTGTCGGTCTCTCCCCGTCTCCTGCTTCGGTCTCCTTCAGCAATCCGGTTCCGGGTTCCTTCCGTCCATCGGCGAAGACGTCCGAGACTTCCTGTGCTGCTCTGGCATTCGCGCCCTCCTGTTCGAAACCTCGCGTTATCAGCGCCGTCGTGGAAGATGATTGGACATCAGGGGACGACGTCACCGATGGAGGCCCCGCCTCCGGGTAAGCCCAGGCGGCCGTGGAAGGTGCACGAACATCCTGTGTGCGCCGAGGTGGAAACGAAGAGGGACAAACATCAGTAGCAGAGTCGTGGCAGGTAGGAACCCCCTGACAGTACCCTCAAATGGTTTGGTTTTGGTCCAACTTTTATATCCTTGGTTAAGCTCCTTTACTCATCCCCCTGTGCCAGTATTTTTGTTAATAACCAATTTTACAGATTCTTTTCATTGACCAGAGGCACAAGACAAGGTTGTCCCCTTTCCCCTTTATTATTTATTTTATGTCTTGAGCCCTTTCTAGAGCGTATTCGTTCCAACCCTGCTATTACTGGTATAAAATTTTCCTCTGTTGAAACTAAATTATCTGCCTATGCTGATGATGTCCTCATTTACATGTCTAACCCGGAATCCTCCCTTCCACCTTTTTTAAATGAAGTTCAGTTGTATTCCTCCATATCAGGTTATAAGCTTAATTTATACAAAACGGAAGTCCTACCCCTTAACTCAATATGTTTTCAATACATGTTTAATAACACTGATTTTGTATGGTGCCCAACTAAAATTAAGTACCTTGGTATATGGTTTTCTTCTTCTCTGAGGGATACCCTTAAATTAACATTTGATTCACTGACTAGCAAAATTCAATCTCTTCTTCAAATTTGGTCCCCCTTATTTCTGTCCTGGTGGGGTAGATTGGACACCATCAAAATGATGATCACCCCACATGTTTTGTACACAGTTTCTATGCTCCCTTTCAAAATTCCCAAATCCTATTTTTCTCGTATTAATTCTATATGTATAAAATTTCTGTAGAATATTAAACATCCCCGCATTGGTTTGCATAAGCTGATCCGACCTAAAAATGAAGGTGGTGTTCGGTTCCCTGACTTTAACTCATACTACTCTGCCTTTTAGATCAAACAATCCTTCTCCTTGGCTTATGACTTCATTGATACTCCTGTCCCTAAATGGGTTCTTTTGGAACGCTCTCTTCTGAAAGATTTCTCCTTTCAACATATTACCTTTATGTCAAATTGTACCTTTTTATCCAAATATCCCATTTTGAAATATTCCCAATCTCTATTACAAAATGTTTTTTCCTCTAACCTTTCCCCTCTTCAATGTTTTTTATCCTCTGTGGTTTGGTATAACAAATTTCTTAGATATAAAGGTAAATCGTTCTATTTTAAAAACTGGAAGGAAAAGGATATACTGTTTGTGCATCAATTTTTTCTTGACTCCTCTCTTATTTACTTTCCAGTATTGCAAAACATGTTTAATTTACCCTCCTCATTTCTCTCTGAATATACTATTATAACATCTGCTATTCAATCTCATTTGTCTTCTCTATCTTCTTCTTCTGAATCTTTTTCTTCCTTCACTCCTGTCACTCCACTTTATCCTTTATTTTCTACTCAACTCCCTAAAGCTGCTCTTGTATATTCACTTTTATTATCCAATACCTCTGTTCGCCCCAAATCTAAAGTAGAGACTGCATGGGAGACTGATCTTGATGTCTCCCTCGATACTGCAATGTGGGATCGTTTATGGTCCAAGATTTTTAAAGTCTCCATTGCTGCACGCATTACCCAATCCTTACTCTTTATATATCATAGAGTTGTTATTACCCCGGTTAGTATTCATACATTTTCTCCTACCTCTTCTCCTTTATGTTGGTCTTGTTCCAAAGTTCCAGGTACTCTAAAACACCAACTATACGATTGTTCCCCTGTTTTATCTTTTTGGACAAATGTTTGGAATATTTGTATGAAAATGTTATCTCTCTCTTCCCCATTATCTTTTTTACACATATTTTTAGGTTCTTTATCTGATGATATTAATATTGTTACACCCTCTTCTGCTAAATTGTTAGACCTATTTATTGCTCTTGCACTTAAAGTTATTTTATCGTGTTGGAAAGACAATTCTAAACTTTCTGTCCACACATGGTGGAACTACATTTTTGATGAACACAGAATTTCTATTGCTTCCTCGACCTCTGTCCCTCTAAAAATTAAATCCGATCTGTTATGGCTTCCCTTCACTTCCTATCTTTCCTCTAATCCCTCTCCTTTACCACGTGCTATTAATCCCACATGATTCCTCTGGTTACCCTCTTTTTCTCTTCTCTCTCTTTTCTATTCTTTCCTTCTCTTTCGCTTTCTTCTTTCTTTCTCTTTCCTTCTTTTCTTTCTCTCTTTCTTTCTCCCCTTTTCCTTATATAAATTCCTCTGGACTGATGTCATTTAATATTATATTCATATGTACTTTTTTCTAACTTTTCATGTCATGTCTTTTGTATTACTTTTCAATGCTTAATAAAAATTTCTTAAACATGAATAATTAGAAGTCAAACTGAGCAAAGCTGGCAGAGCACATTTAGGGGTTCTGGTTTACCTACATTCCCGCATGTTATGTATGTTGTTATGTTAAGTTAATTTCTATAGCATGACTCACCCGGGGGCATCTCAGCGCTCGCCTAGAAATTTGACCCGAGGACTGAAAGTCAGAACAGAGTTAGAACAGGAATGCTTTTAGTTGTTTCCTAAAGGTGCTGCATATGGACATTTTGTTTCAGGACAGCAGTAGTTTATTCCAGTATCTTGGGGCCAGATGCGAAAAAGCTTTTCCACCTGTCTGACTCAAACATATACGAGGAACCTGTAGAAGGCCTAGAGTACTGGATCTGAGATCTCTGTTCGGTGTATGAAAGGTGAGTTTCTTTTGTAGATAGTAAGGGCCTCTGCCATTCAGCGCATTGTAAGTGAGACAACAGATTTTGAAAAAGGATCTCTTCCTTACAGGCAACCAATGCAGCGCTCTCAGCAAGGGAGCAGAAGGGGAGCCAGCAGGGCGGCTCAGTAACCAATGCAGCTCTCTCAGCAAGGGAGCAGAAGGGGAGCCAGCAGGGCGGCTCAGTAACCAATGCAGCTCTCTCAGCAAGGGAGCGGAAGGAGAGCCAGCAGGGCGGGTCAGTAACCAATGCAGCTCTCTCAGCAAGGGAGCAGAAGGGGCGCCAGCAGGGCGGCTCAGTAACCAATGCAGCTCTCTCAGCAAGGTAGCAGAAGGGGAGCCAGCAGGGCGGCTCAGTAACCAATGCAGCTCTCTCAGCAAGGGAGCAGAAGGGGCGCCAGCAGGGCGGCTCAGTAACCAATGCAGCTCTCTCAGCAAGGGAGCAGAAGGGGCGCCAGCAGGGCGGCTCAGTAACCAATGCAGCGCTCTCAGCAAGGGAGCAGAAGGGGAGCCAGCAGGGCGGCTCAGTAACCAATGCAACTCTCTCAGCAAGGGAGCAGAAGGGGCGCCAGCAGGGCGGCTCAGTAACCAATGCAGCTCTCTCAGCAAGGGAGGAGAAGGGGCGCCAGCAGGGCGGCTCAGTAACCAATGCAGCTCTCTCAGCAAGGGAGCAGAAGGAGAGCCAGCAGGGCGGCTCAGTAACCAATGCAGCTCTCTCAGCAAGGGAGCAGAAGGGGAGCCAGCAGGGCGGCTCAGTAACCAATGCAGCTCTCTCAGCAAGGGAGCAGAAGGAGAGCCAGCAGGGCGGGTCAGTAACCAATGCAGCTCTCTCAGCAAGGGAGCAGAAGGGGCGCCAGCAGGGCGGCTCAGTAACCAATGCAGCTCTCTCAGCAAGGTAGCAGAAGGGGAGCCAGCAGGGCGGCTCAGTAACCAATGCAGCTCTCTCAGCAAGGGAGCAGAAGGGGCGCCAGCAGGGCGGCTCAGTAACCAATGCAGCTCTCTCAGCAAGGGAGCAGAAGGGGCGCCAGCAGGGCGGCTCAGTAACCAATGCAGCGCTCTCAGCAAGGGAGCAGAAGGGGAGCTAGCAGGGCGGCTCAGTAACCAATGCAACTCTCTCAGCAAGGGAGCAGAAGGGGCGCCAGCAGGGCGGCTCAGTAACCAATGCAGCTCTCTCAGCAAGGGAGGAGAAGGGGCGCCAGCAGGGCGGCTCAGTAACCAATGCAGCTCTCTCAGCAAGGGAGCAGAAGGGGAGCCAGCAGGGCGGCTCAGTAACCAATGCAGCTCTCTCAGCAAGGGAGCAGAAGGGGAGCCAGCAGGGCGGCTCAGTAACTAATGCAGCTCTCTCAGCAAGGGAGCAGAAGGGGAGCCAGCAGGGCGGGTCAGTAACCAATGCAGCTCTCTCAGCAAGGGAGCAGAAGGGGAGCCAGCAGGGCGGCTCAGTAACCAATGCAGCTCTCTCAGCAAGGGAGCAGAAGGGGCGCCAGCAGGGCGGCTCAGTAACCAATGCAGCTCTCTCAGCAAGGGAGCAGAAGGGGAGCCAGCAGGGCGGGTCAGTTGAGGAAATATAAATTTTTGGTCATGTTATGTTCCCTATCGTGTACCCCACCGACTCCATGTATCAAGCTTAAAGTACATGTAACTTCCCTCCTGTGCCAGCTATGAAGACGCAAATACATTTGCGTCCAACGTTAATATGTCCTCTTTCAGACCCACCCTGAATGGGTTGAATAGTCCGTTCCTAAGTATGCCATGCCAACGTCTTTTTGTGGTGTACTTCTACGTTTTTCAGCTCTAGCTGAGTAGGCCCTGAATTTCTGCCACCGAGCCTCTTTTCTGGCTTCTGACTCCGAGGGCCTCAGCCCAGGCTGCCTCTGTACCCGTGAACTCTGACTTACTTCCAGCGCGGCCCCTCGCGCTCAGCTCAGCCTGTTTTCTGCCAAGACTGACTTCAACCTTCGAATTATCTGATCTGCTCCTCGAAAATGCATTCCTGCCTACTAGTTTAAGTAAACATCCTCCCAGCTGCAGAGCCAAAGGGCCGGCCTGTCTCTGTGCAATTAATTCAAGTAATTCATAGCCTCTGTTGCCATGCTCCCATGGAAGGCCCATGCCCCCACGCTTCTCCTACAGACACTCAGGCGCTTATACACGCACTCTCAGTCAGTATAGAATAACTTCTGCCCCAGAGACCTTTCCGCCCAGATAGCTTAGTTCCTACAACACCAGATATCAGATATGATAAAAGTACAAGTTGATCTGACATGCCAGACTTCTGTCTCTTTCCGTCAGTTTGAATGTCAAATCCCCTGCACCCTCCAGCTTCACGTCATTCACACGTCATGCAGCTGCGCGCGCATCCAAGCTTCCAATTTCTGCTGACATTGCAACATTTCTGTTAGTGCCACCCCTTTGTGACACCTACCTGTGACGTTTCTAGCACACACCTCCAGTTCATGCCTAGTTCACGCCTCTTGATTACGCACTAGTACCACGTGTATACTGTTATCTTGTCTTCTCTCAGCTGTTACGCCTCCTGCATTGTTGCTTATGACATGAATTAAGTATATAAGCTATGTACTGTTAATAAAATGGAGCGCTCTATCCCTTCTGACACCCCTGTGGTGGTCAGAATCCGATATCCTGGTCATGACCATTCCTTTTTAAGGAATAAAACCCCTAAGAACTCTAACACCACGGACTCTGTCTTTTTTCTTCCGATCTGAGTTATTATTGATTAAGTACTTACCTGCATAGAAATTAAGAGAGTAAATTAATTATTTACGTCACAGTAACCAATGCAGCGCTCTCAGCAAGGGAGCAGAAGGGGAGCCAGCAGGGCGGGTCAGTAATCAATGCAGCTCTCTCAGCAAGGGAGCAGAAGGGGCGCCAGCAGGGCGGCTCAGTAACCAATGCAGCTCTCTCAGCAAGGGAGCAGAAGGGGAGCCAGCAGGGCGGCTCAGTAACCAATGCAGCTCTCTCAGCATGGGAGCAGAAGGGGAGCCAGCAGGGCGGCTCAGTAACCAATGCAGCTCTCTCAGCAAGGGAGCAGAAGGGGAGCCAGCAGGGCGGCTCAGTAACCAATGCAGCTCTCTCAGCAAGGGAGCAGAAGGGGAGCCAGAAGGGCGGCTCAGTAACCAATGCAGCTCTCTCAGCAAGGGAGCAGAAGGGGAGCCAGCAGGGCGGTTCAGTAACCAATGCAGCGCTCTCAGCAAGGGAGCAGAAGGGGAGCCAGCAGGGCGGCTCAGTAACCAATGCAGCTCTCTCAGCAAGGGAGCAGAAGGGGCGCCAGCAGGGCGGCTCAGTAACCAATGGAGCTCTCTCAGCAAGGGAGCAGAAGGGGAGCCAGCAGGGCGGCTCAGTAACCAATGCAGCTCTCTCAGCAAGGGAGCAGAAGGGAGCCAGCAGGGCGGGTCAGTAACCAATGCAGCTCTCTCAGCAAGGGAGCAGAAGGGGCGCCAGCAGGGCGGTTCAGTAACCAATGCAGCGCTCTCAGCAAGGGAGCAGAAGGGGCGCCAGCAGGGCGGTTCAGTAACCAATGCAGCGCTCTCAGCAAGGGAGCAGAAGGGGCGCCAGCAGGGCGGTTCAGTGTTGGACAGGCCACATGAAGGGCTTGCTCCCTCCCCGCACGACCAGGCCCGAGCCCGGCTCCTCCGGTGCTACACGCAACCACTACCCGTTTCCCGTCTCCTATGGGACCCCTGCCCCGGAACACCTCCACCTCATGGGCCCGATTCCCTACAAGCCCTCTCGCCCGACCTGGGCGCCATCTTGGACACAGCACCACGAGGCCGCGTGGCCTCCGATCGACCCTAACCCTGGGCCTGGCCAGGCCCCGACATCCCGGCACCACCATCCACCCAGGAGGTGAGCGGACCACTTGGCAGGTCAATGGGAGAAAGAAGTGTCGATGGCTCTCCCCCGCCAAGTGCCGATCGCCCCCAGCTCCCCCAGGTGCTGGCTCCACCCCCCTGCTGGGTGTCTGGACTCCCTCATCCCGGACCTCCCGACCTCCAAGTGCGAGGGTCCGGACATCAAAGGGCGCCAGACCTATAACTGGGGCAGCTCCAGAGCAGGAAGGCAGTTGTATCCTGGAGTCGAGAGACGCAGTGAAGAACTCATCCTTGACGGACTACTGGCGCTGCCGTAGCCCTGCCTTGCGAACTATCGTCCTGCCTGCTGGCGTTGCCGCAACCTTCTGAAACCTTCATCGTCGTCGGGACCTGCTGGCGTGGCCGCGGACCGTTTGTAACTACCACCTTCATCGGGACCTGCTGGCTCCGCCGCGGACCGTCGCTATCTTCAACCATCCCGGGACCTGCTGGCTCCGCCGTGGCCCGATCATCCAGAACGCCGAGCTCGAGGATTGTGAGCTATTTCATCTACCAGTTTGGTAACAAGACTGTCCCGCTACCCTTTTCCCAACCCAGAGACCAGAACCGAGGGGACCCCTGAGTCCAGACCTCCTTGTACCATTTTACCGTACTTAAAGAATTGCTTATAAAGTATCGTTGAACCTTATCCTGTGTGGTGTACGTCTGTGGGGGGGGAAGTTACTTGTCTGTACGATCGCTGGAGACGGCTCTCCCTTGAGACCTCTCCCTCTATCCTCGGCCGACCCTCCCGGTCCGTCTAACATTGGTGGCCAGCGGCGCGATCCGAATCACCGCGTAATCGTACAGAGAGTAGCTCACCCCACGACGAAATCACAATGACAACCAAAGAAAGCGGATCCACCGAGAAATTCCAGATGGAGAAATTGGAAGAATACAGCCATCGTGAGTTGAAACAATTCTGCATTGAACTAGGTATCGCTACCACCGGTCTAAGTACTAAAGACGATTTCAAGCACGCCATTGAGTCTTGGGCAGAAACCGGGGCCGTCAGACCCCCGGACCAAAATGTCGCAGCAGCAGAAAAAGACACCACGGCTCCCGAGGAGCGAAGAACGGGTCTCTCGCAAGACGAGATCCAAGAACGAGAAAGAACCAGACTACATGAACTAGAAATGGCCCGGCTCAAAATGGATGGCGAACTCAAGTTAGCCGAACAAAAACTAAACCTGGAACATCTGCGGCTCCGAGAAGAACGGGAAGAGAAACAGAGAAAAAGAGAGCTCGAGGAGAAGAGACTGGCGTATGAACATGAGCGCAAACTAGCTGAGATAGACTTACGCAAGCAGAACAAAGAATTAGGGGTGCCCGAGCAACCGCGCACCCCAGGGGCAACAGAAAAAAAGGTACACATCCCCAAGGATGTCGTTCGAGAATATTTCCGAGAAGACGACATACAGCAATGGTTCAAGGCCTACGAGATCGCTATGACCTCCCACCGGATCGATCGAAGCGACTGGGGAGCCGGTCTATGGGGGAGGTTCCTCAATGAGGGCCGCGATGCCCTGCTACAGCTCCCAGACCATCTGATGACCTCCTATGACCACATGAAAGCTGCCCTCCTCACCCGCTATGGGCTCACACCCGAAATGTACCGCCAGAGGTTCCGAGACTGCACCCGGATCCCGGGTACGACTTGGGTGGAACACGTGAACTATTTCAGCCGGGCCTTCGAGGGTTGGATCAAGGGAAGCAACGGAACGACTTACGAACAACTCTTCAATCTCATGGTATGGGAGCATCTATCAAACAACTGCTTCGTCGAGCTCAGGCAGCACCTCCTCGACAGTAAATTGACTGATCCACGGCAGCTCGCCGACGAGGCTGACCGGTGGGAAATCACCCGAGTGGGCCGAAATGGGTCCTATGAACAGAACCGGAACCACCACGGTCAGCACCGTCCCCGAGGAGGAGGAGGGGGCCAAGGACGAGGAAGAGACAACGCTCCGGCCCCCCCGCTACCAGCACACCACCCCCGGCCAACCGGGGCAACACCCCGGCGCGGCCGGGATACAGAGCCAATGTCACGTGTCACCGATGCCAGCGAGTCGGCCACTACGCAAACGACCCAAATTGTCCACAGAGCCAGACTCCGAAACCCCGCCAGATGGCTGCCGCCGCCCTGGGGGAAGAACAAATCTCCGAAGAACATGAAGAATGTGAGCAAGAACACCAAGAATGGGAGCCAGCCGCCATGGTTCTAGCATGCCTAGGGGGAAGAGACATGGTCCCGCGGGTCCCCCTACCCGCCAACACCCGGAAGTACAGTCAATGGGTGAACATTAATGGACGCCGGGCCGAAGCCCTACGTGACACCGGGGCCAGTGTAACAGCCGTCCGCTGTCACCTGGTGACCCCAGAACAGATCCTGCCGAACATTCTATGCCCTGTCCGTTCAGCCGACAATTCGGAGAGTCTATGTCGGATGGCCTGCGTCCCCTTCGAGTGGGGAGGAGTCTCCGGCATGTTGAAAGTGACGGTCCGAGATGACGCCCCCGTAGACTGTCTCCTGGGGAATGACCTGGAAAGTTCCCCGTGGGCCGCCGTAGAGAGGAGAGAGCACCTGGGGATGTTGGGCATCCCGGACTGGGCGTGCGTAACCACCCGGTCCATGGCCGCCCGGGCCATCCCCCGACCCGAAGAACCTGAATGCCCGGTACCTCCTCCCCCGGTCGCTCCAGTAGAAGACACCTGCCGTGCCGTCCCCCCCGAACAAACTCCCGAGGGGCTCGTTCAGCCTCAGGACCTTCCCGGCCTGGACCAGTGGCGTCAAGAGGGGGGGCCCACCCAGGAACAGTTTCGCCAGGAGCAGAAGACCTGTCCCTCCCTCGAGGGACTCCGCCAACAAGCCCTCGCTCAGAGCGCAGGGGATACCTCCGGAACCCATTGGGTCTATTGGGACAATGACCTGTTGTACAGCGAACAGAGAATCGCGGAGTTAGGGGCCAGTCGAGTGCTAGTGGTGCCCCTCCGCTTTAGAGACTTCTTGCTAAACCTGGCCCACGATGTCCCCCTGGCTGGCCACCTGGGTCAGGATAAAACCTACAGTCGCCTGGTGACCCACTTTTTCTGGCCCAAGATGAGGAACGATGTACTCCAGCACTGCCGATCTTGCCCCACGTGCGAAGCCAGTGGGAAGAGCGGCCGCAAGCTGAAAGCCCCCCCTGCAACCTTTTCCAGTGGTCACCACCCCGTTCGAGAGGGTGGGGATAGACATTGTGGGGCCCCTAGACCCCCGTACAGCACAAGGACATCGGTTCATCCTGGTACTGGTGGACCACGCCACCCGCTACCCTGAGGCTGTTCCCCTGCGAACTGTGACAGCCCCGGTAGTCGGCCGGGCCCTGATGGGGATCTTCTCCCGTGTGGGCTTCCCCCGAGAAGTCGTCAGCGACCGGGGCACAAACTTTATTTCAAAATACATGAAGTCCCTCTGGCAACAGTGTGGGGTCACCTACCGATTCACGACCCCCTATCACCCTCAAGGAAACGGACTCGTTGAGCGGTTCAACCGCACGCTCAAAGGGATGATTGGGGGGTTGGAAGAGCCCCTCCGTCGCCAGTGGGATGTGCTACTACCGTGCCTTCTCTTTGCCTACCGAGAAGTCCCCCAGAAGTCCCTCGGCTTCAGCCCGTTTGAACTCTTGTATGGACACCCGGTACGAGGGCCGCTCAGCCTAGTCAAAGAAGGCTGGGAAATTATCCCTCTAAAGAACCCTCCAGATGTTTTCAAGTACCTCCTAACCCTCCGCAACCAGACCCGACGATTCAGAGAGATGGCAAAAGCAAACTTGGAGGCCAGTCAGGAGGACATGAAAAGGTGGTACGATCAAAATGCCTCCTCCATCGAATTTGAACCCGGCCAACAAGTATGGGTAATGTCCCCCACCGAACCATGCGCCCTGCAAGACAAGTGGACGGGGCCCTTCAAAGTAATCGAGCGCAAGAGCCCTGTCACCTATCTCATCGATATGGAATCTTCACGGAACCCTCTCCGGGTCCTCCACGCTAATAGGCTGAAACCCCATTTTGTGCGTTCAGAACTCAGCCTCCTGATGGCAACAGACAATGGAGCCGAGGAGGACTCCGAACCCCTCCCTGACCTCCTACGGACTCGGGAGAAGGACGGCTCCGTGGACGGGGTCCGACTCTCGGAGGCCCTCACCCTGGAACAGCGCCAAGGATGCCGAGACCTCCTGCTGCAGTTCGCCACCCTGTTCTCCCTCACCCCAGGGGTCACCCCCTGGTGCGTACACGACGTGGACACTGGAGACAGTCCCCCTATCCGCCACCGGGCCTACCGCGTACCAGATCGGGTACGGGCCTGCATCCAAGAGGAGGTGGCCAGGATGCTCACGCTCGGGGTCATCGAGCCCTCCGACAGCCCCTGGGCCAGCCCAGTAGTACTGGTCCCCAAAGCGGCCGCCCCCGGCGCCACGCCAGAACTCCGGTTCTGCGTCGACTACCGGGGCTTGAATGCGGTCACCAGAACAGACGCACATCCCATCCCCAGGGCAGATGAACTAATCGACCGCATGGGAGCTGCCCGCTACCTCAGTATCTTCGACCTGACGGCGGGCTACTGGCAGATCGGCCTCACACCCCGGGCCCAAGAACGATCCGCATTTTCCACCCCTGATGGCCACTATCACTTCAAGGTCATGCCATTCGGCATGAAGAATGCCCCAGCAACGTTTCAGCGGCTAGTTAACCAGGTCCTGGCGGGGCTTGAAGAATTCAGCGCCGCCTACCTGGACGATATCGCTGTGTACAGCCACCACTGGTCCGACCACCTCCACCACCTCCGAGAGGTGCTACAGGCCCTCCAACGAGCTGGCCTCACGATCAAGGCCAGCAAATGCCAAATTGGCCAGGGGTCCGTGACCTATCTCGGGCACCAGGTGGGAAGCGGTCTGGTGGCCCCTCTGCAACTCAAGATCGCTGCCATCCAGTCTTGGCAGCCCCCCATCACCCAGACCGAGGTCCGTGCCTTTTTGGGACTCACAGGCTACTACCGGCGGTTCGTGAGAGACTATGGCAGCATTGTGGGGCCCCTCACGGAACTGACATCCAAAAACCAACCAAAGAAGGTCAACTGGACCCCAGACTGTCAAGCGGCCTTCGAGAAGCTGAAGGCCGCCATGTGCTCCGCCCCTGTGCTCCAGGCCCCCGACTACAGTCGGGAATTTATCGTCCAGACGGATGCCTCCGACCATGGCATTGGGGCAGTCCTTTCCCAGTTGAACCCCGAAGGACTTGACCAGCCAGTGGCTTTCTTCAGCAGGCGACTCCTGGCCCGAGAACAACGCTGGAGCACCATCGAGAGGGAGTCCTTCGCCGTGGTGTGGGCCCTCAAAAAGCTCCGGCCCTATCTCTTCGGCACCCACTTCCGGGTACAGACCGATCATCGGCCCCTGCAGTGGCTAATGCGATGCGGGGGGAAAACCCGAAACTACTACGTTGGTCCATCTCCCTGCAGGGGATGGACTTCACTGTGGAACATCGACCCGGGCAAGACCACGCCAACGCAGATGGCCTGTCACGCTTTTTCCGCCTCGACGAGGAGAGTCCCCAAGAGGATGGGTGACTCTCCCCGCCTTCAGCTGGGGGGGACGCATGTTGGACAGGCCACATGAAGGGCTTGCTCCCTCCCCGCACGACCAGGCCCGAGCCCGGCTCCTCCGGTGTTACACGCAACCACTACCCGTTTCCCGTCTCCTATGGGACCCCTGCCCCGGAACACCTCCACCTCATGGGCCCGATTCCCTACAGGCCCTCTCGCCCGACCTGGGCGCCATCTTGGACACAGCACCACGAGGCCGCGTGGCCTCCGATCGACCCTAACCCTGGGCCTGGCCAGGCCCCGACATCCCGGCACCACCATCCACCCAGGGGGTGAGCGGACCACTTGGCAGGTCAATGGGAGAAAGAAGTGTCGATGGCTCTCCCCCGCCAAGTGCCGATCGCCCCCAGCTCCCCCAGGTGCTGGCTCCACCCCCCTGCTGGGTGTCTGGACTCCCACATCCCGGACCTCCCGACCTCCAAGTGCGAGGGTCCGGACATCAAAGGGCGCCAGACCTATAACTGGGGCAGCTCCAGAGCAGGAAGGCAGTTGTATCCTGGAGTCGAGAGACGCAGTGAAGAACTCATCCTTGACGGACTACTGGCGCTGCCGTAGCCCTGCCTTGCGAACTATCGTCCTGCCTGCTGGCGCTGCCGCAACCTTCTGAAACCTTCATCGTCGTCGGGACCTGCTGGCGTGGCCGCGGACCGTTTGTAACTACCACCTTCATCGGGACCTGCTGGCTCCGCCGCGGACCGTCGCTATCTTCAACCATCCCGGGACCTGCTGGCTCCGCCGCGGCCCGATCATCCAGAACGCCGAGCTCGAGGATTGTGAGCTATTTCATCTACCAGTTTGGTAACAAGACTGTCCCGCTACCCTTTTCCCAACCCAGAGACCAGAACCGAGGGGACCCCTGAGTCCAGACCTCCTTGTACCATTTTACCGTGCTTAAAGAATTGCTTATAAAGTATCGTTGAACCTTATCCTGTGTGGTGTACGTCTGTGGGGGGGGAAGTTACTTGTCTGTACGATCGCTGGAGACGGCTCTCCCTTGAGACCTCTCCCTCTATCCTCGGCCGACCCTCCCGGTCCGTCTAACATTCAGTAACCAATGCAGCGCTCTCAGCAAGGGAGCAGAAGGGGAGCCAGCAGGGCGGCTCAGTAACCAATGCAGCTCTCTCAGCAAGGGAGCAGAAGGGGAGCCAGCAGGGCGGTTCAGTAACCATTGGAGCTCTCTCAGCAAGGGAGCAGAAGGGGAGCCAGCAGGGCAGGTCAGTAACCAATGCAGCTCTCTCAGCAAGGGAGCAGAAGGGGAGCCAGCAGGGCGGCTCAGTAACCAATGCAGCTCTCTCAGCAAGGGAGCAGAAGGGGAGCCAGCAGGGCGGCTCAGTAACCAATGCAGCTCTCTCAACAAGGGAGCAGAAGGGGCGCCAGCAGGGCGGCTCAGTAACCAATGCAGCTCTCTCAGCAAGGGAGCAGAAGGGGAGCCAGCAGGGCGGCTCAGTAACCAATGTAGCTCTCTCAGCAAGGGAGCGGAAGGGGCGCCAGCAGGGCGGGTCAGTAACCAATGCAGCTCTCTCAGCAAGGGAGCAGAAGGGGAGCCAGCAGGGCGGCTCAGTAACCAATGCAGCTCTCTCAGCAAGGGAGCAGAAGGGGAGCCAGCAGGGCGGTTCAGTAACCAATGCAGCTCTCTCAGCAAGGGAGCAGAAGGGGAGCCAGCAGGGCGGCTCAGTAACCAATGCAGCTCTCTCAGCAAGGGAGCAGAAGGGGCGCCAGCAGGGCGGCTCAGTAACCAATGCAGCTCTCTCAGCAAGGGAGCAGAAGGGGAGCTAGCAGGGCGGTTCAGTAACCAATGCAGCGCTCTCAGCAAGGGAGCAGAAGGGGAGCCAGCAGGGCGGTTCAGTAACCAATGTAGCTCTCTCAGCAAGGGAGCAGAAGGGGCGCCAGCAGGGCGGCTCAGTAATCAATGCAGCTCTCTCAGCAAGGGAGCAGAAGGGGAGCCAGCAGGGCGGCTCAGTAACCAATGCAGCTCTCTCAGCAAGGGAGCAGAAGGGGCGCCAGCCGGGCGGTTCAGTAACCAATGCAACTCTCTCAGCAAGGGAGCAGAAGGGGAGCCAGCAGGGCGGTTCAGTAACCAATGCAGCGCTCTCAGCAAGGGAGCAGAAGGGGCGCCAGCAGGGCGGTTCAGTAACCAATGCAGCGCTCTCAGCAAGGGAGCAGAAGGGGCGCCAGCAGGGCGGCTCAGTAACCAATGCAGCTCTCTCAACAAGGGAGCAGAAGGGGCGCCAGCAGGGCGGTTCAGTAACCAATGCAGCTCTCTCAGCAAGGGAGCAGAAGGGGCGCCAGCAGGGCGGGTCAGTAACCAATGCAGCTCTCTCAGCAAGGGAGCAGAAGGGGCGCCAGCAGGGCGGCTCAGTAACCAATGCAGCTCTCTCAGCAAGGGAGCAAAAGGGGAGCCAGCAGGGCGGCTCATTAACCAATGCAGCTCTCTCAGCAAGGGAGCAGAAGGGGAGCCAGCAGGGCGGCTCAGTAACCAATGCAGCTCTCTCAGCAAGGGAGCAAAAGGGGAGCCAGCAGGGCCAGTCAGTAACCAATGCAGCGCTCTCAGCAAGGGAGCAGAAGGGGAGCCAGCAGGGCGGTTCAGTAACCAATGCAGCTCTCTCAGCAAGGGAGCAAAAGGGGAGCCAGCAGGGCGGCTCAGTAACCAATGCAGCTCTCAGCAAGGGAGCAGAAGGGGAGCCAGCAGGGCAGTTCAGTAACCAATGCAGCTCTCTCAGCAAGGGAGCAGAAGGGGAGCCAGCAAGGCGGCTCAGTAACCAATGCAGCTCTCTCAGCAAGGGAGCAGAAGGGGCGCCAGCAGGGCGGCTCAGTAACCAATGCAGCTCTCTCAGCAAGGGAGCAGAAGGGGAGCCAGCAGGGCGGCTCAGTAACCAATGCAGCTCTCTCAGCAAGGGAGCAGAAGGGGCGCCAGCAGGGCGGCTCAGTAACCAATGCAGCTCTCTCAGCAAGGGAGCAGAAGGGGCGCCAGCAGGGCGGCTCAGTAACCAATGCAGCTCTCTCAGCAAGGGAGCAGAAGGGGCGCCAGCAGGGCGGGTCAGTAACCAATGCAGCTCTCTCAGCAAGGGAGCAGAAGGGGCGCCAGCAGGGTGGTTCAGTAACCAATGCAGCTCTTTCAGCAAGGGAGCAGAAGGGGCGCCAGCAGGGCGGCTCAGTAACCAATGCAGCTCTCTCAGCAAGGGAGCAGAAGGGGCGCCAGCAGGGCGGCTCAGTAACCAATGCAGCTCTCTCAGCAAGGGAGCAGAAGGGGAGCCAGCAGGGCGGCTCAGTAACCAATGCAGCTCTCTCAGCAAGGGAGCAGAAGGGGCGCCAGCAGGGCGGCTCAGTAACCAATGCAGCTCTCTCAGAAAGGGAGCAGAAGGGGAGCCAGCAGGGCAGCTCAGTAACCAATGCAGCTCTCTCAGCAAGGGAGCAGAAGGGGCGCCAGCAGGGCGGCTCAGTAACATTCTGGACGCCGTGCTCTGAATCACTTGTAATTTAGTAAGCAGGGTCTCTCCCACTTCCGCCAACAGAGCATTACCATGGTCTAATTGGCGGATGACCAAGGCTTGAACTAAGGTTCTGCGGTGATTAGTGGGCAAGTAGAGAAGAATTTTGCGGAGTAAACGCATACTATAGTAGCAGGAGCTAGTAGTGACAGCAATGTTGTCTTTCATGGATTATGACTGATCTAAATTCAAGCCTAGATTTTTAACACATTTTTTAGGAACAGGAGCTGGTCCCAATTGTGGTGGTCCCCTCGGCGATCCTGACCCGAGATCTGGCGACCCCTGACCTGCCTCAAGTCTCCAACCGACGCCTGCAGCCTCAATCAAGAGGCCCCCCCCCTACCGTGACCAGAGAGGGTAAGAAAATCCGACGTCCAAAGGTACCCCTACACCCGACGCCCCACGGCCTTGTGTGCCCAATCCAGAGGTGCCTAACCAACCCTTAACATCCCAACTTACCCCTCGAAGTGGTGGTCACTCCTGGAAGATCCTCGTCCACGAGCCTTCAGTTTTTCTTTGTCCCGGAGAATCTCCACTGAAATCAACAGGGCACCTGACCTCAAAACAGCCCCATGCGCCCGGCAGCCCTAGTGCCGCTGAGGGTGCACCTTTGGTCCCCAACTTGCCCTGAGCGAAACCATAGGAGCGTTACTCTCACAATCCCGTGGCCTGCTTGTCAGCCGCCACCAACCGGCGCCCCCTATCCTCCATAGGATAACATTGGGCCTCAACACTCTGCACCCAGCCGTCCTAGTGCCGCTGAGGGTGCAACAACGGTGCATCACTGACCCTGGTGGACCCATGAGTCTAACCCCAGAACCTTAACTCCCACAGTTGATTATTTACCTGAGAATCGTTAACCTTTTTTGCCTCCATAGGATAACATGTAAAACTTTTCTTCAAAATGTTTTTAAGTGTGGAGTTTTGAAATTTAAAAATATTTTTTTTAATTGCACAAATAACTAAAACATGTTTACCTACCGGTTTCTAGGGAATGTCCCAGAGCTGAACCTAGGTATCCAGCACGGAGTTAGAAAAGTAACGAGAAAAGTAACTTACCTGCAATTTATTGAAGAAGCACATTCATCTCAATGTACTGGTCCAAAAAGTTTCCCACTGTGGAGTTTTGGAAATATTCTTTAAAAATCATGCGAATAACCAAAACTTAATTACTAACCTGTTTCTAGGAAATGTACCAGTGCTGAATCTAGGTATCCAGCACTGAGTTAGAAAAGTAACGTAAAAAGTAACTTACCTGCAATTTACTGAAAAAGCCTATTCATTTCAATGTACTGTATTTGCTAAGTGTTGCATACTACTGCTCCCCGGTAAATCAAACAAAGTACAATTTCTACTGCCTACTTGAACTGTGTTCATACAAGTAAATTATTACTGCAAAGTACTGTTATGCTTTCCTGTGCCAGGCTTGCTTAGTTCTAGAAATAAAACAACTGTATTTTTTTTAATACAAAAACAATTGGCCTAGAGTTCAGTTCTTGAGTGTGTGAATTCATTTTCTGACTGAGTGTGTACATCAAATGCTTAACACTGTCCTCTGATACTGCCTTACTGCTCGACCAAGCTACCACTTTAGAGAGTAAGGTTCTATCTAACTTTAACCTCTGCCTACCTCAGGAGACCCTTGGACACTATACACACTGTACCTCACTTTGGTGGAGTATACAGAGCCAGTTTCTTACAATACATCACTATATGTCTCTCCCAATTTGCATGTGATGTTGTTGTCCAGTGGAAAGAGCAAGTTACTTCTGGTAAACTTTTTCAATGCTGGAGTTGCACACCCGGATGAGGGCAATATAACTGCTGGGGTCTGTACTGCAGGATATCATCTTGAAAGGTCAGAGTTATCAATACATTTGTTTAACAGGGGATTTAACACTCATATCTGTGGGGACATCAGGCACAGAGGAGTGGAAGCTATGGGCTGTGCACGACAAGCAGGCTTACACATGGAACATACTCCCCAGTGTATTGAGCTTAACTCCATCTTGCTTGAATTTCATTTAACATCTGTAATGAATAAGCTGCCTCCGGGGAAAACAGACATTACTCCCACCCTTTTTGGGAGAGGGTGTGAGACCTTTATTGAATTCACCTTTGTATCTACCCCCCTTATTCTCTGGTTACCGATTTTTCTGTGCAGGCGAGTGAATGCAGTGACCACAACCCCATTTGTGTCTTAACAGGCTAGACCCGAACACTCGGACATAGCAAGGCGAGCGGGGGCTGGTGTCCCTCTTAAAGTGGTGGAAGCGGGAAGGAGCGTAAAGTGGGGGTGTATTGTCCCAGAGTTACTCCACTAGTCCCGTTTAACTCAGTGTAGCAGAAAGTTTGCAACCTGTCTCGACCATGAGGCAAGTGCTCCGGACATCATGGGTGCATTTGGATCCTTGTCTACTGCCATAAGGAAGTTACTACGGGCCCCGGGTGGGGGTGTAAGCAACCAGGTCCAAGATGGTTCGGCATGCTCCCAGGCCTCCAGGAACCTGAGACAGGCCTTGGGTGTAAATTCCCGAGACCGGGTGGTGACCAAAGGCCTACGAAGAGCATATAAGGCTGCTCTAGCAACTCGCGAGTCAGCCCTGAAGATGGAGGCCTGGATCGATTTAGTGGAGGCTAGTACACTGTGTGATAGCTCAAACTTCGGGGGCATTATTAACAGCCCATTTCTATATGGAAATAATGCAAATTTACTGGATGTCCATATCACTGAGGACAATTGGGTACATCATTTCGAGGGTATCTTCCAGTCGGATACCCCGCCAACTGAGGGGCAGGAAAGGGTGGAAGGCAATTCTGAACTTATTTTCACCACGCAAGAGGTGAGAGCCTGTATTCTGGGTCTGTCTAAAAACAAGGCCCCCGTGCCAGATGGGATCCCACCATATCCCTACATTGCCCACGTTGAAACCTGGGTGCCTGTCCTCACAGCTGTTATCCATGCTGCAGTCCAGGTTGGTCACCCAGATTCTTGGGACTATAATCGATAGGGAAAAAGGGACATCGGTACAGTACTTATTGTTATAGGCTCATTTTTCTTCTGATCTCTGTGGTGAAGGTGGTGGGCTGCATGGTACTTGACACACTTGTAACTTGGGTTGATGAAAACAACTTTTTATCCGATATTCAATACGGCTTTCGCCCAGGTCGCTCCACTGTGGACCCCACGCACTCCACAACACTAGACTCCGATACAACGCCAACACACTTCACGTTCTAAACACCGGCAGAGACTACTGCTGCTTCCAGGCTGCCCTGAAACTCACCCACTGACTTTTCAACCCGCCACACTTGCAACTTCACCTGCAACAGAACCACCAAGCCTCCAAGGACCGGACCCAACCACCTTCGATGCATCCTCCTCAACACCCGCTCAGCAAGCAAACATGCCGTTGAGCTCTGGGACCTGCTCGACACCTCCGCCCCAGACGTTGCCTTCCTGACCGAGACCTGGTGGAATGACTCCTCGGCACCTGACATCGCCATAGCCATCCCAGACGGCTACAAGATCTCCCGGAGAGACCGCACCAACGGAGTCGGTAGAGGAATAGCCATCGTCCACAAGTCCCCCCTCCAGGCCCACACCCTCACAGACGACTCCCTCAACTCGCCAAACACCTCCACTTCCGGATGCACACCGACCCCGAGCTTTTCAACATAGTGAAGGAACTCTCCAACACCAGCGCCAACACCAACGACATCCCGCCCTCGCACTGGCCACCTTCTTTCATTGCAAGATCGCCGACATCCACAACAGTTTCAACACCCCGTCCGCTCTGACCACGACAGACCCACCCCGAACGCCACCTGCACCAACCAGCTGACCTCCTGGTCCCACGTCAACGACGACGAGACACGCAAGGTCATGAACTCCATCCACTCAGGATCTCCGTCTGACCCACGCCCCCACCATGTCTTCAACAAAGCAGACGCAACCATCGCACCCCAACTATGGAAGGTCATCAACATCTCTTTCGACACAGTGACATTCCCGGAAAGCTGGAAGCACGGCAAAATCAACGCCCTCCTCAAGAAACCCAAGGCGGACCCCAAAGACCTCAAGAACTTCCGACCCATCTCCCTTCTCCCCTTCCCGGCGAAGGTCTTGCCAACATACAGCTGACCCGCCACCTCGAGGACAACAACATCTTAGACCCATCACAGTCCTGATTCAGACAAAACACAGCACCGTGACAGCCCTCATCGCCGCCACAGACGACATCAGGTGCCAACTAGACAACGGCAAAACTTCAGCCCTCATCCTCCTGGACCTGTCAGCCACCTTCGACACAGTCTGCCACCGGACACTAAGAACACACCTCCAAGAAGCCGGAATCCAGAAAAAGGACCTGGACTGGACCACGTCCTTCCTCTCTGGCAGAACCCAGAGAGTCCGCCTCCCACCCTTCCAATCCAAAGCCATTGACATCATCTGCGGCGTACCACAGGGCTCATCCCTCAGCCCGACCCTGTTCAACGTCTACATGGCCCCCCTCACACAAGCGGCCCATCAGCACGACCTGAAGATCATCTTCTACGCCGACGACACCCAGCTCATCCTCTCCTTCACCAAGGACCCACACAGCGTCAAAACCAACCTCCACGAGGGATTGAAGGCCGTCGCCAAGTGGATGAGGAGCAGCCGACTGAAACTGAACTCGGACAAGTCGGAAGACCTCATCCTCGGCCCCAGCCCCTCTGCCTGAGACAACTCCTGGTGGCCGACCACACTGGGAACAGCACTGACACCCACGGACCACGCATGCAACCTAGGATTCATCCTCGACTCCTCCCTCTCCATGTCGAAGCAGGTCAACGCCGTCTCCTGCTACAACACCCTCTGCATGCTTCGCAGGATCTACAAATGGATCCCGACCGAAACGAGAAGAACGGTGACCCAAGCCCTCGTCAGCAGCAGGCTGGACTACGGCAATGCACTCTACGCAGGAATCCCGACCAAACAACTACAACGGCTGCAACGCAACCAGAACGCCTCCGCCTGCCTGTTCCTCAACATCCCTCAACGCAGCCGCATCATCTTCAACCTAAGAGACCTGCACTGGCTCCCTGTCAACAAGAGGATCACCTTCAAGCTCCTCATCCATGCACACAAAGCACTCCACAACACCGGATCAGCCTACCTGAACAACAGGCTCAACTTCCACACCCCGCCTGCCAGCTCCGCTCCGCCAGCCTCGCCGCCGTACCACGCATCCAGCGAACAATCTCCGGTGGCAGATCCTTCTCCTTCCTCGCCACCAAGACCTGGAACATCCTCCCCACTCATCTGCGGCAGACCCAGGACCTGCTCACCTTCAGGAAGCTCCTCAAGACCTGGCTCTTCGAGCAGTAGCAGCACCCCCCCCCAGCGCCTTGAGACCCTCACGGGTACGTAGTGCGCTTTACAAATTCACTGATTGATAGTGTTTAAACCTGTACATGGTTCTGAACAAATACACTGTGGCTCGTTCCAGCCCCATATACCTAGCTTCATGGACCAGACCTCAGCATACGACTGTGTTAATAGGTCCAAGATGTGGCAGTTGATGTCCTTGTCCTCCATTGGCATTGACAGTAACATCATTTTATTTCTGAGGGATCTTCACCGCGATTCAACCGCGATTGTCCGCTATTTAAAGGATCTGAAAGTGTCCAATCAGCTTGACATCAAGAGAGGGATGTGTCAGAGGTGCATTTTAGCACCCTTTCTTTTTAACCTATATATTATTTCCTTAGAGAAGGCCCTTTTAACCACAAATGCTGATTGTCCCCAGGTAGGCAAGCATAGCCTACCAGTCCTCCTATACAAAGACAACTCAGTCCTTCGGCGAGGACAGCTAGGGGCCTACAACTTCTTCTGAATTCTTTTGCCCTTTTTATGAAGGACTTGTACCTTTAGTTTCATCATTCCAAGTCGTTCATTATGCAGGTGGGACCTCGTAAAGCTAAGAAGTTCGCTTTTAAATTCGGAATTTCGTCAATACCGAAAACCAATGTTTTCTCCTATTTGGGAGTTGTGTTTGACGATTCTTTGAGTTGGTGCCCTTTGCTTACTTGGAAGAAAGGGGATGAGGTGAAAGCTTTTGCAGCTGTTTTTAACTTTGCCAGCAGAGTGGGAGGGAAGCCAATAGGGGCTCTTTTGAAGATATATGAAGCCAAATATATCTCAAAGGTTAGTTATGAGAGTGAGATATGGGGCCACATTGGGGTAGCGGCAGTGCAAAGTGCTGATAACTCTTTCCTGTGACGGGCCCTTTCTGTCCCACAAAGTACTTTGTTTTATGTCGTGCATGTAGAGTTGGGGATGCCTTTCCTCTCAGATGTACTGGCTTTCCATCCCCTGGCTTTGTGGCTTAATATTTGGGCTAATTAAGAAAATACACTTAGCAAAGATGTCCTACGGGAATGACTTTAACTTGACCATGTCTCAAGCATCCGATGGCTCCAGTTTATAAGAGTTGGCCTCTCCAGGATAGGTGGGAACTATTTGCTAACCCTGTGCGCATATGCAAGAGGGACTTTTCTCTGGTCAAAGAGTGTTTTTTAAGAATGAGCTCCTGTGAAAGAGAGGGAACTATGAGCTGTGTAAGGCTAGTGTGCGTAAGTACATTTTGGTAAAAACTGTACCAACCACCAAACCTTATCTTCTAGGACTTAAAAGCATCCATGATCGTTTTCTATTGACCCGGCTTTGGCTCAAACTCTTCCATTACCTCATAGCACACCCTTGCGGCTCCCACAGAGTCCTATGCCTCATGCCCTGTGGCTGCAACAGTGAGTCTCCTCAGGACTTGATTCACTTTTTATTGTTTTGTAGTTTTTATGCTGTCCCTAGAAAGTTATTTATTATTCCCATTCTCACAAAAGCGGGGTTTAGGAGGGTGAGACCAGCTCTTATCTTTTTACAACTCCTCTCTAAAGCCACTGTTTTGCATACGCGTAACTTTTTACGGGTCGTTGTTAGACTTAGGTCAAGCTGCAATTAAATTATGTACCGTAATTCATGAATTTTTATCTTGTGTTCTGATTAACTTGGATATGTTATATTTATCAATCTGTAACTTGGAAGATGTTTTATCATTTTATGTATGACTTTTATGGTTTTCTTTTATAAAACCGAATAAAGTTTGTTGATAATAATCACTAGGGGATTCATTTACAGCGTAGCATGGTATCCCTCACAATAACTCCAGGAGTCACAGTCCGCACAATGTACATGTTTTGTTTCCCCTACTTCCACCCTTACGTATACCCCTGATTACCTGCCCAAACCTCTCCCTCCGGTGTACACCTGTTACAACGCATTTTTTACAACGCACTACTGTTACAACGCATCCATTACAACGCAGATACTGTTACAACTCATGTTTTTACAACGCATTTTTTTACAACGCAGGTACCTTTACAACGCATACCATTACAACTTAAGTATTGGTAAGTATATAGTTATATTTTAATTGTTATATGTTTGGGGTAAAGGGGTATTTTTAGGGTTCAGGGTCAGTTTTGGGTTTTTGGGTAAAGGGGTATTTTTAGGGTTCAGGGTCAGTTTTCAGTTTTTGGGTAAAGGGGTATTTTTAGGGTTCAGGGTCAGTTTTCAGTTTTTGGGTAAAGGGGTATTTTTAGGGTTCAGGGTCAGTTTTTAGTTTTTGGGTTAAGGGGTATTTTTAGGGTTCAGGGTCAGTTTTTAGTTTTTGGGTAAAGGGGTATTTTTAGGGTTCAGGGTCAGTTTTCAGTTTTTGGGTAAAGGGGTATTTTTAGGGTTCAGGGTCAGTTTTCAGTGTTTGGGTAAAGGGGTATTTTTAGGGTTCAGGGTCAGTTTTTAGTTTTTGGGTAAAGGGGTATTTTTAGGGTTCAGGGTCAGTTTTTAGTTTTTGGGTAAAGGGGTATTTTTAGGGTTCAGGGTCAGTTTTTAGTTTTTGGGTTAAGGGGTATTTTTAGGGTTCAGGGTCAGTTTTTAGTTTTTGGGTAAAGGGGTATTTTTAGGGTTCAGGGTCAGTTTTCAGTTTTTGGGGTACAGGGGTACAGGGTAAAAATAAAATATTTTTTTTTTAAATTACAATAATTAATTTAAAATAATTTACTTACATTTATTTTGAGGGTTGAGGGTCAGTTTTGACTTTCTGGGGTACAGGGGTACAGTGTAAAAATAATGTATAATTAATTTTAATTTTAAATAATTAACGGAAATTAAAATATATAAAATTACCTTAAATTATATTTTTAAAATTTAATTTACGATTATAATATTATTTTTAATATATACTTACCCATACTTACGTTGTAATGGTCTGCGTTGTAAAAGTACCTGCGTTGTAAAAAAAAGCGTTGTAAATACATGCGTTGTTACAGTATCCGCGTTGTAAAATCCGCGTTGTAACGGTATGCGGTGTAAAAGTCCGCGTTGTAACATCATATATCCCTCCCTCCTAATGCCAATGTGGTCCTCCGTCATCCCACAGACCATCTTTTTGGCCCCTTTGAAACTGCCCATACAATAAAAATGCTGCAGTTGTAAATACATATCAACTACCATTTGTTGTGTTTGCAACTTTTTATTTGAATAATAAAACCTAATAAACATAAGCTGATTATTAAAGCAAAACGAAACATCAGTTGCCATACACATAAGAGACAAAAGTGGTAGATAAAAATCAACATACTGTAACACAGCAAAGTTATGTAGAGCACAATTCTTCATTTCGGGCCATTTTTAAAGTTCAACAATAGAAACGTTCATAAAGAACAGGAAAGGAAACAAAGAAGGTGGGGATACAGTGATTTCAATAATGTAATGCTTCCTACATATAGAAAAACAAATACTAATTATTTTCCTTAAGCAATAAAGTCCGTACATTAAAATTCTAAGAGAAATATATTGAACAATGAACATTTCATGTGCAATTAGAATTCAATTTGAATATTTTAACCCCCTCAGCATTATTTGACTCATGATTACAACCTGAATGCTTTTTGGAAAGGAACCGCCTCATGGGGTTCAAAATCACATATTTTCCTACAGTAGGATTCAAATGATAAACTTGATTTTCAATTCAATTTATTGATTTAGGCCTTTTTGCAGATCAACAATTTTAAATATACGCAAAATCCACACGTTTTTGCAAAATTGTCACCTAAACTTGAATTCAATCCACTTTCTGATTCAACACTTCTCATTCCAGCAAGCATCACAGGACCACTTGTTGTTATCTTCCTAATTAGTGATAATGTTTCGGGTGATTTTGAGGGAGGAGATTATCCGGGTCTGGCTAAAACTGTTTAATGGGATCTTAGAAGGTACATCTCGCCTGCCTGACTCTTGGAGCGATGCAGTTATTGCACTGATTTTAAAGCCGGGGAAGAACCCAACTCAATGTCAGTCATACCGCCCAATTTCTTTGCCAAATGTTGACTATAAAGAATTTGCTGGAATTCTGAATGCCCGGCTTAGCAAAGTTGTTGGGCCAATAATTCACACGGATCAAAAGGGTTTCTTGCCAGGCCGGCAGATGTCTGATTTAATACATACCTTAATTGGGTCGATTGACTTTGCTTCGTCGCAGGGTCCCCCTCTATCAATCATTACTGTTGATGCAGCCAAGGCCTTTGACCGGGTGAACTGGCACCTTCTGGATAGGGTACTTAAGGTCTTTGGTTTCACTGATAGTTTTAGGGAAGTGTTGAAAGAAATATATAAATCCCCTCGGGCCCAGATTCTGGTTAATGGCAATCTCTCCCCGGTAGTTAAGATAGGGCGTGGAACTAGGCAGGGCTGCCCGCTTTCCCCCATCTTATTTGATTTATATATAGAGCCGCTAGCTCAGAGTATAAGGTTGAATCAGAAGATTGTCCCTTTTTAAATAAACAGGTATGTACAAAAGTTAGCACTGTATGCGGACAACCTGATTCATCTATCATCCAATGTCAGCACTACACTTTCAGAGTTTGAAGCTGAAACCCAAACCTTTGGAAGCCTGTCAGGTCATGAGATAAACAATGAGAAAACCAAGGTTATGGCCTGGAACATAACCGATCAGGAGGGGAATTTTGCTAAAGAACTTAGATACTTAGGAGTTATAATATCTCAGGACCCTGCCCTAATCCCCAAGATTAATATAGTTAGAGTTTCTAAAGAGATCAATGTCCTACTATATAGATGGCAGAGCATCCCACTTTCATTGTATGGGCGAGTAAATCTCAACAAGATGTGTGTCCTCCCAAAATACGCTCACCTTTTTAACAACATTCCTTTAAAATTCGGAAAATCTGATATTCTTAAAATCCAGGGCAAGATATCTTCCTTTATCTGGGCAAGTAAAGCGATCCAGTTATCCTGGAAGAAATTAAGGCGCAAACTCCAGGGAGGGGGGTGGCCCTACCAGACTTCCAGCTGTACTGTTGGGCTTATCAACTAAAGAACTGTAGATTGCTATTGCTCTCTCCGGACAGTTCGCTGATAGGCTGCATGTTTAAAGCCATGTTAGTAGGGGAAGAGGAGCTAGGTTTCATGTACAAGTTTGACTCTCCTAAATTCTTTAAAAAAATGTGTTTAAAGACTCTGCGTTCGGCGGCTAGGTTGTGGTCGGACTGCTGAAATTGTTTAGGACTATCCTATTATAGTGATTGAGAGCCAGTTTGGGATTCTCCTGGTACACCAGAGTTTCTTTTGGACTCTCTTGCTTACCCACTAAAAGAGGCAGGAGTTGTATATTGGAGAGACATTGTACTGGGTGACAAATGCCATTCCTGGGAATACTGGAACCATATTGCTAACTGTACTATGTCCAGGTTCAAGTTTTATCAGCTCTCTTCCTGTTGTAAGAAGAAAAGCTGGCCACTTACAGAGGATAGCAGTATGGAAAGCGATCTACAGGATCTAGCTCCAAGGAAAGTAGAAGTGGCGCAATGGTCTAACCATCTTTTGGCAGCTACAGAGAGAAAGATGGATCAACCATACAGAATCTGGGAGAACTACTTGCTGAGCGAGGAGTTGGAAACTTTATGGCAAGTATCTCTAGATACTCTTTACCCCCTGATGAAATCTGCTGCACGGAGAAAAAACACTTTTTTACACTCCATAGAATCTATTGGTCTCCCCTTAGGTTACCCAAGATAAAGGGAGGTGGAGAAGCCAGCTGTATGAGTTGCGGCCTTCAGAATGCAGATGATCTCCATGTATTCGCGTCCTGTTTCAGGATACAAGAAATTTGGAAAAATGTGGGTAAGACTATCTCTAGAGCCCTGGGTCGCATCGTGGAGGTAAGCCCAACTCTTATACTATTTGGTTTTACTCCTGCACTGGGGGGAGCTTCAGACCCGATAGGGCCCCAGCAAAAACTGGTGTTTTACTTAATTTTGCTGGCTAGGAGGGAGATTTGTAAAGCATGGCGCCAGACAAGATCTCCTACTTGGAATGCGTGGTGGAGTTCTGTTAGAACCAATAGGATCAAGGCCGCATTAATCTCCTCTATCTACAATGGATCTGATCTCTTCAGTTACTGCCGATAAGGTCGACTCTATACAGTAGTAGGGTCTAAACCCATGTTTACCAGGATCCAGACAGTCAGTATTTTCAAAGAAGGCAGTGATCTCCTGATTCATGGCCTTTTCGAAAATTTCATCAGCAAGAGGAAGGACCAATCTGGGTCTGTAGTTCTTTCCACCTGAGGGATTGAGGGAAGGAGTCTTTAGAAGTGGCAAAATCGATGCTTTTTTCCAAGCATCTGGAAAAAAGCCAAACTTGAGCACCATTGTAATAACAAACTGAGATGAGCAGAAATGGTCGCTGAAACTGAATGGAGGGCAAGAATCTGCAGGGCTCCGCATTTCATAGTGCTAATAAGATTAGAGACTTTCTCTTCAGGAAGTGCGGTGAATGTACTCATTACCAGGAAATGGTAAGTTAGTTTATTCACCGTACGTTACTCCACTGTATCTGTCCCTGAAGATTATCTGGTTTTATCTTAAAATTCAGGAATATTTTATTTTCTTTGAAAAATAGAATTCGGTTAGTTCATCACAGCTTTTCGGCTGGGAGTTGCTACATTTTTAAAACCAAAGGATGAAAGTGATTTAACTGTGTTGAACAACAGGCTGTAACTCTTCCTCCAACATTGCTGTTGGTGCCTACATTTTCTTTTACATTTCTTGAGATCATAGGAGTACCATGGCGCGGAAGGCGCAGACAGATGGTTAGTTTTCAGTCTAAAAGGCCCTACTTGACAAACTGACTGGTAACAATGTGCGAGGTGATTAGCCTTGAGTAGCTCAAGACTTTCACTGATCAGAAGTAGCTCTCACCTCAGAAAAGGTTGAAGACCCCTGTTGTAAACACTTAGGAAAACGGGACTGCCCGCCTTAAGGGCGGGGGCCCAGCGTCTGCATTAGGATGCGCCCACCACAGTTGGGGGCGCATCCCCCATTTTTAACATTGTGGCGGGCGGTGCTCACAGCATCGCCTGCCACAATGTTAAAAATGAATGCGTGCATTTGCATAAACAAAGTGGCAGGCACCGCGCGGTGCCTGACGCTTTGTTTATGCAAATGCTGGGGGGCACCACAGTACCCCCCCCCATGTGCATCCCCACCCCTCCTTCACTCTGGGGGCCCGCAGGGGGCCCCCAGAGTGAAGACCGCATGCCTTTGCGTCCGATTTGGCCCATCATAATATGGCTGGCGGTGTCTATTAGACACTGCCACCATATTAATCCTTTTCAGCCCCGGCCGCAAGGCGACCAGGGCGGAAAAGCGGCGGACAGTCTTTCCATCTGCAGCGGTCACCCCGCCATACTAATATGGCAGGGGGACATTTGGGAGAGGATGTCGGGCGGATTGCCCCCGCTAGGCCGGTGGTAACTACCGCCAGCCTGGCAGGGGCAATCGGTCCGACATCCTAATGGGCCCCTTAATGCCCAAAATCAAATAATTTGAAAACTACAAAAAAACTGAAATGTGCTACAAAACAAAGAGTTTCTGTTGGGCTAGGCCTGTGAAAGGGGGCCTGTTTTCACACTTGCAACGATTGTCTAGGATAGATAGGGTAGGCATGATGCAAATTGTGAAAGGGAGATGGGCACACGTTACTTCCACCCTCTGCAAGTGGGATTTCAAAAATATGGATCCATCCCACAAGGTTATGAGTTTCCCAGAAGTGTACTGAGCCCCACACCGACCGGAGCCTTGAAGCAGCAAGAGTATATTGTAGTTACCAGACAGCCCAAGAGCTCTAGAACCAGCAGAATCTACCCTCCAAGACTCTATACAAGAACAAAAAGAAGTTAGAATAGCCTATCCCTTTTCCATGTTACCCTACCCCACAGCACTGCCACCAACCCCACCCACCACCACAGCCCCTTTCCCCAAAACACGGCCATCATCCGTTCCAACAAAACACTGGCCTTTTCTGCTTGCCCTAAAGCTACTCACCCACACTGCAATCTACCATCAAATCACTACATGGCTACACTGTCTACTTCTGCCATATCACTACCCTCTATCCTGCCACCCCCACCCAAAGTGACCCCTACCCTACCATTGTCCCTATTGCCAAACACTAGCCTCTACACTCACAATTGTATCCTGAAAACACTGGACCCCCACCACCAAAACAGTAGAGAGATAAAGCTGGATGAGAAGGGGTGAGTGGGAGCCACCAAAGAAAGGCCAGAGGGCTCAATCAGTTTTTAGGTCTTGCCTGTCAATGCGCTTGCGCATTGAGCTTGCGAGAATATAGGGGCTTAACGAGAGTTTAACGAAACGGGCGATTTGATGCAGTGCCCGTGAAAAGCAAGCTCAATGCGCAAGCGCATTGACCTAAAGCGCGTGCACATGAAAGCCAGCCATCTGCCGCCAGCCATCTGCCGCCAGCAGCATCCGCTCCGCCCCCTGCTGCATCAAAGGCTTTTATTTTGCACTTGTCACGGCCGCCAGGCCGTGTTGCATTTCTCCTCCCCCCTCCCCACAGCAATGCCAAGAGCTTGTTTTTTTAACTTGTTTCTCAAGCCGCCCGGCACCCCGCGCTTCAGCAGTGCTGCTCTCCAGGACTGTCTCTCTGCCTGCCCTCTGCTCGTTATGCCTGTGTCTCTGTCTGATCTCCGTGCCCGTCTGTCTGAGTGCACTATGCTCACCAGGGCTGCCTCTCTCTGTCTGTCCTCTTCCTCTCCTCTCAGTGACCGTCTGTTTGAGTGCCTTCTGCTCTCCAGGGCTGTCTCTCTGTTTGCCCTCTGCTCTTCATGTATGGCTGTCTCTTTGTCTGTCTCCTTTCTCTCCACTCAGTGACCGCCTGTCTCAGTGCCCTCTGCTCTCCAATATCTCTGTCTGTCCTCTGATGTTCATATCTGGCTGTCTCTTTCCCTTCTCTGTCCTCTCAGTGGCCGTCTGTCTGAGTGTCCTCTGCTTTCAAGGGCTTTCTCTCTGTCTGCCATCTGCTCCTTATATCTGGCTGTCTCTCTGCCTGTCCTCTTCCTCAGTGACCGTCTGTCTGAATGCCCTCTCCTCTCCTCCAGGACTGTCTCTGTTTGCCTTATGCTCTTCATGTCTGGCTGTCACTTTGTCTGTTCTCTTTCTCTTCTCTCAGTGACCGTCTATCTGAGTGCCCCCTCCTCTCCAGGACTGTCTCTCTGTTTGCTCTCTGCTTTTCGTGCCTGGCTGTCTCATTGTCTGTCCTCTCCTCTTCTCTCAGCGGGCGTCTGCCTGCCTGTCTTCTGCTCTCACGGCCGCAAGGCCGTGTCTCGTTTCATTTTAACTTTTTTTTTAACTTGTTTCTCAAGCCGTCCGGCACCCCGCGCTTCAGCAGTGCTGCTCTCCAGGACTGTCTCTATGCCTGCCCTCTGCTCGTTATGCCTGTGTCTCTGTCTGATCTTTGTGCCCGTCTGAGTGCACTATGCTCACCAGGGCTGCCTCTCTCTGTCTGTCCTCTTCCTCTCCTCTCAGTGACTGTCTGTTTGAGTGCCTTCTGCTCTCCAGGGCTGTCTCTCTGTTTGCTCTCTGCTCTTCATGTATGGCTGTCTCTATGCCTGTCTCCTTTCCCTCCACTCAGTGACCGCCTGTCTCAGTGCCCTCTGCTCTCCAATATCTCTGTCTGTCCTCTGATGTTCATATCTGGCTGTCTCTTTCCCTTCTCTGTCCTCTCAGTGGCCGTCTGTCTGAGTGTCCTCTGCTTTCAAGGGCTTTCTCTCTGTGTGCCATCTGCTCCTCATAGCTGCCTGTCCTCTTCCTTAGTGACCGTCTGTCTGAATGCCCTCTCCTGCAGGACTGTCTCTGTTTGCCTTCTGCTCTTCATGTCTAGCTGTCACTTTGCCTGTTCTCTTTCTCTTCTCTCAGTGACCGTCTATCTGAGTGCCCCCTCCTCTCCAGGACTGTCTCTCTGTTTGCTCTCTGCTTTTCGTGCCTGGCTGTCTCATTGTCTGTCCTCTTTCTCTTCTCTCAGCAGGCGTCTGCCTGCCTGTCTTCTTCTCTCTATCGTCGCCGTCGCTTCTCTGTCTCTAAACAGCTTGACAGGGCCTACTCATTGACACTGTCCCATCATTCACCGTTCCCCAGTCTTTCGGTCGGCTCACAGTGTTTCCCCAACATGGCACTTTGACATCAGCCTTACTAGTGTGCCCCCAAGCTGCCTCTCACTTTTACCCTTTACTGTGGGCTCATTGGGAAGTGAAAATAATAAAGTCACGCCACTGCCTGTGGGTTGCTGCTCTCACATCACCTCTCCCTTTACCCCCTTCATTCACCCGTGGCCAGCCCTTCATGCTTCCCCAAACATGTACCTCCCTGCATCTCTGAAGCTTCCCCAGTATGCGCTCGGCCTCAGGCATTCAAACTTGAAGGTTCCCAAGCGCGCGCTCAGCCACACTTCTCCTCCCCCCTAATTCACCCCTGCTGTTGTTGCCCACGGCTGTATTTCACTTTAGCTCTAGCTCATTATGCCGAGAGCTTAACTTCAAAGGGGTCTCAGGATGGCTTCTTGCAGTAAAAGCAAGCCGACCTTTCTTTGAAGAGGGTAGACTGCGCTGCCTGTGCAGAGCAGTTGAAGCCCTTTCGTTAATAACTCGAAACAGCAGGCATCGATTTGTGATAGTCCTCTCGACCCAGATGACTAGTAAAACACTCGAAAGTTCTCGCCCAGCCAAAAAGCTCCTCCCTTCTCCCCCTCTCTCCCCCATGCCCAGTGCACGTAATTTAATACTACTCCGGAGGTGGCCAAACCTTCAGTGACACGTGGCAGCCCCCCTCTCTTTGCTGTCACGTTTGTGTTAGAAGGGGCCTCTGCTCTCTCTTCCACGAGTCTACGATACGATTTCTCCGCCTCTCTGCTCCGTTACTGAAGTTACTTTCCAGGCCTCAGTGCCGTGACGGTCAATGTCTTAGAACCGTCTAGCTCTGGGGCACACTCTGCTCTGCTTGTGATCTTCAGCACACACCACTCTGCTCTCCGTCTCCTCTGCGATGCTCTCACATTCCATTTCATGGGCCACCCCTTCTTGTTCGTGCCTTCTGCTCCTCTGATTGTACTCGTTTTTTTTCTTGCCTTCTGCTCCCCTGATTGTACTCGTTTTTTGTGCCTTCTGCTCCCGATTGCACTAATTTTCTTGAATTCGGCTCCCCCACTCCATCCATCCATCCATCCATCCCCCCCACTCCATCCATCCATCCATCCCCCACTCCATCATTCCATCCATCCCCCACTCATCCATCCTTCCTCCCACTCCATACATCCCACTCCATCCATCCATCCATCCCACTCCATCCATCTATCCATCCATCCCACTCCATCCATCCATCCATCCATCCCACTCCATCCATCCACCCACCACTCCATCCATCCATCCATCCATCCATCCATCCCCCCACTCCATCCATCCATCTCCCCACTCCATCCGTCCCCCACTCCATCCATCCATCTCCCCACTCCATCCATCCATCCATCCCCCCACTCCATCCATCCATCCATCCCACTCCATCCCACTCCATCCATCCATCCATCCCCCCACTCCATCCATCCATCCATCCATCCATCCATCCATCCCCCACTCCATCCATCCATCCATCCCCCACTCCATCCATCCACCCCCACTCCATCCATCCATCAATCCATCCCACTCCATCCATCCATCCATCCCACTCCATCCATCCATCCATCCCACTCCATCCATCCATCCATCCATCCATCCATCCATCCATCCATCCATCCACCCACCCCACTCCATCCATCCATCCCCCCCATCCAATCCATCCATCCATCCACCCACTCCATCCATCCATCCATCTCACTCCATCCATCTATCCATTCCCCCACTCCATCCATCCATCCATCCCACTCCATCCATCCATCCATCCCCCCCACTCCATCCATCCATCTCACTCCATCCATCCATCCCCCCCCCACTCCATCCATCCATCCATCCATCCATCCATCCCCCCACTCCATCCATCCATCCCCCCACTCCATCCATCCATCCATCCCCTGATTCCATCCATCCCTCCCCGCCCCACACTCCATCCCTCCCCCGCCCCACACTCCAATCCCTCACCCGCCCCACATTCCATCCCTCCCCCGCCCCACACTCCATCCCTCCTCCGCCCCACACTCCATCCTTCCCCCGCCCCACACTCCATCCCTCCCCCGGCCCACACTCCATCCCTCCCCTGGCCCACACTCCATCCCTCGCCCAAACTCCATCCCTCGCCCTCTTGCCCTGCCTCTATCTCTCACCCTGCCTCTATCTCTCGCCCTCCCTCTATCTATCCTTCGCCCTCCCTCTATCTATCTATCCTCCTCACTATCCATCGCATCACCACAGCATCACTCAGGGGCACCACAACATCACTAAGCGCTACAACAGCATCACTGAACGCCACAGCATCACTCGTCGCCGCCACAACATCATTTAGAGCCACCACAGTATCAATCTGTGCAACCATTCAACAACAACTGATTCAAATATGTTCTCTCAATGTTTCAAACTTTATTACAAATGTCACAAAAAAAGTTAATATTTCACTTCTGTTCTTGTATTTTCATCACAATAAAATACACTAAACATAATCTTCCAAAAAGTTATTTGCAAAAGTTTAAGCTATTGCCATTATAAATTACAATAACTTTTATTTAAGTATTAAATATTGGACAAAATACAACCCATTGTTATTTTTAATATTAATACATCTAAGTCATGTAAATACAACACATATTGCATTACAAATGCTATAGGTGTCACGTTTGCAAAAGTTAACACTATTGGCATTGTAAATGACAAAGTTATTAATTTTGTTATTTTCAAACAAAAACATAAAAAAATGTGTCATTTACAATACTAATACCTCTAACTTTACTAATGCGAGCCCTATTGCATTGCAAACGTATTATTTATAACATTTTAAAAAAAATTGTGATTTGTCAAATCAATACATGTAAGACAGGGGAAAACTAAACATGTACCTTTACTAATGCTATAGATGTAACATTTGCTAAATTTATAACTATTGGCATTTAAAATAACAAAATTAATACTTTTATAATTTGCAAAACATAAACAAAAATTAAAAAATATTTACATTTACCACACCAAAAGCTCAAACTTTTCTATTGCGAGACCTATTGCATTTCCAATGCTTGTTTTTCAAGCAGTGGACAGGGCACTGGCACGTTTGGTGGGCCCCTTTAGAAAAATATTGGCCCACTGGGCCCGGTGTTCCACTGCATTTAAATCTTGCCTTGTCCCCGGTCCCACCACATCCCCCATGGGAGCTGGGCCCCTGCATTAATATACTGCCCCCTTTTAGGGGCCAATATAACAAAACAACCGCCATGACTGAGAATTTCACTTGGCCAAATGAATAATTCAAATAAATAGCTGTTTTGAATAAAGCAAAAACAACTTGCTTAGAACATAGCGACATACACATTTTTAATACTTATTTTTGGTTTTCTTCACCTTTTTAGGACACTTATTTTTTAGTGCATGGAAATACAAAGTATTTTTTATGTACACAATGTATACAACATTTACAATAATGAAAACTAATAACATTTACACACTACAAACATACTTGGCCTAGCAATCATACATAGCTCATTCAAACACAATAACAAAAAACGGGTGAATAAGAAAGATGAGTAGGTCCCCAAATCTGGTCTGTTGTTAAGAACTACTGGAGAAAATCCGTTTGCGTTTTGCCAATATTTAAAGTCTTTTCAAACGCCACTCAACAAGAGAATTAACTTCTCTAACTTGTTATGGGACCGTTGTAGAAAGTTAGAGTTAAGCCAGATGCGGGACCAAGCTGGTCGACGCGTTTCGAACCCCTGACAGTTGTGGGGTTCTCCTCAGGACCAAAACAAGGCCTGTAACAACAGGAAAGACACTATTTTAGAAATATTGAAAAAGAGACTAGCTCCCTGTGTCTGTCATAACCAATAGCCTAATCATACCTTGATATCTTGACCCGTGGTCTGAATTGTCAAAGACTAGTATTTCCAATAGAAGTGCGCGGGCTGTGGAAGAAGCAAAATAAAAAAGCGCATTGCATTTAGACACCATTCATTCTCAGGAAATCAGTCTAACTAAGCGTGTGCGAAGGATGTTTACCTGCTAGGAATCGGGCGTCCCACTCGCCATTGTTGTGATACAGGCCTTGTTTTTGTCCTGAGGAGAACCCCACAACTGTCAGGGGTTCGAAACGCGTCGACCAGCTTGGTCCCGCATCTGGCTTAACTCTAACTTTCTACAACGGTCCCATAACAAGTTAGAGAAGTTAATTCTCTTGTTGAGTGGCGTTTGAAAAGACTTTAGATTTGGGGACCTACTCATCTTTCTTATTCACCCGTTTTTTGTTATTGTGTTTGAATGAGCTATGTATGATTGCTAGGCCAAGTATGTTTGTAGTGTGTAAATGTTATTAGTTTTCATTATTGTAAATGTTGTATACATTGTGTACATAAAAAATACTTTGTATTTCCATGCACTAAAAAATAAGTGTCCTAAAAAGGTGAAGAAAACCAAAAATAAGTATTAAAAATTTGTATGTCGCTATGTTCTAAGCAAGTTGTTTTTGCTTTATTCAAAACAGCTATTTATTTGAATTATTCATTTGGCCAAGTGAAATTCTCAGTCATGGCGGTTGTTTTGTTATATTAGTTCAAGTTGACTCAGCCGTGCTGAGTAAGGAGTCAAGGCCCTCTTTTGTTGTTTTGACTTTAGAGCGGGCAATTGCTTGCGAGGTCCTGTTGTGCAGGCGATTGGCTGCCTCAGGGTATTAGTTGGTTCTATACAAACTTTCTTAGCCCACTGTGTGTGGTTTCCACTCTTTGTTTGATTCCTTTTCTCACGATTTTTTTGATTTGTTTCACTTTATGCTTGTTTTGTGTGTTTTTATATGTGATGGCTGAAAAAGACACTCTAGCTTATAGCGAGGAGCATATACAAAATTTGATAAGAGACCCCCCCCCCCCCCGTGTTTGCTTCGGCTGCCCTTAGCCTTACAGCCAACACCCAGAACGAGTCAGACAAATTAATCTGGCTACGCAAAAAACAAATTTGGACGGACCTCCATGGTCACTTCCTACTACAGCATTTACGATCAGGAACTATCCCGGCAGGACTTCAAATTCGCAACATCCCTGTCGTTTTCACTGAAGATCCCGACTACAAAAAAGGTTTTAGTGGAATTGAAACGAAATGTAGTCGGGACCTCATGCTCCTTACTATTGAGACCGCGCATAGAATATCTCTTAAGGAATTAGAGGAAATAGCAACACTACAAAGGGAAATTGAGAACAACCAATTGATCACGGACTCTAAAGCACTGCTGGACAAAATTGACAAAGAAATCTTGGAATTTAAGGATTTCACGGTAACTCAAAAAAACAATATATTCGAGCTAGACAAAAAGAATTTTTCACTTGAGTCGACCTACCCTTATTTGAATAAGGACTTTTATACACGCTCTGACTCACGCCGTTTCCTACAAGACAATCAAGGACGTTCACGCCGAAAATTTGTGACATTCTCAGATACCACTTCATCCTCAGAAAGCGACTCGGACAACACTAGTAGGCCCTTTCAGAATAGAAAAGGGAATCCGCCGGAACATCAGCAGCAACAACAACAAAATCAAACGCCTTTTTTAGGGCGAGGCCTACAGAGAGACAGAGGCCAAATTCGTTTTCCCCAGCCATGGGAGATGAGAACACGTCGACAATATTACAGGAGCTAAATAAATCACCGATCTACAATTTATCTGACAGGATCCTTACATCAGCGGAAACAGCAATTTTGACTAAAGGGCTTAATTTCGTGCCATCTAGACCGACCGACTTTGTTAGGATGAAACTTGAGACTTTAGAATTCTGTCGCAAGATTCGGCTTAAAACATTCTTTCAAGAATCTGATGTAGATCAACATGAGTAGGTCACTGGCCTCAAGAGAAAGTCATCCTTTTGCCCCAAAAGGCCTAAAATTCCTAAGGAGGTGATAATATTTGAGCGTACCGTATTATCCGGAATTTCATCAATTGAAAAAAAGAAAAATTTTGTGAAATACAACTTACCTAAAGCTGAAAAAGAGGCTTTAGCAACTATAAAAAATGACAATACAGTGGTGGTGAAGCAGGCCGACAAAGGCGGAGCTATCGTGATCTAGGACATTGCCAAATATAAAACAAGAGGTCCATCGACAACTTAATGATAATAACTGCTACAGGCGCATTGGAAAGGACCCTACCATTGAAATAAAAAATCAAATGTTTGAAGTGATCCATAAAGGCTATGAGCAAGGCTATGTTGGGCCCAAAGAGTTAGCCTTTCTACAAAACAAAAATCCCAGAACACCAGTATTTTACGTGCTTCCTAAAATGCACAAAGACGAAATAAACCCACCAGGCCGCCCTATAATTTCTGGCTGTGAGTCACTTTTCGAACCAGTGGCCAAATACATTGATTTCTTTTTAAAACCATTCATTGATTCCATCCCAGCCCATTTAAAAGACACTACCGCCTTTTTGAACAGAATAGCCACCATTCACTTTGATAGTGAGAGACAGCTTCTTGTGACACTAGACGTGGTGTCACTTTATACTCAAATTCCGCAAGAACAGGCACTTGAAACATTGTCAGTCTTTTTGGAGAACAGGGAAAGACCAGTTAGAGTACCTACTGACTTCATTTTAGATCTGGCGCGCTTTGCATTACAGAAAAACTTTTTCACTTTCGACACTGAGTTCTTTTACCAAATAAAGGGGGTGGCGATGGGTTGTCCCTTCGCCCCTGAACTAGCAGTGATGTTTATGGGACTATTTGAAGAGAAATTTGTTTACAACAATAACCCTTACAGTAACTGCATTTCCAACTACATGCGTTACATAGACGATATTTTCTTTACCTGGACAGGAGGATATGAAGAACTAAACCAATTTGTTGGCTGGCTTGGCACAAGAACTGCCGATATTAAGTTCACAGTTACGGCATCTAATGAATCAATTACATTCTTGGACGTGAAAGTTGAAACCCATGAAGGAAGCCTAAGTACCACCTTGTTCCGAAAGCCATCAGACAGGAACAAAGTTTTACACTTCACCAGTAACCACCCACGCAGCCTAAGACAAAACTTACCATTCGGACAATTTCTCCGAATCCGACGAAATTGTTCAGGAAAAGAAGAATACTTCAAACATGCTGGCATTTTAAAGGATCGTCTTATTCAAAGAGGTTACCCCAAAAAACTGCTTAAAAACTCCCTCAAAAGGGCATGGTGGACCCCACGAGAGACCTTACTTGAAAAGAAAATCAAACCCGATCTGAGAAGACTGGTGTGTGTCACTACCTTCTGCCCAGCAGCAAATCAACATAAAAAACTTATAATGTCAAATTGGCATCTATTGAAAGATCTCCACGAGGACTTCACCACCCCCCCACTATTTGCGTACAAAAAGGAGAAAAGTGTGGCCAACCATATAGTTAGAGCTGCCCTCCCAACTGTCAAAACTCCAACTTTGAGAAGCTTATTCGGACTACCTCCTATTCAAAAACATCACAAGTGTGGCACTTGTACCTGTTGTGATGAGACTATAGAAGACTCAATTTTCACATATGATAACATCCATTGGAAGCATGAAACTTTTACGAACTGCAAAACCAAAAATGTGGTTTACGCCATGGTCTGTCCTTGGCCATTGGTTTACATTGGGAAAACCACACAAGAAGTCAGAAACCGTATCACGCAAAATAAGTCTCGCATTCGCAGAAAAGTTGATAATGCACCACTTGTAAACCACTGGAATAATCTCAAACATGAACAGACCGATCTGAAATGGACAGTCCTCTCCAAGGTGGAAATGGATCCACGTGGCGGTGACCTTGATGCCAAGCTATGCCAGCGCGAAGGGCTGTTAATAATGAAATTTAATACAGCATTGAGGGGCCTGAACGAGATCTATGAAATATATAAACCTAACAGTTAAAACCCCCAACTTCTCTGCCTTTGAACCGCCAGCACCTTTGAATCCCAACTGAACTGCACCTTGATATTTCAAGTCCTTCTCCTTCATTTTACCCCAGGCTCCAGTCAACACGCAGACTAAACCACATTTCCCAGAATCCCTCACTTCAACTACATATCCCAGCACTGCTAATGTCGGTTTTCCAACCAGGAAGTCACAGTAGCGGCAGATCAGCGAGTGAAGGTGATTCATCCCGCACGCTCGTTCTAAGTGCCAGAGCTGCCTCTAATCGGTATGTTAACTTTGATCCGGTGACCGCGATGTTCCCACAGCGGTTTAACATGCAACAGGCTGACTCATTTCCTCTCCGCTTTGCTTACAGCCAAAACCCCTCAGCAACGAGGAAGGCTTTCACAACAATGGCGAGTGGGACGCCCGATTCCTAGCAGGTAAACATCCTTCGCACACGCTTAGTTAGACTGATTGCCTGAGAATGAATGGTGTCTAAATGCAATGCGCTTTTTTATTTTGCTTCTTCCTCAGCCCGCACACTTCTATTGGAAATACTAGTCTTTGACAATTCGGACCACGGGTCAAGATATCAAGGTATGATTAGGCTATTGGTTATGACAGACACAGGGGGCTAGTCTCTTTTTCAATATTTCTAAAATAGTGTCTTTCCTGTTGTTACAGCACTTGTTTTGGTCCTGAGGAGAACCCCACAACTGTCAGGGGTTCGAAACGCGTCAACCAGCTTGGTCCCGCATCTGGCTTAACTCTAACTTTCTACAGCGGTCCCATAACAAGTTAGAGAAGTTAATTCTCTTGTTGAGTGGCATTTGAAAAGACTTTAAATATTGGCAAAACGCAAACGGATTTTCTCCAGTAGTTCTTAACAACAGACCAGATTTGGGGACCTACTCATCTTTCTTATTCACCCGTTTTTTGTTATTGTGTTTGAATGAGCTATGTATGATTGCTAGGCCAAGTATGTTTGTAGTGTGTAAATGTTATTCGTTTTCATTATTGTAAATGTTGTATATATTGTGTACATAAAAAATACTTTGTATTTCCATGCACTAAAAAAAAAGTGTCCTAAAAAGGTGAAGAAAACCAAAAATAAGAATTAAAAATTTGTATGTCGCTATGTTCTAAGCAAGTTGTTTTTGCTTTATTCAAAACAGCTATTTATTTGAATTATTCATTTGGCCAAGTGAAATTCACAGTCATGGCGGTTGTTTTGTTATATTAGTTCAAGTTGACTCAGCCGTGCTGAGTAAGGAGTCAAGGCCCTCTTTTGTTGTTTTGCCCTTTCAGGGGCCATCATCCTGGTTTGCCCATGCCCGCTTTGATTTCCTTGCCTAGGGCATCCAGAGCCCTTGGCGAGGATAAGGAAGAACGGGCAAGCTGTAGAGTGGAGGAGACAGGTGCACACTGCTGCAGCATGCCAGTATAACATACATGATATTCTTTTTGATGCCCGTTCTCCGACGTACAGTCTGTTCTCTCCTCTGGCTGGAGAAGAGTCCATGCTGCAGCCAGGAAGGTCCTACTGTCTGGTGGTGGAGTCCGAAGCCCTCCAGATGAATGCAAATCAGCAAGCAGGCCAGTGAGGAGTAAATAAACAAAGAACACATCACTTGCCTGCTGCTGAGACTACTCCTTTTATTAGCCCATTGGCGAGCGCTGGATCAATGCAAGAACGAGGTTGCATTCACTGGAATTTTTATGAAAAATGCAGACTTGTTACAAAACTGCCGATTTTTTGTTTTGCACATCACTAAATCCTGGAGGGTCTGAATGACAATGCTCCCAAATATAATCATGCCCTGTGGGACACAGTGGCCCAAACTCTGCCGGCGAACACAAGCTATTCAGGATAGATGTGTTGCAGCAAAGTTTGTACGATGTTGTGACTTGGACATAGCCTATTGCTTGGGTTAGGCGATTGGTAGTGTAGAACTACAGTGCATTGCCAAGAATAAGTCTATTTGGTTCTCCAAAGATAACCGAGCATCGTTAATGGACAAGGTATTCGATGGCTCTCACCTTTTAAGCAAGAAAGCGGACTAGGCCCCAGACAGATTCCTTTGGTCTGTCTGCCTCCGCCCCGCAACTTCATCACAAATCTCGTCCACTTTTGTCTACAGTAGGGTTTTTCAACACTGCCAGCGCCAGACCCTGCTGCAAACCCAGCAGATCTCCCAGTTCTTTCATGGCCATGGCACACAAAGGCAACGTCCAGGACATCATGCCACTGCGTGACCTGCCTCTACAACTGGTGCAGCTGCAAAACCTCTTTGTGCCCTGCTAGACACTGACTCACTCTATTAAAGGCAGTATCCAACATATTCTCCAGTGAATTAGATTATGCAAGTGGCAGACCCCTCTCCCTATTCCATCCAGACTTAACAGTGGCGACGGACGTACCACGTCTGGGATGGGAAGGCCATATGGGAGACAGAGATTAGGATACCCTCATCACCAGCAGAGACCCAACTCCACATCAAGCTCTTGGAGTTGCGAGCATTTCACTTGGCGGTGAAGGTCTTCCTGCCCACCATCACAGGAGGGCGGGTGCAGCTTCTCGCAGACAAGGCAGTCAATGACAGTGGTCTCATCAGGAAATGTGACACAAACGTGTTTGACATCGAGCCGAGGATTCACTGGCTCCCAGGTACGCCGCCCCGAGATACAGAACAATCCTTACTGGATTGTATTGAATATAGTGTGAGAAGCATATGGGAGAGACGGTGATCTACCATCCTGATGAGTCCACAGTAATTAACTTGAATGGTTGAAACATTGACTAAACAGGGACTATTTCATATAAATTATGTCCTCTAAGAATCGCCTTTGCTTAACTTGTATTGTACAAAAGCAATTTACAGCCCTGTTTTTGTGAACAAAATGTGGATCGGACGGTTTTATCATCATATCACTTTCATCTTGAGCACTGCACAGTCATCACTCAACAATTTATATATACCCTTGCTGCTGAGAATACAAGTAGAATTTTTGGAAATGAAAAGACCTCATCTGAATTCTAATCATGATAAAAATGGTGAATTAATATCTGCCCAGGGCCTGCATATGTGATACAGACCTGTGAGATAATGAACTCATAGACCTCTGTAGTTGTTCGCAGTGCGCATGGGAAGTGCTTCTATGCATCTACGCTTGTCACTTCTGGAGCAGAATGACGTTGACACTGAGCTGCGGGATGTCTCCTACTGCGTGCAGCAGAACTGCTTTAAAGTTTGAGGATCCAGTCTGGCACGTGGGGAATATTCACATGGTAAGGAATCTGCAGGTAAAAGAGTATCCACCAGAAAGAGCGTTTTCGAAGGTAAGTAACTGGTTTGTTATGTTTTTCTGCTGTCGTATATTATCTCATTCTGGGTGGTGAACTCTGCTGTCGGAGTTTTCCGTACTCCGCGGATTTCGCATAGTTCCTAAAAACTCTGCTCCAAGGAGCGTAGCGAGGTTTTTTTCTACGCTCGCGCTCTTCAACGTCATGTGCCGGAGCGGGGAAAATCCACCTCCTAATGAGATTTTTCCTTGCTCGCGCTCGCCATAGTCTAATTGGCGAGCAAAATCAACCTCCTTGGGCGATTTCTCAAAGCGGGTCGTCGGATTTCTCAATGCGAGTGGTCGCGGCAGGTCACAACCACTCGCGTTGAGAAAACTTCCTTTGCATTGACAAAGCTGCCGCTCAAGTAGAAGCAGCTGCACCCTCTTGCACTGCACATGGTGCCTTTCGCGATTATTTTTACAGGGCGGGACAAACACCAGGATATCAAAATCACCACAAACGGCATGACCCTTACGCACTCCGCTGCTCGCGGAACTCCGCGTAGACCGCCAGAGTTTTTTTGTCACTGTGCGGAGGAGTTCTTCATTGAGGAACTCCGCATATGCTTAATTGTATCATGAAAATATAGATATCAGTCATATTATAAGAAACAAGGGTGAATAGAAACCTTTTGGGTGGAGTAAAATTTAAGACATTATTATTGTGATTTTTTGGGCAATTAGTTGATTTTTGCAAGCACTAACACTTCTCTGTGTAAAGTAAAGACCTTGAGAGTTTTGTAACTTTCAGATACTCAAATTGTGGATTCTGTTGCAATTAAAAATATTTCCAGGCCTGACATTTCTTTGGAGGTTGCATATGGGCAGCCTAAGTTATCCTGCAAGAGTTTCTTGATGAATCCTATCGCAACTACAATATGTGCTCTCTCATGTAAAGTCAGGTTGTTAGAAGCTTTTCTGCAACTCAAGATACGCCTTACTTTTCACCTCATGTGGATGCATTTTTCATGTTTAGTGAGATCTCCTTTTTCAGTAAAACGTTTCTGGCTTTCCCCTCCTGTATAAGGCTTTAGTCCAGTGTGAATTCTCATGTGAAATTACATTGTATTCAAGACTAAACCTTATCTGACATTCAGAACACACCAAAGGCTTTATTCCCCCGTGTGAGTTCGCTCATGTCAAGTGAAAAGTAATTTGTAACCAAAACTTTGCTTGCATTTCGAGCACTCATAAGGTTTTTCCCCAGAGTGGGATCTCTCATGAAGCATAACACTGTCTTTCAGATTCAAGCTTTTATGGCATAAGGATTTTCTCCAGTGTGGAGTTTCTCATGGTGAGATAGCGTTTTTCTCTGCAGCTCTTCTGGCATTCAGAGCACTCATAAGGTTTTCATCAGTATGGAGTCGCTTATGGTTAGTGAGGCTGTGCCTATCAAATAGGAATTTCAGGCATTCACAGCGTTGGTAATGTTTTTCCCCTGTGTGCGTCTGCTCATGTAGAGTGAGATTGAGTTTAAAATTGATGCTTTTCTGGCATTTGGAGAACAGAATTATTTTTGATGGTGTGTTTTCTTATGGCGCTTGTAACCATCTCTACCTCTGAATCTTTTCTGACATTTAGAGCACTGATACATTTTTTTCTCCAGTGTGGATTCTCACATGCTCAGTGAGATTGCATTTTTGGCTGAAACATTTTTGGCATTCGGAGCACTGATAAGGTTTTTCCCCAGTGTGGATTCTTATATGCTTAGTGAGACTGCTTTTTGCACGGAAACATTTTTGGCATTCGGAGCATTGAAAAGGTTTTTCCCCAGTGTGGGTTCTTATATGATGAGTGAGACTCTTTTTGGAAATGAAAGATTTCTGGCATTCGGAGCACTGATAAGGTTTTTCCCCAGTGTGGGTTCTTATATGCTGAGTGAGACTGATTTTTTGACTGAAACATTTGTGGCATTCAGAGCACTGAAAAGGTTTTTCCCCAGTGTGGGTTCTTATATGATGATTGAGACTGTTTTTTTGACTGAAACATTTGTGGCATTCAGAGCACTGAAAAGGGTTTTCCCCAGTGTGGGTTCTTATATGCTGAGTGAGACTGCTTTTTTCACTGAAACATTTTTCGCATTCAGTGCACTGATAAAGTTTAAACCAAGTGTGGGTCCTTGTATGTTTAGCGAGTCTCATTTTGTCAATGAAACATCTCTGGCATTCGGAGCACTGATAAGGTTTTTCCCCACTGTGGGTTCTTATATGCAGTGTGAGACTCCTTTTTTCACTGAAACACTTCTGGCATTCAGAGCACTGATAAGGTTTTTCCCCAGTGTGGGTTTTTGTATGTCGAGAAAGACTTCTTTTGCCACTGAAACATTTCTGGCATTCAGAGCACCGATGAGGGTTTTCCCCAGTGTGGGTTCTTATATGCTGCGTGAGATGGAATTTTTCACTGAAACATTTCTGGCATTCAGAGCACAGATAAGGTTTTTCCCCAGTGTGGGTTTTTATGTGCTTAGTGAGACTGCTTTTTTCACGGAAACATTTCTGGCATTCAGAGCACTGATAAGGTTTTTCCCCAGTGTGGGTGCTTGTATGCCGAGTGAGATAGATTTTTTCACTGAAACATTTGTGGCATTCAGTGCACTGATAAGGTTTTTCCCCAGTGTGGGTTACTGTATGTCGAGAAAGACTTTGTTTGTCTCTGAAACATTTCTGGCATTCAGAGCACTGATAAGGTTTTTCCCCAGTGTGGGTTATTGCATGTCGAGAAAGACTTTCTTTGTTACCAAACCTTTCCTGGCATTCAGAGCACTGATAAGGTTTTTCCCCAGTGTGGATTCTTGTATGTACAGTGAGTTTGCCTTTGCAACTGAAACATTTCTGGCATTCAGAGCACTGAAAAGGTTTATCCCCAGTGTGGGTTCTTCTATGCTGAGTGAGACTGGATTTTTGACTGAAACATTTCTGGCATTCAGAGCACTGGTAAGGTTTATCCCCAGTGTGGGTTTTTATATGCTTAGTAAGATTGGTTTTGTAAATGAAAGATTTCTGGCATTCAGAGCACTGGTAAGGTTTTTCGCCAGAGTGGGTTATTACATGTCGAGAAAGACTTTGTTTGTTACAAAACCTTTCCTGGCATTCAGAGCACTGATAAGGGTTTTCCCCAGAATGTATTCTCATATGTTCAGTGAAATAAGATTTACGGTTGAAACTTTTTTGGCATTCAGCGCACTGGTAAGGTTTTTCCACAGAGTGGGTTAATTCATGTAGATATAGACTCGCTTTGATACTAAACCTTTTCTGGCACTCAGAGCACTGATAAGGTTTTTCCCCAGTGTGGATTCTCATATGCTCAGTGAGATAAGATTTGCGCCTGAAACTTTTTTTGCATACTTTGCACGGAGAGTGGTTTACCCCAGTGTGGATTCTCATATGCTCAGTGAGATAAGATTTACGCCTGAAACTTTTTTGGCATACTTTGCACTGAAAGTGGTTTTCCCCAGTGTGCATTCTGTCAAATTCTGAGAGATAAGATTTATGGCTGTATCTTTTTTGTCACAAGTAACTTTTTTCCCCAACTTCAGTTATTTTGCCTCGATTGAGGCGGGTTTGAACACTGAATTTGTTCTCACAGTCCGTGTTTTATAAGGTGTATTCCTAGAGTTAATATCTCTACATTTAGTTTTCTCTTGCTTATATGCCACAGTAAGAGTGAACCTGATTTTAGAGTCGGGCTTGTTTAGATAATGCTCAGCATTTATCTCTAAAATAAATTGTGTGTAATCTTCTTAACACTTGAATTGAGCAAAACATGTCTGGAAGCAGGACTGTAACACCTGTTGAAATTGTTCTAGCAGATAATAGTCTTTAGGTAATAGCCTCTCCGGCAGCAACTTAAATTGTGACTGAAGTTTTTCTCCAATCTATTTGTATAGGTTCTTAGCAATGCAGTAATAAGGTGTTGGTTTGATATTTAATGATTAAACTGATAAGTACCTTTTTGCACTGGTGTAATGGCAGTGACTGAGGGCGTTAGAACATGCACAGTAATATTGTGGCTCATCAGTCGCAGAACAACAGTTCCTTTTACCCGTTCTGTGTTTGGTGTAAGGTTAAGGATTGTAGTTCTGAAGACGAGGATTTATTTACATTAGCTAGCGCAACGGTGCTCATCTAATTCATTTTTATATTTAACAGTTTTACATATCACTCCTGCACAACAGATAATGTTGAGGCGATTTACATAGAATTACAGAACAGTACACAATAAAAAGGAAACAATATGAGATGGTCATGAACACAATAAAGTGGTGAATGTTTAAGGTTGTCCCAAGAGTGAGCAGTGTGGGTCTTGGTGTTCTATCCAGAGGCAGATAGTCTCAAACCCCTGCGTAACTGGTTAAAAATGGTTGTTGAACAAAGGTGATTTTCCAATCTTTAGCTTGTTAACGTGTCAGCTTCAGAGTCTTCTTTCAGCGACTTTTCTTTGATGGTATGCAGAAGATACCTTTTGTTATAACTTTCTTTTATGCAGTGTGTGCTTCCTCTCTGGAATTACATGATGCTTTAGATGAACCTTATTCTGTTATGCTGATGCAATTTGTCTTTCTGATAATATTTCAGATGAGGATGCTGAAGTGGTCTTTCTACATTATTTCTGATGCCTTGTGCACAGATATGGCTTTGCTCTGGGTTAATGAAATGCAAAATTAGAGACTTCACTTACAGGTATAGTACTTTCCCTGCCACACCTAGATTTTTCGAAATTGTTTAAACGGAGAATGCTGGATGTCCTTCAGTTTTTCAAAATAATCCTTCTTATGGCACTGACATTCAGTTGCTTAGTGCTAAATCTTGCTTTCTTCGTCCGTAATTTCAATCACCTATAGTATTAAAATTAATTAGTTAATACATGTACATTTCCAAAAATATAATTTACAAGCCAAATCAATGCAGAATTTTGAAAATGTTGTGCTGTTTTTCAGACAGAGCAGAGTGTAGAATGGTAGCCTGAGAGTACTTGGATGTAGGAGTGAGGATTTGTAGAATTTTCAACATTTTATTAAGCTCACAAAGGATACATGTACCCTATGGAGTTGTAACATAGAATCCCAAAGGCAGATATTAAAGTCATATGGACTGGCACCAAACAGATATATAAAAATATATACTATTAATTAATTTGTAATGTAGATTTCTGGGATGGGAATTACTAGTCCATGGACAACAGGTGTTTTCCCCTGCCCGGAGTTACCACCTACTTGTATCTGGTTTCCTGACTTTTGAGTTTTGGCCTCTGCCTCAAGCAAATCCATTGTGTGCTGCGAGGACTATGCCTAGACCAATCCCTCAACTATGGTCCAGAGTATGAATCAAGGGCAATGAAATTAAGGCGTACTTTCATGTGTTCATTTTATTCCACCTGATTATCAGTGGTTAGGTTTTTCTGCACCTGGACTTACTGGGTGCAGAAAAACCAGGACTCAATTTTTTCCAGACAGAAAAATTAGACTGCAAAGACGCATAAGACTCTGGGTGCAGCAGAAGCAGCCAATATAAGCTCAAATACATTTACATTTACACATACAATTCTTCCCTCTGTTGGTGTTCAAAGTCGTTATCGGCCTGTGATTCGGCATTGAGTGCAGAGCGTATCGATTAGAGCAGAGGGGCCGAGCCGAGGAGGAGTTGACGAGCAAGCGGAGTGCAGCCTGGGATGACTGCCCGGGTTTGTTATGTGACCAGTTCCTGCTCCCGAAGGTTTCTCCCGCTTCACCCGAGTCCTGTTATACGGGCGCTTTAAGATCTACAGATCTGCTGTGGGGGCAGGAACGGCCGCTGCCAGCACCACGGTGCTAAGGCGCTGCTAGTGCTGCTGGTGCGGCGGCTGCTGCAGGGGTCGAAGGAGCCTTGGCCTGCGGTGCTGCTGGTGCGGCGGCTGCAGCAGGGCACAGAGGAGAACAGAGGAGCACAGAGGGCACAGAGGAGGCTTGGCCTGATGCCTGATTTTACGTATTTACTAAGCATTGAGCAGAGCAGAGCAGAGCTGAGCGGAGGAGTGGAGGGAAGTGCCTACATCTGCCGTCTGTAGTGGGACTGGCTCTGGATCCCGCTCTTGCTCCTGAACGATTGCCAGCATTCTCCCTTGTACTCTTGTCTGCGATGAATAGCAACCAACAAGCAATGAACAGTGAGTGGTGAGTGACAAGTGGCAAGAGGTGTGTGGAGTGTGGCGGGTAGCTAAGGTTGATCGGTCCGTAAGTCGCTGAGCCATTGGAGTCTGTAATAAGTCTGTAATACAAAATCTGAGAAATTATGCAAAGGGGAAAGTGACAGTAGACTTTGACCCTCTTGAAGCACCCCTCGACCCCTGAATTACTTTGCATGCCTAGACTACAGCCCTACCCAGAGCCCGGTATTTAATTAATCGGTTAATTAATCAATTAAGTAACCAGCAGTATCGGCAGATTCTGCACCGAGGTGTGCTTTGGGGGTGTTTGCCCTTGGAGGTGTTTGGTGGTGTTTTTGTCCTATCAAAGCACCCTTTGGTCTTGTCACTGGCCCGTTTGATTCTCTGAAAGAAGCAAGACTTCTTCACCTTAGAGGGTGTATTATGAGGTCAGGAAAGGAGCGGCCACCTTTCCCTCCTAGCAAAAGGAAAAGAAAAATACAACACACACTAATACTAGATACGTTTAAAATAAAACAGGCAGGTGACATATAGTCCTTTAAATCATCTAAGGTCCATACATTTGAGAAACTAGGAAAGTCGCCATCAAAGTTTGATTTTATGAAAGATCCAACTGGTGCTATGCTAACATTGCTAACTAACCCATGTGATCTTCAAACTCCAATTAAACCACTTAGTAGAACAAATATTATATCCCCTAAGCAAGGAGTAAGTGAACCAGGCCACCCTGAGTCTGAAGCTGAAGTCGAATGAATGTCAAATTCAACTAAGGACCAAGTCAACCATTGGGGTCAAAAAACGGACCTAGAAATGTTAACTATTCCACTAGATACACAGCACTTACTACAAAGTAGGCAGCCAATGCCAATAGAAGAGCAAGTAAAAATCAGAAAAGCTAACGGGATAGGGGAACCATCTAATTTGGGACAAATAAATCAACGTGAGCAAGAAGCTCCAAATGAACTAAATGGTGGGGTGAAAATCATAAGGGAAGCCAATACCCCACTGAAATCGGATCTTACTCTGTCTAAAATAAATTAATTTAAAAAACAGGACCAGCCAAAATGTAAACGAAATAACGGATCTCAAATTAATAAGGACGAATATAACAGCAACCCAGAAACTCTGCAGCGTTGGAGTACTCCGTATCTAAAAGACGTTTTGAATAGTAGTCCACAATTCATTAATTCTTGTGACGAGGGACATGATTTTCAAGAACCACAAAAAGAGGAGTATAAGGACCTCTCATTCATAAATGGGCAACACCACAGCCCAGGTACTCCGGTACTAGGAAGTGGGAACGTGGGAGCAATTTAGGATTTATTCTTCAAAACCTCACAATTAACTCTGGAAGCTTTAACATATAAGTCCAACAAAAAGGAGGTCCAAATTGATCTCTTGAGCGCTACGGCATCCTCTGTTGCCAGAACTGAGCAGAAGATAACACAAAATAATTTAATAGTAAGGGCACAATCTCAGCCAATATCTACGTATGCAGAGTGTAGTTGTGCCTCACTAATTAACAAACTGACTCCCATTCCGGATATTTTAAAAACAATAATTGACAATGTAAAAGGGAATTTTCGTAATGTGGAATGTGACCGACTGCCCCTCTAAAGATACAATAAAATGTAAAGACAATACTGTTAAAGAAAAAATAGATGATAAAACAAAAGATCAAGAAGTGATAAATCTATGCTCAACACAATAAACAATGACAGACGCAGCTCCGGAAGTTTACCTATCAAAAAGACAGAGGAAAAAATACAACAACAAAAAGCAAAAAATAAAGCTTCTAAAAGTATAAAAAAAAATACAAATGCATCAGATATAGTGAGATTGAACACTGCAAACAACCATGACCAAATATCATATTGTGAAGGTGAGGGTAAACAAATGTCTCCAACAAAACCCTTTTACCCTCGATTTAATAAAGATCTATCGGAGGTACAAGCAGTTATGAAAAATAAATGCCTAAACAAGCAAGCTGATAGTATAAAAATGATAGAGTATGGGAAAATTCAGTACTTAGAAATGCTGCAAGTGGAAGAATGTAATGAACAGGTGGAGAATAAGCCATCACAATTGGAAACACATAGAGCAAAGAACGAGAGTATCAGAGAGGATGAAACGAATAGAGATTTGTTAAGAATCTGGAAGGATATTAAATTACCACAAGATCTCGAAACCGAAACAAATCAGTTACATAAACATCGACAATCATGGTCTCAAACTGTTAATAATCATAATGGAAGGTTAATTGTGCATGCTCAAGCTGAAAATAGCTGCAACAAATTAAATAAAATAACCGAGATCAAAAAGGAGTGGTGCAGGTAATTTCTACGCCGGAATATACATCTAGTGGTAATAATGATATCTTGACTTGTGGAAACATATTAAAATTGTGTAATGCAATACCCTCATTAAAGAAAATTAAATGTACCGACATAGAATCAATTGAATTCCACACATCAAGAATAATAATCGCGAATCAACATTAGTAATTTAGACATCTTCTACAGCTGCCAGCCTTATCATGCAAGAACATAATCTCTTTCAGGAGTGGGGAATAAAAATAACAACCCCCTTGCAACCTTCCTATCCTAGCCCTTTTGTTTCAACAAAATTACAAAATCATAACCAAATGAGAACCGAGAATAATAAGAAATACCCAATATTAAAAAAAACATAGGTATGACCAACGGGCATCTTTTAAAATTATTAGAGGTAAAAAAAGTAGACCTATTATTTGACACTGTCAAATTAGGTTGGCTAACAGCAGCCCTCCATAATGTCAGGCAGGATTGACATCTATAATCTGAAGTTCCTTTAAGGGGGCCAACAATTATGAATAAAAGGGTCAGATTATGTTCGTGGAATATAAATGATGTTCAAGCAAAGATTCAGAATAACCAATAAACTACTTTGTGCTGTTTTGAAATCATTTGTTTACAAGACACTTGGGCTTTAGTTCTTTTTAGATTGGAAGGGTATAGGGTTATTACTCATTAGCTAAGACAACAAGTAACTATGGCAGACCTTATGGGGGTTTGGCTATTTTTATATCAACTGAGCTAAAAATGGAAAGTGAAATGGACGTCCCAAGTCAAAATGATTATCTTATTGTCAAAATACGATACAAGGAACAAAATATAATTACATCTCTTGTAGTAATCAACGTATATAATTACGAAGAACAATGGCGACCAATTTGATAATTATGATATTGCAGCAATTGGACAATGACACCCAACCTGAGATTATTATTACCGGTGGTTATAACATGAATATGCTATGGTCTTACGATAGAGATGTTGAAATACAACGGCAAAATTACTTATGGTCAATTCCAAGTTTTTCCATCAACAATGGGTATGAGGGAACAAAAGAATGAAAACATCGTCAAGACCCTTGTAAAAGAAATAGAAACCATAGGTCTAAGATGTCAAAATGGGCGATTTCCTCAAGATTGGCCAAAAGCATGGACTTTTCAAGCAGGGGATCATAGTGCTAGAATAGATTATACCACAGCATCATTGAATCTATTTCATAAAATGTTGTCTTATCGGATAGAGGGAATATATATAAATGACCACGATCAACAAATAAACCTAAAAGGCCTAAGATTTGAAAACTATAGGTCACTTCCGGGAGAAATAACGACAGTAAACTATAAGAAACTTTATTGGTCAGATAACACCAAAGATTCTTTACCAGTCAATCTCAACAATATGCTAATAAAGGTCAGTGGAGGAAAAAACACAGCATGTTCGTTGGTGAAAATTTCGTTTGAAAGCCATCAATTAAAAAAAGGACGTAACAGAATCCTGAGATCGGTAAAAAAAGTTCGAAGTTAATTTAATTTACAGAGTAAAACTTAAAAAGATAAATAGAGGAGTAAGGAAAATGATCTGGAAGGACAAAATGCAAAAAAAGCAATATTTGTGGGCAAAAGCTCTATATGCTTGCAAAAGGAGTAAGTCAAGAGGCTTCTGGATTCTATTAAACAAATTGAGTAGATCTAGTAGGAAATCTATTTCATCAACAGTAACTGAATCTGAATGGGTATCGTTCATAGATGTGCATTTGAATCCTACTCCTAACATGGCTGTGAATTCTCCTGATTGGGCTATAAATAGAATAGGAGGAGAAAAGAATAATAACTCAGTAGAGATAACAGAAAAACAAGTATATAAATTAATAAAGAATCAGAGATCCAATGGTGCCCCGGGCCCAAATGGGATTCCCGCTGTGTTGTATATGGAGAAAGCATCATATTAGTCGAGCTATCTAACACCAGTATTTATTCATGCTCTCCAATCCGTCCTCATGGCATGGAAGGGATCTATAATTTCTCCTATATATAAAAGTCGGGACTGGTCCCTCCCTTCCAATTACAGATTAATTACGCTCCAAGATATCGAAGCTAAATTAGCTGCATCTATTCTACTTAAGGAGTTAATTGATTGGGCTAATGAAAACCATTTAATTCCACCAAACCAATCAGGTTTTGTACACGGTCAAGGTACAACAACAAATGTGTTAACACTGGGAATTTTAATGGAAAAATTTAAAACAAAAAACAGCCATTATATTTATGTTTAGTTGATTTTAAAGCTGCCTTTGACTGTGTAAATAGGCAGATTTTATGGAGGAAACTGGATCGTTATGGCACTAGCTCCAGCCTTTTGAATGCAATACAATTGTTATATACTGATACCTGGACAAGAGTCCGGCTAGGGAATGGCTCAAAGCTTGAGAGGGAAATTTAAAAAACTCAAGGCCTAAAGCAAGGGTGTGTTTTAGCTCCATATTTATTTAATCTATTTTTATCAGACTTTACCCTTGCAATGAACAGTTAGCAGACTCACCAAAGCTGGCTGAGAAACAAATATCAAACTTATTATACTCGATGCCGTCGTCCTGCTAAGCCAAACAAGGATGGTACGGCAGCAATTAATAAACAAAACATCAATGTATTCAATTGAGAACAAAATGACAATAAACGAAACAAAAACAAAAGTAATGGAAGTCAGTACCAAGAATCGGAAAGGCAGTCAATACAAATGGTACCACCAAAAGCGAGAGCTAGAAAAAGTTCAATGTTATAAATATCTTGGGATACTGTTTGACGAGAAAGGATCTTTTTCATACCATAAAATGGAAATGAAGAAGAGCCAAAAGTCTACAAGGGGCTTTTCACCTACTTTATAGCTCCTTGGGAGGCCCAACCTTTACCCCATTAATAAAAGTAATAAAAGCGATATTGCTCCCGAGGCTTATAAGGAAGTGAAATACTCGTGGCTTGATGCCGCCCAGGCGGCGTGCCACAGCCCTGAGACGCTGGCGCTGCTTTGCCAAAAGCATACCGAATTCTCGGATGAAGCCGGCCGTAAACTGTCCTTCCTTGGTAGAGAGGGTCGAGCGCGCCGCTTTGGGGAGGTGGACTGCCCGGGACGTACCCTTGCTAACCTCCTACCTCCACTGTGCGTTGCCTCCTATATACCTGCTCTCAGTGATGGAGCCTGGACAGGACCACCTCTCCGGTAGATATTAAATTCCGTTTTCTCAACTTTTACTCTCACCTCTATTGTACCGGCACTCCCTTGCCACTGGAGGAGTTCGACCAATGTTTTGAGTCCTTCGCCCTCATCCGGCTCGAAGTCTACCATAGAATAGTTCTTGATGAGCCATTTTCCAGGGAAGAAATATTGGCAGACATCAACAGCTTACCTAGCGACAAGGCCCCTGGCCTGGATGGACTGCCTGCCTCGTTCTACAAATTGTTTGCTGACATCCTGGAACCGCATCTGGTGGCCATGTATAATGAGTCTTTCGACACCGGGCTATTCCTGCAGTCCCTGCACAAAGCATTGATAAATTTGCTCCTTAACCCTGACAAGCCTGCCGACCGTCGTGACTCCTACCGTCCATCGTGACTCCTACCTTCCTCTTTCCCTAATAAACATACATAATAAAATCTTTGCCAAATCTCCCAGATCAATCTGGCTTCATACCTGGCAGGGCAACCTCACATAATCTTCGCACCATTTTCTCTGTCCTGCATCAAACTTAATCCTAACTTGCCGGCAGTGGCCACACTACTCGACGCACCAAGGCGTTCGATACGTTGGAGTGGCCGTTCCTGTTCAACATTCTACCGCGTATGGGGTTCAGCGCTCACTTTCTGCGTAATATCAAACTCCTTTACACCAGTCCCTCCGCACGTCTCCGCATTAATGGTCAGGTATCTGACCCGATCATCATTGCCTGTGGCACTCGCCAGGGGTGTCCGCTATCGCCCATGCTTTTTGCCATCGCCATGGAGTCCCTGGCTGCCAGGCTACGGCAGCACCATACACACAGGGGCATTGGTTTCCCTTCCCGCTCTCTCCTGGTCTCAATGTATGCGGATGACGTCACCCTATATGTCCGCCACCCCCAGGAAAATCTTTGCAATCTGGTTCGGTAAATCATATATTTTGGCGGGTTTTCAGGCATCCAGATAAACTGGAGTAAGTCGGTCCTATTTCCCCTGACTGATGCTACTGTTCCCTTCACACTGGACTTTCCATTTGTGTGGGCATCCGGCCCCATGCGCTATTTGGGCATCTGTTTAAGTAGAGATTTGGATGAATTGTGGAGGTCGAACTTAATGCGGGCTGATGATTGGCTTGAATCGAGAATCCCTTCGTAGAGCCGACTTCCGCTATCCTTGGCTGGCCGTATTGCCATAGCAAAAATGGTGGTCCTGTCTAAATTCCTCTATCTCTTCTTGAATATACCTATCCCCCTCACCTCTCATTTCTTTCGCAAACTTGGCTCTCTAGTCATTTCGCTTATTTGGGCAGGTGAACAACCCAGGGCGGCCTACGATATCCTCACCCTCCCTGCCGGTGGGATGGGTGCGCCTGACTTTCGGATCTACGCCTTATGTGCCCAGGCCAGCTTCTTGCATTTCTGGACCCACCCCATGGAATTGACATTTTGGAGGCCGACTGGTTGTAATCAAACTAAAAAGTTGTCCCCGAATTACCGGCTCCGCCTGATCCACTTCAAGTACTTGCACAAACTGTATCGCACCCCAGTGCTGCTCCACCGGTTCGTGCTCACCAATGGAGATACTTGTATGCGTTGCGCTGCTCCCGCTGCAGACTTTACCCATGTAGCTTAGCTCTGCCCCAAGGTCTCAGAGTTCTGGCAGGCGGTGTGCTCCACCGTCTCTGACATCACCGGTACTGCAGTGCGCCCAGACCCTCCCCTGTGCATTCTTGGCTTTGTTAAGTTTTGCCCTGATGCTTCCCGCCACCTGATTTCGATGCTTTTGGTCCTCGCCAGACGTAGGGTGGCCATGTGTTGGGGTCGGCGGCCCGCTCCTAGGGTCGAGAGTTGGTTGGAGGATGCCTCTCAATGCCAGACTCCTCTCTGAGTTTTTGGATTTAATGCCTGCCAGGTCCAGCCCTGTCGACATTTGGGCCCCCCTGGTCGCCTATCTCCTTTTCCCGCTCCCACCCCAGCGGCACTACCTCTCCCGCGCTCCTCGCCGGGCCTGGGTCCGCAGCGGCTGCCGGTGTTGGTTAGTGAATGCTCCCACCTCCCCATCTGCACCCCTGCTGCTTTAGACTTTCATCTGTTATTGTGCTTCTATGCATGCTTCCCCTTGGGAGGCTGTAGCCCTGGACTGTGGTTCTGTGACTTTAACATTCCTGGTTTTACTGAATTGCTGTAAACGTAACCCAATTGCAACTCAAAGTATGTATTGTAATTTATCTTGCTACCGAGCGTGGCGGTTCTGCACGGGGTATTGTGTCTGCCATGTTGATATTCCTTAATAAAGGTTTTTGAAAATAAAAAAAATTAAAAATGTCACTTTTAAAAGACAAAGAACTGTTTATTAAGAGATCCCACGCTTGGATGTTGGTCCAGGAATATACGAGTCTTAAGGTCAAACCATAATTAGAAATACCATGGTTTCTACAAATCAAAAACACCTTTATGAAAGCACGATTCGGCAACTTACCCGGCTTAAAACATGCAGTGCCCTGGTTGAGACCATCTAAGCCGACTATGCAACCTATAGGACGAAAGTATTTTGCATTTTGTTGTATATGTGTAGTAATGATGGCGGAAAGAAAACGATATTTGAAAAAACTGCTTCATTGGCAGAGTTGTTCGTACCTGCAGACATGCAATAATAGTTTTTTTAGACCATCGGGTATTAAAATGAACGCCAATTTTACTACATTTACAATACTTGTTAAAAAGAAGTTGGATACTTGTGAGTTGCCCACAGTAAATCTGGAAGTCTAAGATAATTAAGGACAACGCGTACGTGATGCCAGCGAGGTCACATAAGTCCCACCCTGGCGTGCCTAGAACTTTTCCGCGCCACAATGCGGAGCCAGCAGAGAAAGGAAGGGCGTGCCGTGAAGGAATCTGCGGCTAGAATCGTCCCTACCAGATACATCGTTACCGAAGGTAAGTAACTCGTACATCTGATAGAGACTACTAGCCTCAGATTCCTTAACGTAGAATATCCTAGCCGAATCCACGGGAAAGGAGGGTCTGCGGAAGGACCCCACCTGCCTGGACATAACAGAGGGTCCCACATGGGACTAGTCCAATGGACAGGGGGAAGAGCCCCGTCCTCCCAGGCAAGGGGGGGAACCCCCACAAGCAGAAAACCACTGACCCCAAGAGGAGTGTGGGAAGAAGAAGAAAGAAGAAAGAAGAAAGAAGAAAGAAGAAAGAAGAAAGAAGAAAGAAGAAAGAAGAAAGAAGAAAGAAGAAAGAAGAAAGAAGAAAGAAGAAGAAAGAAGAAAGAAGAAAGAAGAAAGAAGAAGAAGAAGAAGAAGAAGAAGAAAGCCCGTTCACTCTCAACAGAGGAACCAAGGGCAAGGCCAGGGAGGCCGAAGCACCCTACGCCCCTACAAGGCAACAGAGCTTCGATCCAATGAAAGAGGCAGAAGAAAAAACTAGAGGGGCCAAGCAAACAAGTAAAAAGAAGGCGAGCCCACCATAGATGGAAGTGGTACAAAAGTGGGTGGTGATGGACGGAGCATCTGAACCAATCAAACACTCACACCCAGTCAACAGATCTGGGTTTAATCCATCACCGTTCTTGAGCCCACTCTGCCACTCCAGTTCAGACATGGCCATATGCAAATCAGTCTGACCCTGTGCCTCATGGGAACAGTCCAGCCCGAACTGCCAAGCCATGCCTTCCCTGGACCGGAAACAAGCTTCCGAGGACCGGTTTCTGGCATTTCAGGCGTCTTCAGCCCGGCTTGCTTGAATCCAGTGGAAAAGTGAGCTAGGGACTCACGTCTGAGCATACCCTGCCAACTTATGGCGAACAAAGTGGTACAAAAGGGGGTGGTGATGGACGGAGCATCTGAACAAATCAAACACTCACACCCAGTCAATATATCTGGGTTTAATCCATCACCGTTCTTGAGCCCACTCTGCCACCCCAGTTCAGACATGGCCATATGCAAATCAGTCTGACCCTGTGCCTCATGGGAAGTGTCCAGCCCGAACTAGCAAGCCATGCCTTCACTGGACCGGAAACAAGCTTCTGAGGACCGGTTTCTGGCATTTCAGCCGTCTTCAGCCCGGCTTGCTTGAATCCAGTGGCAAAGTGAGCAAGGGACTCACATCTGAGCATACCCTGCCAACTTATGGCGAACAAAGTGGTACAAAAGGGGGTGGCGATGGACGGAGCATCTGAACCAATCAAACACTCACAACCAGTCAACAGATCTGGGTTCAATCCATCACCGTTCTTGAGCCCACTCTGCCACCCTAGTTTAGACATGGCCATATGCAAATCAGTCTGACCCTGTGCCTCATGGAAACAGTCCAGCCCGAACTGCCAAGCCATGCCTTCTCTAGACCGGAAACAAGCTTCCGAGGACCGGTTTCTGGCATTTCAGCCATCTTCATCCCGGCTTGCTTGAATCCAGTGGCAAAGTGAGCAAGGGACTCACGTCTGAGCATACCCTGCCAACTCATGGTGAACAAAGTGGTACAAAAGGGGGTGGTGATGGACGGAGCATCTGAACTAATCAAACACTCACACCTAGTCAATAGATCTGGGTTTAATCCATCACCGTTCTTGAGCCCACTCTGCCACCCCAGTTCAGACATGGCCATATGCAAATCAGTCTGACCCTGTGCCTCATGGGAACAGGCCAGCCCGAAATGCCAAGCCATGCCTTCCCTGGACCGGAAACAAGCTTCCGAGGACCGGTTTCTGGCATTTCAGCCGTCTTCAGCCTGGCTTGCTTGAATCCAGTGGCAAAATGAGCAAGGGACTCACGTCTGAGCATAACCTGCCAACTTCTGGCGAACAAAGTGGTACAAAAGGGGGTGGCGATGGACGGAGCATCTGAACCAATCAAACACTCACAACCAGTCAACAGATCTGGGTTCAATCCATCACCGTTCTTGAGCCCACTCTGCCACCCTAGTTCAGACATGGCCATATGCAAATCAGTCTGACCCTGTGCCTCATGGAAACAGTCCAGCCCGAACTGCCAAGCCATGCCTTCTCTAGACCGGAAACAAGCTTCCGAGGACCGGTTTCTGGCATTTCAGCCGTCTTCAGCCCGGCTTGCTTGAATCCAGTGGCAAAATGAGCAAGGGACTCACGTCTGAGCATACCCTGCCAACTTATGGCGAACAAAGTGGTACAAAAGGGGGTGGTGATTAACGGAGCATCTGAACCAATCAAACACTCACACCCAGTCAACAGATCTGGGTTTAATCCATCACCGTTCTTGAGCCCACTCTGCCACCCCAGTTCAGACATGGCCATATGCAAATCAGTCTGACCCTGTGCCTCATGGGAACAGTCCAGCCCGAACTGCCAAGCCATGCCTTCCCTGGACCGGAAACTAGCTTCCGAGGACCTGTTTCTGGCATTTCAGCCGTCTTCATTCCGGCTTGCTTGAATCCAGTGGCAAAGTGAGCAAGGGACTCACGTCTGAGCATACCCTACCAACTTATGGCGAACAAAGTGGTACAAAAGGGGATGGTGATGGACGGAGCATCTGAACCAATCAAACACTCACACCTAGTCAACAGATCTGGGTTTAATCCATCACCGTTCTTGAGCCCACTCTGCCACCCCAGTTCAGACATGGCCTATGCAAATCAGTCTGACCCAGTGCCTCATGGGAACAGGCCAGTCCGAAATGCCAAGCCATGCCTTCCCTGGACCGGAAACAAGCTTCCGAGGACCGGTTTCTTGCATTTCAGCCGTCTTCAGCCCGGCTTGCTTGAATCCAGTGGCAAAATGAGCAAGGGACTCACGTCTGAGCATACCCTGCCAACTTATGGCGAACAAAGTGGTACAAAAGGGGGTGGTGATTAACGGAGCATCTGAACCAATCAAACACTCACACCCAGTCAACAGATCTGGGTTTAATCCATCACCGTTCTTGAGCCCACTCGCCACCCCAGTTCAGACATAGCCATATGCAAATCAGTCTGACCCTGTGCCTCATGGGAACAGTCCAGCCCGAACTAGCAAGCCATGCCTTCCCTGGACCGGAAACAAGCTTCCGAGGACCGGTTTCTGGCTTTTCAGCCGTCTTTAACCCGGCTTGCTTGAATCCAGTGGCGAAGTGAGCAAGGGACTCACGTCTGAACATACCCAGCCAACTTATGGCGAACAAAGTGGTACAAAAGGGGGTGGTGATGGACGGAGCATCTGAACCAATCAAACACTCACAACCAGTCAACAGATCTGGGTTTAATCCATCACCGTTCTTGAACCCACTCTGCCACCCCAGTTCAGATATGGCCATATGCAAATCAGTCTGACCCTTTGCCTCCTGGGAACAGTCCAGCCCGAACTGCGAAGCCATGCCTTCCCTAGACCGGAAACAAGTTTCCGAGGACCGGTTTCTGGCATTTCAGCCAGCCGTCTTCATCCCGGCTTGCTTGAATCCAGTGGCAAAGTGAGTAAGAGACTCACGTCTGAGCATACCCTGCCAACTTATGGCGAACAAAGTGGTACAAAAGGGGGTGGTGATGGACGGAGCCTCTGAACAAATCAAACACTCACACCTAGTCAACAGATCTGGGTTTAATCCATCACTGTTCTTGAGCCCACTCTGCAACCCCAGTTCCGACATGGCCATATGCAAGTCAGTCTGACCCTGTGCCTCATGGGAACAGGCCAGCCCGAAATGCCAAGCCATACCTTCCCTGGACCGGAAACAAGCTAACGAGGACCGGTTTTCGGCCTTTCAGCCATCTTCAGCCCGGCTTGCTTGATTCCAGTGGCAAAATGAGCAAGGGACTCACGTCTGAGCATACCCTGCCAACTTATGGCGCACAAAGTGGTACAAAAGGGGGTGGTGATTAACGGAGCATCTGAACCAATCAAAAACTCACACCCAGTCAACAGATCTGGGTTTAATCCATCACCGTTCTTGAGCCCACTCTGCCACCCCAGTTCAGACATGGCCATATGCAAATCAGTCTGACCCTGTGCCTCATGGGAACAGGCCAGCCAAAATGCAAAGCCATGCCTTCCCTGGACCGGAAACAAGCTTCTGAGGACCGGTTTCTGGCATTTCAGCCGTCTTCAGCCCGGCTTGCTTGATTCCAGTGGCAAAATGAGCAAGGGACTCACGTCTGAGCATACCCTGCCAACTTATGGCGAACAAAGTAGTACAAAAGGGGTGGTGATTAACGGAGCATCTGAATCAATCAAACACTCACACCCAGTCAACAGATCTGGGTTTAATCCATCACCGTTCTTGAGCCCACTCTGCCACCCCAGTTCAGACATGGCCATATGCAAATCAGTCCGACCCTGTGCCTCATGGGAACAGTCCAGCCCGAAATGCCAAGCCATGCCTTCCCAAGACCGGAATCAAGCTTCCGAGGACCTGTTTCTGGCATTTCAGCCGTCTTCAGCCCGGCTTGCTTGAATCCAGTGGCAAAGTGAGCAAGGGACTCACGTCTGAGCATACCCTGCCAACTTATGGTGAACACAGTGGTACAAAAGGGGGTGGTGATGGACGGAGCATCTGAACCAATCAAACAGTCATACCCAGTCAACAGATCTGGGTTTAATCCACCACCGTTCTTGATCCCACTCTGCCACCCCAGTTCAGATATGGCCATATGCAAATCAGTCTACCCCTGTGCCTCATGGGAACAGTCCAGCCCGAACTGCCAAGCCATGAATTCCCTGGATTGGAAACAAGCTTCCAAGGACCGGTTTCTGGCATTTAAGCCGTCTTCAGCCCAGCTTGCTTGAATCCAGTGGCAAAGTGAGCAAGGGACTCACGTCTGAGCATACCCTGCCAACTTTTGGTGAACAAAGTTGTACAAAAGAGGGTGGTGATGGACGGAGCATCTGAACCAATCAAACACTCCCACCCAGTCAACAGATCTGTGTTTAATCCATCACTGTTCTTGAGCCCACTCTGCCACCCCAGTTCAGACATGGCCATATGCAAATCAGTCTGACCCTCTGCCTCATGGGAACAGTCCAGCCAGAACTGCCAAGCCATGCCTTCCCTGGACCGGAAACAAGCTTCCGAGGACCGGTTTCTGGCATTTCAGCCTTCTTCAGCCCGGCTTGCTTGAATCCAGTGGCAAAGTGAGCAAGGGACTCACATCTGAGCATACCCTGCCAACTTATGGCGAACAAAGTGGTACAAAAGGTGGTGGTGATGGAGGGAGCATCTGAACCAATCATACACTCTCAAAAGATACATAGACGGAAGGCAACAGACCAGACAGAGCGAAGGCGGCAGTAATGAGCCGCCGGAATCAGGAAGAACAGCCCCGGGACCCAGGAAGACCGGGCAGGCTATGCCTGACAGAGGGAGAAACACAGAACCAACCCAGGCTCCAGGAGAGGAGCATGAAGGCGAGGAAATGCGCGGACACACTACTAGGAGGGGTCCGCGCACACGACCCAAAGAAGCATCAGCAACATATATAAGTGCCGTGGAGAGCAGAGACCCGAAGGCCACCAGAACTCCGTAGCAAAGCGCACAGCTACTACTACCCCACATCGGGAACCCTCTTTGGAAGAAACTTCCGCAGCAGAGGAAAAAATGAAAGAGCCACTGGGGAAAAAAACCTGCAGAAGGCTTGTCAAGCAGCCCAAGAGAAAAACAGAAGGCCTAATCTCAGGGCCAATTCTGTGCGGATAACTCAAGCAAAAACAGACACAGTCAACAAAGGTCAGTTCAGCAGCCAACAAAGCCACAGTCTCGGCAACGAGGACTCGAGTGGCCATACCTCACAGCTAGGGCAACCTACCCAAAAGAAGGTCCAAGAACCAGATCAACTCAGCAGTCACTAAGGGGGAGAAGGAGGAGGAGGAGAAGGAGAAGGAGAAGGAGAAGGAGAATTAGAAGGAGAAGGAGGAGGACAGAGCCCTGCCAAGAACCTCTGGATGGCGGAGTCTGCCGAGGCATGGAATAACAGAGTGCTATCGAATGGAAGATCAACCAGCCGCTCCCGAACACATCAGGGAACACACCGTCCTGAAGCCAAGCATGCGGACAGAGGGCGACCGAGAAAGCCATGGCACGGCCCAGCACCTCTGAGATGTCAAGAGCGGAGCTGAGAATAAACGCTGCTAGCTCCCGGCCATCCAACGCATGATTCCGTAAGTCGACCTGAACAGTCTCCTGTGAAGTGGCGCATTCCAAGGACTCAGCCGAGTCCTACAAAGAAGAGGTGGCTCTAGCCACACACATAAGGTGATAAGGGCTCGCAAAGCATTGCTGGTCGAGGCGAATATGTTGCGCCCCCGAGAATCCAGGGGCGCCTCCCGGGACGGCGGAGACAACAGTGGCGGCTGGGAGGAAAAAGCAGTCCTCAAAAGTTGACTGGAGGCAGAGAGGTGGAGGGAAAGACATGCCGGGTCACGTGGCGCTGGAAGGTGCCAGTGCAGGAGGTGTTGGGGCACCGGATCGCCTGTGGTGGGACGCTCCCAGGTCCCCATCAGGGAAGAGAGGAGCGACAGGAGAAGGGTGGCTCACTGGTTAGAGGAGGCAGACCTGGAAGCAGAGGTCAGCCCGGGACCAGGGTTAAATTCCCAGCTCGGCGGGGTCTTGAGTCCTAAAATGTCCACGGACTCGACAATTCTCGCTCCGGTGCCTACTCGATTCATAGGTTCACACTCTGCGACTCTGGGCAATAGCTTGCTTAATCTCCACAACGGCCCCTCGCGGTGGGATGCCTGGCTTTCACCTTGTGGATACCCTGCCGGGGTTATCTCACAGGGGAATACCAGGACGGGTTCCCTAAGCAAGTGCCTAGATTCCGGGTCGGTGATTTACGCTATATAAATACATGTACATTTACATTTACATTTACCCTCAAAGGGTAGCAATAGCTCCCTCCCACCAGAGCCCTGGTGGAGAACCTCCAAAAGATGGTCTGCCGGGAAATTAGCAACCGGGTCACCCATGCGCAGAAACCCACAGCCGTGGACCCTGCGTGAGCAAAGGCTGCACCCGCCTCCATAGGGCCCCGCAGTGGAGAAAGCAGCTCCTCTGTGGACGACCGCTGTAAACTAAGGTGGCCGTCCCCGAAGCCAAGTGGGGCGGGCAAAGGCCAGACCTGGAAATTAGAAGGAGGAACCAAAGAGTGGGGGACCTGTTGCACGTCCGGCAAACATCGCGGACTCTAGAATGGCGGGGAGCCGCCTTTTGATGACACTGGTGAAAAAGCCACCACGCGGCGGCCTGCCTCCGGTGAGGATGACACTAGCAGGAACCCAACCACCGGAGAAGAGGGAGCGTCCGAAGACGAATCCGCGACTAGACGCCTGTTCGGCGCCGTAGAGTCTGTAGCCTGAGGCAGGACGTCATCACCATCCGGCGCCAAAAGAGACGCCGGACAGGGCTCCTCCAAGTCACGCAGCGCTGGGGACCAGAGCCGAAGTGGCCAAGGGGCAGCGCCGGAACGGCACTGACTCGACCCCAAATGAGGCAGCCGACTGCGTGGAGGGATGAGAGGGACCTGGGGAGTGACAAGAAGCCCTCCGCCAGCCTCGGCACAGAATGTGACGTTGGTGGTCTGCCAACCCATGCGGCGCCACCGGGGCCGATTCAACCTCCGACTCGACATCCAACGAGGCAGCCGCCTGCATGGAGGGACGAGAGGGGCCTGGAGGGGACGGAGGGTCCCCGTCCAGCCTCGACCCAGAGCGGGATGAGGGGGGTCTACCGACCCCTGTGGCGCCGCCTGGGGCAGCAGGCGGCAGCACTGTAGCGGCATCAGCTCAGCCGTGGACAAGCCGTCGCCTGTCTAGAAGGCCGAGCAGGGCTTGGGGATGCGACCCGAGCCCTGGTGACCTCCCGCGACACCATATGGACTCCCGCAGGAGTTTGCGGCGAGGCAGAGGCGTCGTGGTCCGAAGGAGGGACCCCCGAAGGGCCAAACCCCAACACCACCACATCCTCCAAACCTGAGCCGAGCCAGTCGACGCCGGCGATGCTGCGGAGGGCCCCGCCAATACAAGGGATCTGCTGACGTCCCAGGAGGGGAAGGAGGAGGAGACGCCAGCAAAGCCTGCAAAGCCGCCGCATATGTCTCCATCTGGACTCTCGATGCCCCCTCACCAGGAAATGGTGGATGGGAGGACGACATCCGGGGACGCATCACCTGCGGAGAGCCCACACCCCTGGCAGGCCTAACTCCAGCCCCCAGGGACAAGCTGCGACACTTACCCAAGCATCGCTCGTGCGACATTGGGGAGGGATGAGGACGCCGACAAGGATCTCCGCCTCTAAAACCGTCTGCCGAGGCCGATCGAGGGGATGTAGCCGATCTTGAGAGACGTGCCGAGAGTAGTTTCTTCCGGCGCTACTTCGGCTTCAACTGTTGGCACACCTCACAATCAGTGGTGTCGTGCTCTTCCCCCAACACCACATGCAAATGAGGTGAGGGTCCGTCGCTGACATAAGGCCCCCCTACGACGTGCAAGTCTTAAAGCCCGAAGGCATTCACACACTGTTCCACCAAAAGATATCACAATGATGAAAGAAAAAGGCCCGAACAGACACCGGATCAGCGTTGCACGCGGAAAAGGAAAAAACGGACGTAGGCGCGCCAGGGTGGGATTAATGTGACCTCGCTTACGTCACGTACACGGAGACGCCTGGGCGGAGTCGCGTGATGCCATCTCCCCGGTGTGCATGGATGCTGTGGCAATAAGTTTTCCGTATCCAGTCTCACGCCTGGGAATAATTCTACGTTAAGGAATCTGCGGCTTTTAGTCTCTATCAGATACTGAGGCTTGTGTGTTTAGTACAGGTTTAATCTTACGGTGTGTGGGTTTATTTGAACCCTGTGGTTTAATCTGCACTTGTTGTTTATGCGGTGTTGTCACACCCTTGTAATTATAAAAGGTATGTTACAGGCGACCAGGTGTCCCTTGCCCGTGACTTCTGAGGAAGTAATGGTGCACAGTTAACAGCAGCAACATTGCAAAGTGTCAAGAGCCCGACTTAGAGTTCGCTGGCCGGGTGACTGGCCGGGTTACTCAGACAGAAACGTGACGGATATCCTGGCTGGGGTATTGCAAGCACTACTGAATATAATATAGGGGAGCCTTGTTTCTTTCTTTCGTACTTTCTATTTCTCTTGTTTTTATTATCTTTATTTTGCTCTTTTTTATTTCTTTCTTATTGCTTTTTCTGTTTCTCTCTATTCCTGGTGTATCTTTCTTTCATTTCTTAATTTAAGAGTGCTCAGCCTCCTGAACCATTTTATTTATTAATTTGTACTTCTTTTTTCCTGTCATGCGGATGACTGCACAGATATCCTTACTAGTAGGATCTTCTGCATTCTGCATGAACCTATTTACTAATGGTCCTAGTTGAAGGTGCCATTTAGAAGTTAAATATATGTTTCTGATGTGAGGTAGGGTGGGTATGAGTGAGAATGTGTGTGTGAGAGAGAGAGAGAGACAGAGAGAGAGTGTGTGTGTCTGTCTATGTCTGTGTGTGAGTACTTGAGCATGGGGAGCCGGTCTCACTATGCTATACAAAAAATAGGTATAGTGTGCAGAGAGTCCAGTGGATCCCCAGAGATTTTGCAGAGGCAAAAGTAGATAATACTTATGCTCTTTTGTGGTAGTGTGGGGGAGCAGTTACACATATACAAGTGAAGTTTTAAGCATTTGTTGTACACACAGTGGTAATAAATGACACACACTCAATGAATAAATCTGAGAACAATTTATAAAATGACACTTGGTTAGATTTATTTTGCGGAACCACAGAATTTCATCTTGAGTAAATAAGTTTTGCAATAGAAATTCTGGTCAATATAAAAAGTGGACAATTAGTGCAATTTTCAGACTTTCCAATGTTAACCTATTGGGTGAAGAAAACATTCAACATACGTAAAGGCAACATCTCCTTACAAGACCATTCTTCGGAAGTTAAGGTTAGTATTGGACAAGGTTCAGTTCAGAACCAACAGTGCACCACCAGCGGCAATGGGGCGTCCAGGTGCAAGTGCAAGTTCAAGGTTGGAAACCCAATACAAACTAAGGGGGACTGGGGCAATCGGACAGAGGCTGCTTACAGGTAAGTAACAGCGGCTTGGGGGAACTAGTCTCTGGGGGTTGAGGCCAACACTGGACATGGCCCAAGGCAGCACCATGAGAACACCACACCACCAGCGGCACGGGGACACAGGGTGCAAGATGCCAACACAGCATCAAAGACAGGCCAAGTTGGAAAAGGTCTGCAGGCTCGGGCCAGGAGGTAACATCGAGGAGTCCATAAGAGGTCAGCTAATGGTGGACTCTCACTCTAGACTGCTTGGGATCGATCCTCTAGAAAGGAGCTAATCCAGCTAAGGGATGAGCCCTGAATTCCAGCCTACTTGACACGATCCACCAAGATACCATGGTCGACCGTGTCAAAGGCGGCAGAGAGATCCAACAGCACCAGGGCCTGAGGAGTACCCCTGTCAGACTTCTCTCGCAGGGAGTCCAATAACGCCAGAATTACGGTCTCCATTGAGTGGGCAGGCTGAAACCCAGCTTAATGTGAGTCGCGATAGTTGGATTGTTCAATAAAATTGGACAGGCACTTCACCACCCACTTCTGCTTGACCTTTAGTGGTACGGCGTATTGTCCTGAGCAGAATAGACTACTGTAATGCACTCCTACTGGGTGCTCCAGGCTCCTTGTTAAAGAACTTACAAAGAATACAGACTGTGGCGGATAAATTGGCAATGACCCGGCCACGTGGAGCCTCGGCCTCTTTGGCCTTAAAAGATCTCCACTGGCTGCCTGTTGTACAGAGAGTACACTTTAAGGCACTCTGTATTGTCCACAGGGTTGTACACAAAACTGGGCCTAAAATCGTACAAAGGAAATTTGTATGGTATGCCCCCGCCAGATCCCTGCACTCTTCCTCTGCGCATCTACTTACAAGACCATTCTTCGGAAGCTACGGTTAGTATTGGACATGGTTCCGTTCAGAACCAACAGTGCACCACTAGCGGCACAGGGGCGCCCAGGTGCAAGTTCAAGGTTGGAAACCCAATACAAATTAAGGGGGACAGGGGCAATCGGACAGAGGCTGCTTACAGGTAAGTAACAGCGCTTGGGGGAACTAGTCTCTGGAGGTTGAGGCCAACACTGGACATGGCCCAAGGCAGCACCATGACTACACCACACCACCAGCGGCACAGGGACTCCCGGGTTCAAGATGCCAACACAGCATCAAAGACAGGCCAAGTTGGAAAAGGTCTGCAGGCTCAGGCCAGGAGGCCGGTCGAAGGAAACCAAAAGCTGTCATCGTAAGTTTCGATTCTCGAAAACGTAGCAAAACCTTTTGTCCTCTTCACCAAAGCCCAGGACGGATGGCTGCAAGGGTGCATTTTGGTGTCAGAAAAGGCATACCAGAGCAGGTCACGGTTGAGGGGGTCTCCTTGCAGATGCTGCAGGTAACGTTGAGGAGTCCAGAAGAGGTCAGCTCATGGTGGACTCTCGCTCTAGACTGACTGGGAGCGATCCTCTAGAAAGGAGCTAATCTAACTAAGGGCTGAGCCCTGAATGCCAGCCTCCTTGACACGGTCCACCAAGATCTCATGGTCGACCCTGTCAAAGGCGGCCGAGAGATCCAACAGCACCAGGGTCTGAGGAGTACCCCTGTCAGCCCTCTCTCGCTGGGAGTCCAATACTGCCAGTATTACGGTCTCCGTTGAGTGGGTAGGCCGGAAACCAGCTTGGTGTCAGTCGAGATAGTTGGATTGTTCAATAAAATTGGACAGGCACTTCACCACATGAGCCTCCAGTACCTTTGCCAGGTATGGGAGCAAAGAAATTGGGCAGTAATTCAACAGGATATGGGGTCTGCCCTTTATTTATTCAGAAGGGGAACCCCAATTGCCTCTTTAACTGCCTTAGGGACACAACCCTAGAATAGGGATTCATTCAGAAAAGAGAGGGCTGGACCCGGGACGCCGGTGAAGGCTTCTTTTAGGACTTGTGGTGGGCAGTGGTTCGTAGATGATCCAGATTTTACTTTAGACAAAAGGTCCTGGAACACCTGTGTACAGTAGTTCTCTACAATCTTCTCTGCTGGTGCACATCTTCTTAGGTCATCAGGAACTGAAGTTCATGGACTGGGGATGCCACCTAAAAACTAGATTTAAGGGTGTTACAAGGGAGTGACAGGTGGTGTCCAATGGGCCCTTTGCCTGGGGTGTCTACGCTCTCTAACATGCCCACCTTCTGGGAGAGGAGGACACAGTCCAAGCCCTAACTGGATAAGTCCCATCATCTTCAAGATGGTGGGCACTGAAAAGTGTACTTGACCTAGCCTCCAGCACCCGAGTGCTGGAGTTGCCAGAGGCACTTCTCTTCTTCAATCACAGGTTTCCCACCTGTCCTGCTGCCAAAATGGAGTGAGGACAGGATGGAGGCCAGCTCCTTTAAACAGGAGCGGCAAGACCTTTGAAGCTCCCCACCATGGATGGCTCTTCCTGTCCAGGGGAGACGTGAACACCTCCACCCAGGTAAGGCATTGTTCTCAGCCTCAGGCACTCTCCCCTGAGGTCAGAACACACTCTGGTGGTAGCAGGCTGGCTCAGGCAGTCAATGACCACACTAAAGATTGGTAGGTTTCAGGAGACCCCTCTAAGGGGCCTTCTGTGTGCAAGTTGTAATACAATCTACACTGGAATCAGTGCAAGTTTATTATGTTGAGATGCTTGGTGGCAAATATCACATATTTCAGTGAAGCCTTCATGGAGCTGGCGAACTCATAATGACGAGAGTCCAGCCTATGTACTCACTATGACTTCCCTGGTCACTTACAATATCCAGGAATCGACTAGGAAGGATATTGCAGGGGCATCAGGGGCATTTCATGCAGATATGCCCTCACAGGGGGGATAAGATGTGGTGCAGCAGCCAGACCTGCCGACTCGGGAACTGGGGATTCGGGTTCAAGTCTCTGCTTCAGTGCAGCATCCTATGATTCAGGGCAAATCACTGAATCTCCCGGTGCCCATAGACAGTGTCTGTAAACCCTCCCAGGTGATGAGCTGGAATGTATAAATCTGTGAACTTTAACTCACTGCCTGCGATATGTGTAAGACATCTCTCTAGCAGTGTTCATGGGAATGGCACACAGGTATGTGTGCCAGGTCAGCTCTTCAGTTTTGTCAGTAGGTGACAGAGTCTGAATTTAATAATTGTCCCACTCAGTAAGGAGGGCTCTATCAAGTCAAGTCAAGTCAAGTCAGAGAATTTATATAGCGCACTACATACCCAGAGGGTCTCAAGGCGCTTAGAAAGGGGAGGAGGATTACTTGTCAAATACCCACGTTTTAAGTTGCTTTCTGAATGCTAGGTGGTTCTGGGTAAGGCGAAGGTAAGCGGGGAGTGAGTTCCATGTTTTAGCAGCCAGGTATGAGAAGGATCTGCCTCCCATGGTGGTCTTGTTGATGCGAGGTACAGTGGCGAGGGCTTGGCTGGAAGAACGTAGTTGGCGGGAGGGGGTGTAGAAGGACAGTCGTGAGTTGAGGCATTCTGGTCCGATGTCGTAGAGTGATTTGTGTGCGTGGGTTAGCAGTCAGAAAGTGATCCTCTTATTGACGGGTAGCCAGTGGAGGTCTTTAAGGTGACCAGAGATGTGTTCGTTGCGTGGGATGTCTAATATGATCCTGGCTGAGGCGTTTTGGATTCGTTGGAGTTTCTTCTGGAGTTTAGCGGTAGTGCCTGCGTAGAGGGCGTTTCCGTAGTCCAGTCGGCTCGTGACCAGAGCATGGGTGACTGTTTTCCTTGTTTCGGTGGGGATCCAGCGAAATGTTTTTCTGAGCATGCGAAGAATGTTGAAGCAGGAAGAGGATACGGCGCTGACTTGTCTGTTCATTGAGAGTGAAGAATCCAGGATGACGCCTAGGTTCCGTGCGTGGTCTGTCGGGATGGGTGCTTTTCCGAGGGCTTCCGGCCACCAGGAGTCGTCCCATGCAGAGGGGGATGTACCTAAGATGAGGACTTCTGTTTTGTCTGAGTTCAGTTTCAGACGGCTTTGTTTCATCCATTCGGCAACTTCTTTCATTCCTTCGTGTAGGTTAGTTTTGGCGGTGCTGGGGTCATTGGTGAGAGAAAGGATTAGTTGAGTGTCATCCGCGTAAGAGATGATGTTGAGGTTGTGTTGGCGGGCGATGGCCGCGAGGGGGCTCATGTATACGTTGAAGAGGGTGGGGCTGAGTGAGGATCCTTGTGGTACGCCACAGATGACTTCAGTGGCCTCGGACTTGAATGGTGGGAGGCGGACTCTCTGGGTTCTTCCGGTGAGGAACGAGGTGATCCATTCAAGTGCTTTTCCTTGGATTCCGATGTTATTGAGGCGTTTTAAAAGGGTGCTGTGGCAGACTGTGTCGAATGCTGCAGAGAGGTCGAGGAGGATGAGGGCGACTGTGTCTCCATTGTCCAGTAGAGTTCGAATGTCGTCTGTTGCTGCGATGAGGGCGGTCTCAGTGCTGTGTTTTGCTCGGAAGCCAGATTGTGAGGAGTCGAGGGATTTGTTGGCTTCGAGGAAGGCGGCGAGCTGGTTGTTGACAGCTTTCTCGATGAATTTGGCCGGGAATGGAAGGAGCGAGATGGGGCGGTAATTTTTGAGTTCGGTGGGGTCCGCTGTGGGTTTTTTCAGAAGGGCGGTGAGTTCAGCGTGTTTCCAGTTTTCCGGGAAGGTGGCGGAGTTGAAGGAGCAGTTGATGACGTCTCGGAGGTGCGGTGCTATGACGGAGTCTGCTTTGTTGAAGATGTGGTGAGGACATGGGTCTGTGGGGGATCCTGAGTGGATGGAATTCATCAGGCGGATTGTGTCCTCAGTGGAGATTGGGTTCCAGTCGTTAAGGGTGTTCACGGGGGGAGAATGTTCAGCAAATGGTAGGGTGGGTTGGTTTCCGGGTTGGTTGTCGAAGCTGTTGTGGATGTCTGCAATCTTGTTGTGGAAGAATGAGGCTAGGGAGTCGCAGAGGGCTTGAGAGGGGGTGATGTCGTTGGAGTTGGCCGAGGGATTGGAAAATTCCTTGACGATGTTGAAAAGTTCCTTGCTGTTGTGGGCGTTGTTGTCAAGTCGATCCTTGAATGCTGTTTTCTTGGCCTTTCGGATTAGTTGGTGGTGAGTGCGGGTGGCGTTTTTGAAGGCGTCCTTGGTGCTAGTGGTTGGGTCTTTTTTCCAGGCCTTTTCAAGGGAGCGGCAGAGTTTCTTGGACTTCTTAAGATCATCGTTGAACCATGAGGCCTTTTTGCTGCCAGGTTTGCTTTGACGTTTTTTCAGTGGTGCTAAGGTGTCGGCGGTGTTGGATATCCATAGGGTGAGGTTGGCGGCGGCTTCGTTTGCGTTAGAAGAGTGGGCTGGGGTGTTTAGAAGGAGCGATGCGGAGATCTGGTCCGTGGTGATTTTGTTCCAGTTTCTTTGCAGAGTTGGTTGGAGGTGGTTGGTGGGTTTTGGTTTGTTGTAGGTGAAGTGAACGCAGCTGTGGTCAGTCCAGAGGAGATCCGTAGTGTGGCTGAAGGAGACATGATTGCTGGAGGTGAAGATGGGGTTGAGTGTGTGACCTGCGATGTGGGTGGGGGAAGTGACTAGTTGTTTAAGTCCGAGGTTGGCGAGGTTGTCTAAGAGGGTGGCGGTGTTGCGGTCGTTGATCTTTTCAAGGTGAAAGTTGAGGTCTCCCAGAAGGATGTAGTCTTTGGAGGGGAGCGCGTGTGGGGTGATGAAGTCTGTGATGTCTTCACTGAATTTTGCGCGGGGTCCTGGTGGTCTGTAGAGGAGGGTGCCTCTGAGTGTGGTCTTGGGGTCGATGTGGATCTGGAAGTGAAGGTGTTCGGAGTTAGCGAGGTTGGCGTCAGAGCTGGTTGAGATGCGGATTGATTTCTTATGGACGATAGCGATTCCTCCTCCTGTGTGGTCGGTGCGGTCCTTGCGTGTGATCTTATAGTCTTCAGGGATGGCAATGGTGATGTCTGGGGCGGAGGAAGCGTTCATCCACGTTTCTGTTAGGAAGGTGACGTCTGGAGAGATGGTGTCTAGTAGATTCCATAGGTCAATGGCGTGTCTGTGGACCGATCGAGTGTTGAGAAGGATGCACTGTAGGTGGTTGGGGTCGGGAATCTGTGTTGTGGTCGTAGCGGAGATGTTGTCGGTGCCGATGAATTTGCAGGAGTAGCAAGAGAAAGGTCCATGGGTGTGTCCAGGGGCGGCTTGGACGCAGTTGGGGGCGCGACCGGGGTTAAGGGCTAGGAGGGTGGCGGCATCGTAGGTAATGCGGGGGGCTGGGAGGGACGGGGGCCAGGGGGTATGGCGCTGGGCGCGGTCCAGGCGCGGACAGGCGTAGACGGGCTTACCTTTGGCGCACCTTCGGCGCGACTGGGGCGCGATCGCTGCGCGTGAACGCTGCACGCAAAAGCATCTGTCATATATGGATAGTGGAGGGGGAGGGGCGAGGGAGGGTCAGCAGGGAGGCGGGAGCGTGATTGGAGGAATGGGCTGGGACTACACAAACAACAAAATGGCAGCAGCCGTAAACAACAGTGGTCAGGAGCAGTGAGCACAATAATACAAGCACACAGCAGCGCTATAGTAACAGCGCGTTAAAGCAGAGTGCAGCGCTATTAAAATGAGGCAAAATTAAATGCAGACACTGCGCAGGAAGCGTCTAATCACAGGCACAATGCGGCGAGATTACAAGAAGTTAAAGATCACAAGTAGCGTCTAGACACTATGCACAGTGCGGCGCTATGAAATGAGGCTAGATGCAATGCGCAGCTAAATGAGCTAAATGATGAAAGCAAAGCCCAGGCAGCGTGGAGAAAAGCGCTACGATACCAGGAGGAATTGCGGGAGCGGCCGATTCTGTGCAGGACAGGACTCCCCTTCTTCTCTGTCGTCGTCAGTTGTGTGTGCGTCCTCCGGGTGATGAGACATCAATGCCACCGAAGGGGGAGGCCTGATGATCGATGAAGGCAGAGGAAGAAGAGTCTGTGGGACAGATGAGGCAGACTCCGAGGGAGGAAATCGGTGGTAGTAGTCATTAAGCACATGTTGCAAATTAGAGATGAGAGACACGGGTATCTGCACAGTTGGATTCTCAAGTGGTGGTTGAGTATTAGGCTCAGGTTAATAATCATATCCTTGCTCATCATAAATATCTTGCCATTTGATGAGAAGCTCGGAAAGAGTACGAGCACACGGAACCGGTCATCCTCTTCCGAATCCTCCTCATTAGCCCCATAGTCAAAAAGCTCCACAGAAAGATTTGGAGATGGTTGAATTGGCAGTAGATCCAAAGAAGAGTTCCTACGTTGAAGTAGGGAAATATACGTTGTTCCTGAAGGCAGCAAAAGTGTTGCTGAAGATTTCAAGGGGACTAGAGACATCAAAGTTGAAGGTGGAACCAAGGATGCTGCAGCCGACTCAGCGGTCGATGATGAAGAGCATGGTTGAAGTTCCATAAGGGAAGTCTTCTGTGCTGTCAACGAGGCAACTGTTGACGAGGCAACTGTTGACGAGGCAACTGCCGATGAAGCAACCGTCGACGAGGCACCCATCAACGACGAGGCAACCTTCGACGACAAGGCATCAGTCGACGAAGTAGGTAGAGCCTTGAGAGCCATCGACTGTTTCGTCGGCGAGGAGGCATCCATCAACGACCGACCGGAGACAGTTCTCTTTTTCCTCAACGTGATGGAGGTGGCAGACAAGCGAGGCTTCACCGACACCATGACAAACATCGACAGAGAGGGCGCCGATGACATAATCATTGTAGGTTGAGGAGAAGAGAAGGTGGAAGTCATCTTTGTAGCAGTGGCGACAGAAGTCTTCATCGGCGAGGAACCCATTTTTTTAGGCAAATTTGTCTCAAGAAGAGACTTAGATGCCTGAGACTTAGATGCAGATCTTGGAGGCGTAGAGGGCATAGGTAGTCCCTTAGAAGGAGCAGGAGCCCTTTTTGAGGAAGAAGTCTAGCCTTCATGAGTAGAGGTGTGGTCTTTCCTGAGCACCTTAGCCTTAGCAGATAACATTTCTGCCTCACCAGCCCTCTTCTTAGAGATGACAGTCCTGAGAGAGGAATCACTCTCAACATCTGATAAGGGATTATCCTTGGTGTTGAGTTTCTGTAAGCACAGAAGTAGACGTCCCTCTCTGGCTCTTAAAGTCTTTTGAGGAAAAGTCCTGCAGATTTTACAATCTCTCACCTGATGTTCAGGGTGGAGGCAGTAGATACACTTTTTGTGGTGGTCTTCGGAATGAAGCTGGAGTTTCCCACAAGACTCACAGAGTCGGATGAGTGACCTCTTTGTAGTAGACAAAGCAGTGAAGATATTCTGAAGAGTTTCTAAAGAGAAAAGGTAGAGGTACTGAGCAGAGCTCAGGGAGGCTCCCTTCACACGACGTGCAGTAGAAAATCTGGAAGCCTGAGCCTCTGAGGAGAAGGTTCCAGAGGGTGCTGTTTCCTGATTGGCTAGAGTTTGTACCATATCTAATGACATGGATAAGTTATTAAAGTGACAAGTTTTTTCCTATTAACCTCCATGTTACAATACTTCCTATTGCTCTTTTAGCTATGCTTTCGCTATACTATTGCTATATTGCTATTCTATGTACCGTGGGAATCTCACTTCGACGTCGGGAAATAATTCAAGCATGTGAATCTATGAAAGATTCCCCATTACTGGAGAACAGCAGATGTCTCACAACTGAAGCTCTTACCCAAGTTGCTTGAGCCTTAGTCATCTCTCACATTGACTACACTAACTCTTTACTTTGGCATTCCGGCATATCAATCTAAAAGACAGCAACTAGTGCCAAACCAGACTGCTAGATGAATCTATCGCCAGGCAAGAATGCAGTATGTCACCCGTCTTATGACAAAGTTACATTGGCTTCTGGTAGTCGAACGCAGTGCATTCAAGTTGGGATGCCTTCTCTTTAAAGCGCTCCATGGCAACTGCCCAGTGTCTGTAACTAAGCATGGGCGGAAAATCCGTTACGCTCGCGGATTTTGCGGATTTTCGGGAAATTCGCAATCCGCGAGATTTGCGAATTTCCCGCAAAATCCGCAAATTCGCACGCAGCGGATTTTTTTTGCGGCGCGTGGCGTTGGTGACACAATTTTTGCGGCACGCGGCGTTTATCATCGTTTGCCGAGTTGTTTTTCTCGATATTTTGCGAGTGCTGCGCCATTTTGGATCTTGCTGTGTGATCCCGCGGGAATTTGGCGAGCGCGATTACGTCATCGCGGCTTGCCAACTTGCACAGCGAGAGTTTGTCAACGCGAGTACGGCGAGATCACGTCTCGCGGTACTTCGCAATTGCGAGATTTGAGATGCGGCGAGCAGCAACAATCTCGCACAAGCGAAAATATTAAATTTGCAATTCTGCACAAGAAATCCACCAGCAAGCAGCATAAACCTTCTTGAAATGATGATTTTTATCTGAATAACTCCTTAGGTTGACATTTGCCTGCACTTTTTTAGCGAGGAGTCCATTTTGGGGAGGGGGTGAGGGGGTGGGAGGAAGGAAGTGCCCCACAGTCTTCAACTTCCTGTTCCTGTCCAGCAGGCTCCTCCCAGTGCTTTGTCCATCTCCTGGTCACTTTTCATTTGGATCTGGAGCTGGAAGGATTACTTTTTGTGCATGCTGCTGGATATTTGGATTTGAGGCCTTTTTGACTTTCTTTGGATCGCTGTTGGATTAGAAATTTTACAAGTAAGTTTGTTTGGGGCATTACAGTTGCTGCAACTAAAATTTTGGAATTTTCGATTTTTGGGCTGTTTTGGGGCCTTTTGCCCAGGGGTACTCAGTGGTGGGTGGACTGAGTCTTTCTGTGGGTTGTCTTGAACTTAAACATCATGGAGGGCATGGATGGATTGGGATTGTGCTGATTTTTCAGTGATTTTCGTTTTTTGGGGCTGTACTTGTGGCCTTTTCACCAGGGGTATTTGAGTCTAGCATGGGCCTAGTCTTTCTGTGGGGTGTCTTGAACTTAAACATCATGGAGGGCATGGATGGAATGGGATTGTGCTGATTTTTCAGTGATTTTCGTTTTTTGGGGCTGTACTTGTGGCCTTTTCACCAGGGGTATTTGAGTCTAGCATGGGCCTAGTCTTTCTGTGGGGTGTCTTGAACTTAAACATCATGGAGGGCATGGATGGAATGGGATTGTGCTGATTTTTCAGTGATTTTCGTTTTTTGGGGCTGTACTTGTGGCCTTTTCACCAGGGGTATTTGAGTCTAGCATGGGCCTAGTCTTTCTGTGGGGTGTCTTGAACTTAAACATCATGGAGGGCATGGATGGAATGGGATTGTGCTGATTTTGCAGTGTTTTTCGATTTTTGGGGGTGTTCATGGGGAGGGACAGGCCATGTGGCTGGGGGCCATTTTGAGTGCTGCTACAGGCCCTGGCCATGTGCTGGGAGGCAAGTGGCCATTTTGAATGCAGGCTTTGTTGTTAGGCCTGCAAACATTTTGCCTACTTTTCAACCTTTATGCCCAGGGGTAGTGAGTCTTGCATGGGCCTAGTCTTTCTGTGGGTTGTCTTGAATTTAAAGATCATGGAGGGCATGGATGGATTGGGATTGTGCTGATTTTTCAGTGATTTTCGTTTTTTGGGGCTGTACTTGTGGCCTTTTCACCAGGGGTATTTGAGTCTAGCATGGGCCTAGTCTTTCTGTGGGGTGTCTTGAACTTAAACATCATGGAGGGCATGGATGGAATGGGATTGTGCTGGTTTTTCAGTGATTTTCGTTTTTTGGGGCTGTACTTGTGGCCTTTTCACCAGGGGTATTTGAGCCTAGCATGGGTCTAGTCTTTCTGTGGGCTGTCTTGAACTTAAACATCATGGAGGGCATGGATAGAATGGGATTGTGCTGATTTTGCAGTGTTTTTCGATTTTTGGGGGTGTTCATGGGGAGGGACAGGCCATGTGGCTGGGGGCCATTTTGAGTGCTGCTACAGGCCCTGGCCATGTGCTGGGAGGCAAGTGGCCATTTTGAATGCAGGCATTGTTGTTAGGCCTGCAACCATTTTGCCTACTTTTCAACCTTTATGCCCAGGGGTAGTGAGTCTTGCACGGGCCTAGTCTTTCTGTGGGTTGTCTTGAACTTAAACATCATGGAGGGCATGGATGGATTGGGATTGTGCTGATTTTTCAGTGATTTTCGTTTTTTGGGGCTGTACTTGTGGCCTTTTCACCAGGGGTATTTGAGTCTAGCATGGGCCTAGTCTTTCTGTGGGCTGTCTTGAACTTAAACATCATGGAGGGCATGGATGGAATGGGATTGTGCTGATTTTTCAGTGATTTTCGTTTTTTGGGGCTGTACTTGTGGCCTTTTCACCAGGGGTATTTGAGTCTAGCATGGGCCTAGTCTTTCTGTGGGGTGTCTTGAACTTAAACATCATGGAGGGCATGGATGGAATGGGATTGTGCTGATTTTTCAGTGATTTTCGTTTTTTGGGGCTGTACTTGTGGCCTTTTCACCAGGGGTATTTGAGTCTAGCATGGGCCTAGTCTTTCTGTGGGGTGTCTTGAACTTAAACATCATGGAGGGCATGGATGGAATGGGATTGTGCTGATTTTTCAGTGATTTTCGTTTTTTGGGGCTGTACTTGTGGCCTTTTCACCAGGGGTATTTGAGTCTAGCATGGGCCTAGTCTTTCTGTGGGGTGTCTTGAACTTAAACATCATGGAGGGCATGGATGGAATGGGATTGTGCTGATTTTTCAGTGATTTTCGTTTTTTGGGGCTGTACTTGTGGCCTTTTCACCAGGGGTATTTGAGTCTAGCATGGGCCTAGTCTTTCTGTGGGCTGTCTTGAACTTAAACATCATGGAGGGCATGGATGGAAAGGGATTGTGCTGATTTTGCAGTGTTTTTCGATTTTTGGGGGTGTTCATGGGGAGGGACAGGCCATGTGGCTGGGGGCCATTTTGAGTGCTGCTACAGGCCCTGGCCATGTGCTGGGAGGCAAGTGGCCATTTTGAATGCAGGCATTGTTGTTAGGCCTGCAACCATTTTGCCTACTTTTCAACCTTTATGCCCAGGGGTAGTGAGTCTTGCACGGGCCTAGTCTTTCTGTGGGTTGTCTTGAATTTAAACATCATGGAGGGCATGGATGGATTGGGATTGTGCTGATTTTTCAGTGATTTTCGTTTTTTGGGGCTGTACTTGTGGCCTTTTCACCAGGGGTATTTGAGTCTAGCATGGGCCTAGTCTTTCTGTGGGGTGTCTTGAACTTAAACATCATGGAGGGCATGGATGGAATGGGATTGTGCTGATTTTGCAGTGTTTTTCGATTTTTGGGGGTGTTCATGGGGAGGGACAGGCCATGTGGCTGGGGGCCATTTTGAGTGCTGCTACAGGCCCTGGCCATGTGCTGGGAGGCAAGTGGCCATTTTGAATGCAGGCATTGTTGTTAGGCCTGCAACCATTTTGCCTACTTTTCAACCTTTATGCCCAGGGGTAGTGAGTCTTGCACGGGCCTAGTCTTTCTGTGGGTTGTCTTGAATTTAAACATCATGGAGGGCATGGATGGATTGGGATTGTGCTGATTTTTCAGTGATTTTCGTTTCGTTTTTTGGGGCTGTACTTGTGGCCTTTTCACCAGGGGTATTTGAGTCTAGCATGGGCCTAGTCTTTCTGGTGGGTGTCTTGAACTTAAACATCATGGAGGGCATGGATGGAATGGGATTGTGCTGATTTTTCAGTGATTTTCGTTTTTTGGGGCTGTACTTGTGGCCTTTTCACCAGGGGTATTTGAGTCTAGCATGGGCCTAGTCTTTCTGTGGGTTGTCTTGAACTTAAACATCATGGAGGGCATGGATGGAAAGGGATTGTGCTGATTTTTCAGTGATTTTCGTTTTTTGGGGCTGTACTTGTGGCCTTTTCACCAGGGGTATTTGAGTCTAGCATGGGCCTAGTCTTTCTGTGGGTTGTCTTGAACTTAAACATCATGGAGGGCATGGATGGAATGGGATTGTGCTGATTTTGCAGTGTTTTTCGATTTTTGGGGGTGTTCATGGGGAGGGACAGGCCATGTGGCTGGGGGCCATTTTAAGTGCTGCTACAGGCCCTGGCCATGTGCTGGGAGGCAAGTGGCCATTTTGAATGCAGGCATTGTTGTTAGGCCTGCAACCATTTTGCCTACTTTTCAACCTTTATGCCCAGGGGTAGTGAGTTTTGCATGGGCCTAGTCTTTCTGTGGGTTGTCTTGAATTTAAACATCATGGAGGGCATGGATGGAATGGGATTGTGCTGATTTTTCAGTGATTTTCGTTTTTTGGGACTGTACTTGTGGCCTTTTCACCAGGGGTATTTGAGTCTAGCATGGGCCTAGTCTTTCTGTGGGGTGTCTTGAACTTAAACATCATGGAGGGCATGGATGGAATGGGATTGTGCTGATTTTTCAGTGATTTTCGTTTTTTGGGGCTGTACTTGTGGTCTTTTTACACCAGGGGTATTTGAGTCTAGCATGGGCCTAGTCTTTCTGTGGGCTGTCTTGAACTTAAACATCATGGAGGGCATGGATGGAATGGGATTGTGCTGATTTTTCAGTGATTTTCGTTTTTTGGGGCTGTACTTGTGGCCTTTTCACCAGGGGTATTTGAGTCTAGCATGGGCCTAGTCTTTCTGTGGGGTGTCTTGAACTTAAACATCATGGAGGGCATGGATGGAATGGGATTGTGCTGATTTTTCAGTGATTTTCGTTTTTTGGGACTGTACTTGTGGCCTTTTCACCAGGGGTATTTGAGCCTAGCATGGGCCTAGTCTTTCTGTGGGGTGTCTTGAACTTAAACATCATGGAGGGCATGGATGGAATGGGATTGTGCTGATTTTTCAGTGATTTTCTCTTTTTGGGACTGTACTTGTGGCCTTTTCACCAGGGGTATTTGAGTCTAGCATGGGCCTAGTCTTTCTGTGGGGTGTCTTGAACTTAAACATCATGGAGGGCATGGATGGAATGGGATTGTGCTGATTTTTCTGGGTTTTTTTTCTCGATTTTTTTGGGGTGTATAACTGAACTGATGTTCCTCTGTCTTCCATTGTTTTGAGGTGCACAAGACTCAAGAGAACCACCAGTGCCAGGAAGAAGTCCTGCAGCGGTGTGTGTGTGCAGCATAACGTCACGCGACGTCACGTCTGGCCTCAGACAACTCTACAATTCGTGCAACTGCGGCCTGCTGTCTGACCTGCTCTGAAGAAGATGGCCCCAAAAAAAGGTGTCCGTAGCTCCTCTAGCAAGAAAGTTGCTAATAAGGAGCAGAAGAAGCAAGTTAACAAGGAGGCTGGTGTGCCAACCGCCACGTTTTTTGGGAGCAAAAAAAAAAGTACGCCTGCAGCAGCAGGATCTGCTGGGGACCAAGCTGGGAGCAGCACCCCCGCTCCATTGGTTTCAGTGCCTCCACCACCACGCCAACTTAAGTCAAAGCCCTTGAGTGCTTCAGAGGCAGTCAGTGTACTTCTCCAATCACCATCGACCAGTGATGTTGGCTCATCGCAAGAAAGTAGCAGCAATGTCCCTGAATCAACACAGGTTGTTGTAACTCATCTGACAAGTGTTGAACAACCACAGCCGCAACAACAACATGTGGAAGTAGTACAAGCCCAAGTACATGTGGAAGGAGAGGCAGCACAAGGAGATGCGCAAGTAGAGGTGTATGGAGGGTCACAACAAGTTCCCACAATAGTTGTCCCTCCCGAAGTAGGGGCACATCAGGAAATCGACAATCAAGCCGAGGTATCATTGGAAGCCACTTCTCCTGATGATTATTCATTGTCTTCCACATCCCTAGCAAGGAAAAGATCAAGGTTGGTGTCTACATCTTCTTCAAGCCCACCGCCTTGTGATGATCTGGATGACGAATGGGTACCACCACGGCAGCCTGAGAGTGAGGCACACCATGATCTGACAAAGATACCTAAGCGTAAAAGGAAGGTCGTCGAAAAACTCATACCTATGGAGTGTGATGAGGCTCAACAAGAAGTGACGCATACTGCTGCTGATGAAGCCCTTCAGGACGACGATCCAGTCATCATAAAGGTCACTGCAGCCCCAGCGGGCATGCAGCAAAGAGACATTTTGACCCTATCCCGAGAAGCTGCTGAGCGTGATGATGATGTCGACGAGGAGGCAATGGAAATGGAAACACAACAATCATTACATTTGGAGTTAACTAGTACACCAACACCTACCGCTTCCATATTTCTTCCTCGCAAGAAGGGACCTCCATCCACCTCGACCTCAATTCGTGGTGGTGAAAGTGCAAAACGTACCAAAGTTCGGCAATCCACATCCTCCACTTCATCTGGCATTAGCAGCAGGACCACCACCACCAGTATTACCTCCTCCTGGCTCCCAAAGACATTTCAAGTCTCCAGTTTGGGACTTCTTTAGTGTTTGCCCAAAAATGGAAAACGTAGCCATTTGTAGCATTTGTAAGCTTCGAGTTAGTCGTGGTAAGTTTGGTACCAACTATGGTACCGGAGACCAGAGAGGTCATCTTAGGAGAGCGCACCCTGTCCAATGGTTTCCGCACCTAGTGGCGGTCAAGGAAGCCGGAATTGCACGTAATGAAAACGTTGATTTTTCATCTGATGATGACGAGGAGGAAGAAGACGATTCAAACACTTCACTTACACCCAGTACCCCTGTCAGCAGCACACCCCATGTGAGGCACACTAAGAGTGTGGGAGAGAGTGAAACATCAATGCGGAAAAGTTCATCAGCGAGCGTAACTGGGTCGAAGATATCATCATCATCCCGTAAATCCTTGGTCCAGGGCAACATTAAAAAGATGTTGTTTACAGAAGCGCAATATGAACGCAACCACCCACTGACGCGTCTGTATAACACTAAGCTGGCTAAAATGCTAGCTCTGGACCTTCTCCCTTTTTCTTTTGTAGAAGGGGTTGGTTTTCTAGAATTAGTGGCAGAGCTCTGCCCTAAATGGAAGGTTCCTAGCAGGTTCTATTTTGCCTGAGTTGCGGTTCCAGCACTACATGAAGATGTTCTGAAGGTGATTGGGGCAGCTTTGCAGAAGAGTGCTGTTCACACTATACATCTGACAACAGACATGTGGACCAGTGGCGCAGGCGCTGATTACATGTGCATCACTGCACACTGGGTCTCTTTTTCAGGGGCTAAAGCTAAACACAGGTGTTGACATGGACATTGTTGTTAAAGCTGCTCGGAAACATGCAACACTAGCCATGTTTGGTTTGGATAAACGTCACACAGCAGAAAACATTTTGGATGTCTTTAACACAAAGGTCCTTAACTGGCTGTCCCCACTAAAACGCCAGGTTGGTTATGTTTCCACGGACAATGGCGCCAATATAGTTAAGGCCATGAGGAAGGGTAACTATTTCAGAGTGCCGTGTTTGGCGCACTGTATAAACCTGGTTGTCCAAAAATTCTCGGGTAATAAAGGCAGTGCAGCGTACAGAGTATTGGACACCTGCCGAAAAATGTGCAACCATTTCAGCCATTCTATTAAGGCCCGGAAGCAGCTGAGGAGCCTGCTATATCAACGTCAAATGCCAGTGAAAGCACTCATCCAGGAGGTGGTAACACGTTGGAACTCAACCTTCTACATGCTTGAGCGTCTGTATGAGCAGTATACGGTACTCGATCAATATTTCTTGACAGAGGGTACAGAGGACCTGAGGATGGGTGCGGCGCAATGGAACATAGTTCAAAGCCTGACACGCATGCTTCGTCCTTTTGAGTTCTTCACGCGTGCAGTCAGCAAGGAGGACTGTAATTTGGGAAAAGCTATCCCATTGTTGTACATGCTGGAGGACCAACTGAAGGAGGTGTGTTCTGTGTTTGAAAAAGATGTAAAAAACCAAGACTCTTTTGTTCTGGCTGAGAAATTATTGGAGCTCCTACAAGGTGATGAACGTCTTAAAACGATCCACTCAGAAGAGCATTACATTTGTGCTACTATTCTGGATCCACGCTACAAAAAGGCGCTGGCAGGCCAAGCATTCTTTCCTTTTGATGATGAACATGTTCCAAAGTACAAACATTGGCTAGCCTTGTCAGCTAAGAGGTTTGAAAGAGAACGGCTGAAAATTGAAGGAAATGGCAGTACATCAGCAGGCCATCCCCAGTCAAAACAATCCACTTCTGCACCTGTGGCTGTGGCACAAGTGACCTCTCAGCCGTTAAAGACACCGGCAACCGGATCATCTGCACCAGACACAACAGAAACATTGGAGGCTGAAGAGGATTGGCTAGCTCTGCGTGGGTTTGGTTCTCAAAAGGTCAGAGGCACAGCAAGAGCTAAGCAAAGTGGAGGAACCTTGGATGAGGACCTTGAGTCGATGGTGAAGGACTATCTGAATGACTCAACAGAGGTCTATGTTAATTCTGACCCATTGGCGTATTGGCATGGGAAAAAAGAATTGTGGCCACAGCTCACCAACCTGGCTTTAAACTACTTGTCTTGCCCACTCGCAAGCGTGTCTTCTGAACGTGTTTTTAGTGCTGCTGGTGGCATTGTAACTCCCAAACGGAGCCGCCTCTCGCCCAAAAATGTGGAGAGGTTAACAATGATCAAGATGAATCAGCACCTCATACCACCAGATTTCAAAGTACGAGAAATCGCGCCGGGTGAAGACGAGGTGGCCAGCAACATAGATGAGGGAATTTCTACTCTGTCAGGTGACACTGAGCTCACCCTGCCTGAATTCGCAGAGTATGATGACGAAGCCTTATTCTCATTCCTGGACCGTGATACTGAGCCCTGAAAATGAGACAACGAATCAATAACTTTCTTTTTCGTCCTTATTCACTTTTATTCCTGTGTGTCTGTCTTTCTTTGTTGTGCACAGTTAATATATTTCAAACTTTAATCAGATAATCACAAAAACAAGCCCATCAGCAGAACTGTCTTCACTGGTTTGCTAATTGATTTGAAGTTGCCGCAGTCTGCATTCCTCAGGTTCACAAGTTCAGAAGAACATGCTCCTCTATCCTCCTCCTTCAGACTCCTATTTCCATCAAACCAGAGGGCTGGTTTACGCCCAATGAAGAAAGACTCAGCACTTGTGGGGGTGTTGTTCTACCTCTTTGCAGGTGAGTTGATGGCTCTGGGACCATTGTTGGGAAGCTCTAATACCGGATAAAAGTGTTTTGGACCAAATCCGAGGCGCACATTTTTTAGTGTTTTTGCTGACTTGCTTGACTTTGAGGTGCTCATAGGGGGGTTCCGTCTGTTTGTGGGTGAGTTTCGGGGTCTGGGAGCACTGCTGGGACACTCTAATCTTGATTGCATTTGCTTTTCAGGAAATCCGTGGTGGCAACCCCGACTTATGGCCTAGCTACGCAGCGCGTTTGGACCGAAGGCCGAGAAATATTGCAAGTATGAGATTTTGCTTTTGGCCTGTTTGGGGGTGTTATGCTTCTTGGCGGGTGGGTTGGCGGGTCTTGGGGCATTCCTGGGAAGGTCTAATACCGGGTAGAAGTGGTTGGGACAAAATCCAGGCCGAATTTTTTTTTGCTATTTCTGACATTTTGCTCAATGTAGCGTTTTCGGGGGCCTGTTTGGGGGGCTTCCTGGTGTTTGTGGGTGAGTTTCGGGGTCTGGGAGCACTGCTGGGACACTCTAATCTTGATTGCATTTGCTTTTCAGGAAATCCGTGGTGGCAACCCCGACTTATGGCCTAGCTACGCAGCGCGTTTGGACCGAAGGCCGAGAAATATTGCAAGTATGAGATTTTGCTTTTGGCCTGTTTGGGGGTGTTATGCTTCTTGGCGGGTGGGTTGGTGGGTCTTGGGGCATTCCTGGGAAGGTCTAATACCGGGTAGAAGTGGTTGGGACAAAATCCAGGCCGATTTTTTTTTTGCTATTTCTGACATTTTGCTCAATGTAGCGTTTTCGGGGGCCTGTTTGGGGGGCTTCCTGGTGTTTGTGGGTGAGTTTTGGGGTCTGGGAGCACTGCTGGGACACTCTAATCTTGATTGCATTTGCTTTTCAGGAAATCCGTGGTGGCAACCCCGACTTATGGCCTAGCTACGCAGCGCGTTTGGACCGAAGGCCGAGAAATATTGCAAGTATGAGATTTTGCTTTTGGCCTGTTTGGGGGTGTTATGCTTCTTGGCGGGTGGGTTGGCGGGTCTTGGGGCATTCCTGGGAAGGTCTAATACCGGGTAGAAGTGGTTGGGACAAAATCCAGGGCAAATTTTTTTTGCTATTTCTGACATTTTGCTCAATGTAGCGTTTTCGGGGGCCTGTTTGGGGAGCTTCCTAGTGTTTGTGGGTGAGTTTCGGGGTCTGGGAGCACTGCTGGGACACTCTAATCTTGATTGCATTTGCTTTTCAGGAAATCCGTGGTGGCAACCCCGACTTATGGCCTAGCTACGCAGCGCGTTTGGACCGAAGGCCGAGAAATATTGCAAGTATGAGATTTTGCTTTTGGCCTGTTTGGGGGTGTTATGCTTCTTGGCGGGTGGGTTGGCGGGTCTTGAGGCATTCCTGGGAAGGTCTAATACCGGGTAGAAGTGGTTGGGACAAAATCCTCGCGGAAAAGCCTTTTGGCACTTTTTGTAACTGAGGGTTCGTTAGGGTTAGCCCTAGCAGCAGGATTGCATGTGTTTCGGGGTGTTCTAGAATTTTGCAACTGAGTTCTGGGGTCTTAGAGCACTCGTGAGAATGTGTAATTTTGGTTGCAAGTCATTTGAAGAAAATCCATGGTGGGAAAGGGGGGGTTTTGGCATAGTTAAAGAAAGCCTTTGCCACTATTCTTAACTTAGGGTTCGTTAGGGTTAGCAGTATTTCTATTGCATGTGTTTGGGTGGGGGGGGGGTTTCGAGTCTTGGAGCGATGCTGGCTATGGATACTTTTGCTTGGTTGCTTGCAAGTGGTTTGAATGCAATCCACGGTGGGTAAGGGGGTACTTGGGCCTACTTTTACTTTCAAAGTACGTTTTGTCACCAGTTTTCTGCTAGGCCTAGTTTTTTGAGATTTGATTGGGGGTCTTCTACATTTTTGCGACTGGCTTTAGTAAGGGTCTGGGTGGGAGCACTGCTGGGAAGATCTAATTTTGTTCTAAAACACAGTTTACAGGACACCTAGCTTGAGGGGAAAGATCCGCTACATTAATTTGCCCATACTTATTTATCCTTCAAAAGGTGACTCTGACAGAGTACGCACTTTCAAAAATATAGTACTGTCTACTAGGAAAATCAAAGTGTGACTTTTTGCACTCCACAGCCTACATACCTTATATTTATTTATCAATGGTGTTGTAATATTATATCACTTCCTGTTTTTCGTTCAATAATTACAGGCCGGGTTTCAGTCTGTGCAATGGGGAAAAAAGGATGGAGTCAGGCTTCACATTAGCGAGCCACAATTCAGCATCAGGCAGGCAGTGGACAGGGTGTCTTCTGGTCACCAACATCGATGGACGAAGCGTCAGCTGCATTGGAGGAGTGCCGCTAATAAGAGGATTTTTTTTCTGCAGGCAACTTACTTACCAAATTCAACAGGACAACTACAACAACATACAGATACAGTATCCTTTGTCTTTTTCTCTGACTGTGACTGCATTTCTTGGATCTCTCTCTGCTTCTAAGTTGATCCCTTAACACATCACTTAGTCCACTCCACTATCACATCTGCACCACACATAGTCATTTGTAAGTGCTCCTACGTAATCCGCAAGTCGCAGCACGCCCCAGCCCGTAGAGGACTGGGATGGCCCCAATGATGAAGCATGTCACCAAGGGGCAACCCTGGTGAGTGAGGGGACACCTAGAAAAAGAGTAATTTCTCCTTTTCTATCTATTATACCTTCCAGACCAACCCCATTGAGTGTTGTGAATGGATTTATAGTGACCAGCAAGGCTCTCAGGTATCTGGCAACAGAGACCTTATGTTGAATATAATTATCAATAATTCCACACACGCCCTGTACTGTCGCATTCTTTCTTTCACAGTTGTCGAAAGTACTACTTACTTTTCACTGACATGCATCCAGTAGTGCATGCACTTTCAAAGATTGATGGATAGGTTTGTACCCAAAGATTTGTTTATGTTCAATTGTTTGTCCATGCTGTGCTTTTTTTACAGGGTGTCTTCTGGTGGTGACCAACATCGATGGACGAAGCGTCGGCTGCAATGGAGGAGTGCCGCTAATAAGAGGATTTTTTTTCTGCAGGCAACTTACTTACCAAATTCAACAGGACAACTACAACAACATACAGATACAGTATCCTTTGTCTTTTTCTCTGACTGTGACTGCATTTCTTGGATCTCTCTCTGCTTCTATATTGATCCCTTAACACATCACTTAGTCCACTCCACTATCACATCTGCACCACACATAGTCATTTGTAAGTGCTCCTACGTAATTCGCAAGTTGCAGCACGCCCCAGCCCGTAGAGGACTGGGATGGCCCCAATGATGAAGCATGTCACCAAGGGGCAACCCTGGTGAGTGAGGGGACACCTAGAAAAAGAGCAATTTCTCCTTTTCTATCTACTATACCTTCCAGACCAACCCCATTGAGTGTTGTGAATGGATTTATAGTGACCAGCAAGGCTCTCAGGTATCTGGCAACAGAGACCTTATGTTGAATATAGTTATCAATAATTCCACACACGCCCTGTACTGTCGCATTCGTTCTTCCACAGTTGTCGAAAGTACTACTTACTTTTCACTGACATGCATCCAGTAGTGCATGCACTTTCAAAGATTGATGGATAGGTTTGTACCCAAAGATTTGTTTATGTTCACAATTGTTTGTCCATGCTGTGCTATTTTTTCTTGTCTCCCAAAACCTTTCCCAAAAACTTCCGTACCCATCCATTTTTCAAACCCTAACCCTCTTCCCCCGGGCTGTGTGGTTTTCATTGATGTGTGACTAAATTACAGCAATAAATCCACACACTTGCTGGGGAGGATAAGGTGATAGCAACAGGCTGGGGAAGAAATCCGAGGATATATTCTTACTCTGATTGACAAAGACCCATGGCTAATGTCAAAGAACTTCAACCGAATTAGTTATACTTTAACATTTGTTAGGCTACAATGTGGCACTGTTCTAGTGTACTTCTGTCACCTGCTATATTCTCTATTGTACCGTTGTATTGCTCAGGAGGACAAACCAGATTTCATTTTCTTTTTTTTTTTCATAGGCATGCAACTGCCACTGTGTCACACCACTAGTAACACCGCTATGAGGAAATTTTATCCGCCCAGGATTGCCAACCTTATTCGCTGTTTCCCGTGCAGCCAGCCCTTGGCCTAGCTCTACTTGCAAACAGAAATTACAGGTAAGATAGGCGTTTGGTTGGAGGTAGTATAATGGAGTATTAGGAGAGAGGAGAGATTGGATTGACGGTAGTACTACTAAAGTCCTAGGACTATTCAGGAAAACAAACTTACTGTTAAACCCCCACCCACCAGACTCAAAAGCAGTAAAAAACAGGTATGGTCAGATAAAGTTTCAAAAAGTATATTTTTATAGCCCTAACAAAAGAATCTCCCGCAAGACCCTCCCTAACCCCAACGATTGTCCTTCAAAAGTCCCCAAAAATCCCAACTCCCAATTCCCACCCCCCAAAAGTCTCTAAAAAAAGGGCAAGGGACACTATGGCAGGGTGCTGTTGGAATTAGCAGCCAGGGCATCATGCTCCTTGCGGAGGGTGGCAAGTTCGAAGCGGAGGCCCTCCACCACGTTCTTATAGTTATGGACCTCCTGCTCCAGGTAGGACAGTCTGAGGGATAAGCGGCGCCGGTGGGCCTTGCAAATCCTGTGAGGGGCAGCTGCTTTCTTTGCTGCTGGGCGGTGGCGTTTGGCTTTGGTAGCCCGGCTCCGTACCGCTGGAGCACTGCGCTGGCTGGCAGCCCGCACGGAGGAGGATGCAGCTGTCCCAGTGGACGTTGTTGTTGTACCAGACTGCGTCTCCTCCTCCTCCAGGGCCACCAGCCGCCGATATTCAGCGACAGTGGCATCCAGCCTCCGTTGCCGGGCCATTCGAGCCAGCTCCTTCCTCCTTGATGGTGTCTTGGATTTGGAAGGAGCAACTACATGAAAAAAGAAAGACATAGTCTGTAACCAATGCTCCTTAAGATTAACACAAAATGATTGAGCAGAAAGTTGTCACAGTACAAGTAGCAAATTGAAAGCACAGTACATAACTATTGAGGACAGTATCTATTTAACCTCCGACTTCTTCATCCTTGCTCTAACATTAGTGGGAGTTTCAGGAACAAATTCTACGAGCACTATGGACTTCCATTACAGTCGACTATGAAAGTACACAAGCTCTTACTTTTCTATTACGGGTGGCACTGAGAATACTCTGTTAAAAGGGCTACTGCTTAATTAATTTAGCTTTCACCCTACAGTGCAAATGAGTATTAGAAAAGGAAAATGAAGAAGCTAAATTATCTGATTATCTATCACTTCACATGGGATGTATTTGATGACATATGGGATGACTTTAGGTGCTTTGCTTATTATTGAGTGAACAGTGATACCCCCACACATGAATGACGTACTACTACTAAACTAAAGTTATTAAGAGAGGTAGGGAGTGTCCACCGTAATAACCGGATATATGCTGTGCTTGCAGTTGCAATACAAACTACTGCTACTATTCATGGTAGTATTTGGACAACGTTACAACTTCTTTTCCTTGCCTTTCCTACACTGGAACGGACGTGCGGGTGCGGTGTTACATGCTCTTCAAAGTAACACTTAGTTCATCCAGTGACCATCTACTCTCTCTAGATACACATATGCTATCTAAGAGTCAGATAGTACCATGAATGATCCAGGCATCCATCCATTCAAAGTATATTGCACACATACAGTTTCTGTCTCACCCACCCAGGCTGTTCTCCTTCCACCCATCCTTGCTTCATCATTCACCCAGCCATGCACCATACCATTTTCTTACCTTCCCAGCCACCTCGGGGACCAAGCAAACACATATCATTCTTCTTTGCCAGTCATCATGACATTTCTCGTGCTTCCACACTTACTTACACCCTTCTTTCGCTTTTCGTTCATCCCATCCACCAAGTTCACCTCAGATCTGATTGGGATTCTTCTCGCCAAAAACTTCACAGCTAAGTCGAAGTACATTTAGAGGAGGCTACTACCTGCTTTTTTTATAATACACCCGTGCAGAAAGCACACTCTGCAGTCTTCAATCTCAATGACTAAGGAATGTATAGCTTACCTCTGCCCGCCACCACCGTGTGAACCCTCACAGGCATGTCCTTGTCCGGCACTTGCACCGCCTCCTCCCCAGAGTTGTCCTCCTCGTCCAATGCCACCACCACCTCCGCGCTGGCCCCGTCTCCAGATGTTCCACCTACAAAGTACATTTAATAATGTTAGAATACACCACTCACTACTATATAATATTTGGTCTAGGAGGAAGAAAGAAATGTGAAAAAAACAGTATACAATTTAATAATTTATGACTGTGTACTCTAGAGTAAAAATGTCCCTTTTTTCAGGGAAGGCTGTTGTCTTGCTGCACTTTTTGGCACAACTGATGAATGTTTGCTTTTTACTTTTTAACACGCACCACTTTTTCTCCTAACAGACAGAACCTTGACTTCTAAGAACACGAGCAGGATCAAGTTCAAACCAGGTGAGAGCTCGGCTCGACCACAAGAAATGTGTCCAATTAATCGTCAGCACTAAGCACTTTTCCATTTTCAGTTACACGTTCACTTTTATGACAAACTTGAATTTAATAAATGTGTTTACTTTTAATAAAGCTTTTAAACTTAAATAGACTCTGTGGTTTTTGGTCCTCCAGACTAGAGTGGATGAGCTAAAGGTTTTCGAATTTTTGCAAGCATGAGTCCGTGCCTCTGCCATCGGTGACTTTGGGAGCTACAAAGTCTGTTATCACTGAGGTATGTGGAAAGTCTAACAGTTACAGCACCTATTATAATTGATAAGCTAAGCGATGCATTATTTAGTGTCCATATTTCTGTTTGTGCAGATTTGTCCCTGCAACAGTAGTAGAATGGATTGTCCTCCTATCCAAACCAAAAGTAAAGTAGTATCTTATTCTTTCTTGGTGGTCATTCACCTTTTTATTGTTGGCAATGGTCAAAGCATAAACATTTAGAATACTTGAAAAGACATTATGGACAATCCCAGAGGACTGCACTCAGTGCATAGAGCTATTGCTGACTAGAATGGGAGTCCAATGGAAATGCCAAATGTGCAATCTTAGTTAGCTACACAGACAGACTAATAAGAATAATCTAGTAATACCACACGGAGTCATAGTCGAGGCAGGATAAGAATTTAGATACTGTCTACAAGAAGATCAAAGACGATTTAGAAAAAATCGAATGAGGAACGCTAGGAAAAAATAAGTACTCTGATGGGGGCGTGGCTTGGCGGGCGAAGATGGCGGTCGCAGCCTTGTAGAGCTCCCGTCGGCCCGGACTTAATCCGTTCATTTATCCTGGCCCCCGAGCCCGCAGTTGGTACCCAGTGACTGGCACCGATCCGGTGGAGTCCCCTGCTTGCTCCGGTGTATCGATCCTGCGCTTTTATCTCTCCTGAGACCAAGAAGAGGCGGCAGCGACATGCAGCCTAGTGACCGGCTGGAGACCAGGGTCCTCGAGTTTCGAGACGCCCGGTGGCGGTTGCGGGCTCGCGGGTGGTGGTGGCATCCACTGCGCAGCTCTTGGCTCAGCTCTACTGCTACGGTTGCCCACGGATCATAGCGACGCCACTCATTCCTGCGCCTTGGGTGGACACTCGTGGGCGACGAGGCGTGTTGGAGGCCTGTCCCGCCCTGGTGAAGCTGGGACCTCGAGTTTCGCGACCTCGGGCCTGTGCCGGCCTGCCCACTTCCTTCTTGGGGACTCCTATATCGACGTTCCATCCCGGGGCCTGGGGCCTCCAGCGCTCGTGGCAGTTCCCAGGGGTTCCTGAGCCTTGTCGGGAGTGGTGCCCGCCCTGCCCAGTGTGCGGTCCCGGCGAGCCCGCGATCGGCCTTGACCAGGGCTGGAGGAGGCGGCCCGCCTAAGCATGGCCCTATCGATAAATTCACGGGGCCTAGTGGTGGCTCTGGGGCGGCTGGTGGCAGCGGCGGCCCTGGGCCGGACAATGCAGCGATCCTGGCGGCCCATCACCCAATCCCGGGACATGCTTGATGCTAAAATTGGGGCGGTAGGAGCGGACCTTACACTGCTGCGCCAGGACCTCCGCAATGCGGTGGAGCGGATCACCGAGGCCGAATCCCGAATCACGGTGACCGAAACGGACATTGGCGCCCTGAAGAAGAGGATGGCGGAGGTGGAGTGTGTCCAGAAGACGCTGGCGGCCCGAGTGGAGGACGCCGAAGGGCGCGCACGGAGGAACAACCTCCGCTTCATTGGGTTTCCGGAGCGGTGCAAGAAGGACGATATGGAGCGGTTCTTGACCCAGTGGCTGGAGAGCTGGCTCCCCGAAGGGGCACTGTCCACGTGCTTTGTGATCGAGAGGGCGCACAGGGCCCTGACCCAGCGGCCGCCGGAGGGTGAGCGTCCTAGGCCAGTCATCGCCCGGCTGTTGAACTATCATGACCGCGATGTTATACTGCGGGAGGCGAGGAACAAAGGCTCGCTCACCTTTGAAAATCATACCATCATGATCTTTCCCAATTACACGAAGATGGTGCAGCAGCAGAGACAATCCTTTGTGGCCGCTACAGCTAAGTTGCGGGGCCTGAAGCTCCAATACTCCCTCCTGTATCCGGCCCGCCTGCGAGTGGTGTACCAGTCCCGGACACATTTCTTTGATTCGCCCGAGGAGGTATTCCGTTGGACCGACGAGGCAGTGCGACTCAGGCCACATGCCCAGCCGGGGCTGGACCCGGGCAGGTCCCAGGGATAGTCGCCGGAGCGGACGAACCGCCCGAACCGGAAGGGTCGACACCGGAGGTCTCGATCGCGGAAGAGGTCGGCCTCCGCCAGTGCATCGCAGACGGATGGTGCGAGGGACTCGGAACACTCTGATACCGGCAGCTGAACATAGATGGGGACTGGACCTTGTTTGCCGGGTACTGAGTTGCCCTACATTGGCTGGTGAGACTGTTCTGTTATGACTTCTTTATGCCAGTCTATACACATCTGAGGAATCCTATGACTTTTAGCGGGAACGCAATGGGGCTCGGGAGGCGCCTTCTGTGGGCCTCAGACCCTCACGGTTGTGGGTGTTGTGGGGGGGTGGTGAGTGTGTGCTAATCGGGGTGTTGGGATCCATTGGTATGGCGGGCCCTGGGTTCTCCGTTTTGGACCCGGGTCTCTCCATGCCGCGACAGATACTTCAATGTTCTCTGAGGTATTGGGGTGGGGGGAGCGGGGCGTGGGGGAGTGTTCTTCTGCTGCTGATGTTTGGGGGGGTTTGGATCTGGAAGGGTCTGCTGAGTGTTGGGGTTGGGGGGGTGGGACCACACGTGTATATTGCTTTTGATTTTGTTGATTTGTGGGGTGCGCCGGGGTGGCGCGGAGGGCCGGGTGCTGGGCACTGTGTTGATAATGGCTGATCATACGACTGTGTCTCCTCATAAGACCCTTCGTGTTGTGACGTGGAATGTGAGAGGGATTCTGGATAAAATCAAGCGTGGGGCCGTGCTACGTTGGGGGAAAAGAGAGATGGTGGATGTGCTGCTGCTTCAGGAGACCCACATGCTGGGCTCTAAGGCCCTTAGCCTCCAGAGGTTTGGCTTTCAACAGGTGTACCATGCGGGCTTTACGAGGGGCTCGCGGGGTGGCTATCTTGGTCCATCGCAGGGTGGCTTACGTGCATGAAAAGCAATGGATTGACCCTCAGGGCCGATATATTTTCATCAAGGGCCTGCTGGGTACTGAGCAGGTGGTTTTTGGTAGTGTGTACGCCCCCCCCCCCTGCAATGGGCCTTGTCTGAGCGGCTGTTTGCGTTGTAGGACGAGATTCCGGAGGTGCTGACCCTGGTAGGAGGCGATTGGAACGAGGTTATGGATGCGGGCTTGGATCGCCTGAGGCGGGTGCCGGTTGTTGTGGATCCCCCCCCTGCTGCTGCTCCCACTAAACTGCGTGCAACTGTGAGTGGCCTGGGCTGGGTCGATGTGTGGCGACATTTTCATCCTGCTGCGCGTGAATTCACATATGTGTCGGCGGTGCATGGGTCCTTCTCGAGACTTGATTATCTGTTTGTGCCGGGTGCCTGTCTGAGTCGAGTCAAGGATGCTGTGATACTCCCCAGAGGTTTGTCTGATCACTCCCCTGTTCTGGCTACCATAACCCTCCCCTCAAGGAGACAGCCGTTTCGCTGGCGGATGTCGTCTTGGCAGTTGCAACAGCCTAAGTATGTGCATCACCTGCGTGAGGCGATTGATCACTATTGGCGAGAGAACCTAGTGGGAGATGTGGATGCAATGGTGGTGTGGGAGGCGCTGAAACCCACGTTGCGGGGCATTGATATCGCTTGGTGCGTGGCTGCTCGGCGGAAGCATCGGGAGGCCATTGTGATCGCCGCCGCCCGCGTGGAAGAGTTGGAGCAGCGTGGCCGTGTTGGGGGCGACGAAGGCATAGTACGGCAGCTTCTGCAAGCCCAGCAGTTGTACGCCTTCGTCCTTTATGACGAAGCCTGGCAGGCGTGGCTCGCCACGCGCAGCAGGGTGTATCAGTGGGGCGACAAGTCCTGTACTATGCTTCACAGGTTGTGCCAGGTGACCTTCCAGCCCCTTGTGTTGCCGGGTCTTACGGCGGAAGACGGCTCGGTTATGACCGACCCGGACTTGCTCGCGGCCAGCTTTGCCCGCTATTACGAGATGCAATACGCCCCCCGTGATCACCTGGAGACGGGTGAGATCTCCGCCTATCTTGATGACCTGCTACCGCAGGCCGTCCCCGATGAGACCAGGACCACTCTGGACGCCCCGCTCACAGCTGAGGAACTCGGGGAGGCCCTTGGTCAACTGAATACTGGAAAGGCGCCGGGCCCGAGCGGCTACCCATGCGAATTCTATAAAAAGTTTCACCTCCAGCTGGGGCCTCACTATCGGCGCGCACTGGAGGCGCCGCGGACCCAGGGGGAACTGCCACCGGACTGGTGCCATGCCGAGATCGTGGTCTTCTTGAAGCCGGGCAGGGCGCCAGACAGGCACGACTCCTACCGGCCAATTTCTCTTTTAAACATCGAGGCCAAGATTCTGGCTAAGGCCTTGGCGAACCGCCTGTTGCCCCACATTGCTGACCTGGTCCACCCCGACCAGGCTGGATTCATGCCTCGTAGGGCCACTCGGCATAATATCCGATGGGCGCAGGCGGCGGTAGATGCTATGAGTACTAGAGATGAGCAGGCGGCACTCCTACTGGCGGATATGGACAGAGCCTTTGATTCTGTGAGCTGGGCATACCTGTTTACCCTGTTAGCCCGCCTCAACCTAGGCCCGGTTTTCTTGTCGTACGTCCGCCTGCTTTACACTAACGTGACAGCCTCGGTCCGAGTGGCCGGGGCTACCTCTGGGCGCTTCCATATAGGTCGGGGTACTCGACAGGGCTGCCCTCTGTCCCCGTACCTATTTGCCCTTGCCATGGAGCCCCTGGCGTCGCGGGTGCGAGCGGATGCCCAGCTGCGTGGTTTTGTCTGGAATGAGGACCTGGTGGATAGGATCGCGCTGTATGCGGATGACGTCCTCTTCTTTCTCACCGACTTACGGCTCTCGGGTCCCCGGGTTCTGGAGATCATGCGTGCGTTTGGCGAGGTCTCGGGTCTTCGACTTAACCTTAATAAATCGACCCTGTGGGTGCTGGGTGGCGGAGTGGTTGCTGACCCCTGGGCTGACGGGTTGCGAGTGGCGACGAATGGCCTGAAATATCTGGGCGTTTTCCTCTCGGAGTCGCGGGTCGTGGCCTGGGCACGTGGAGTCCTGCCAGTGTGGGAACGGGTCCAGGCTGATGTCAAGACTTGGTCCAGGATGCCGCTCACTATCTTTGGGAGATCGGCCATCTTCAAGATGGTGGCGCTTCCGCGTCTCCTATACCAACTCCAGAATTTCCCATACCCCATTGGCCAGGAGTGGTTCCGTCAGGTTAACTCAGTGCTGGGCCGCTTCCTGTGGGATGGCGGTGCGGCCAGGGTGGCATTGAAGACGTGCTTTTTGTCTACGTACTGTGGTGGCCTGGCCACCTCGGACCTCCTCTCCTACTACCAGGCTTCCCAACTGCTTGTTCTTAACGAATGGTGGTACGGCGATAGGGGAGACCCGGCATACGCCCTGGAACGATCGCTCATGGGTGATCGCACGCTCCACACCATCCTATATTCGGCTCGCCTGCGCCGTGGGTTGCCTTCGGTTACCAGGGTGGTCTTTGCTGTGTGGCGACAGGCACTGCGCCGCATGGGCTGGTGGGGCAAGTTGACGGCTGAGACGCCGCTTTGGCATAATGGTCTGCTCCCGGAGCTGGCGGCCCTGACCGGCTTTGAGGGCTGGGAAGCCATAGGTGTTACACAATTGGGCCAGGTCATGTCCGGCACCACCCTCAAATCCTTTGAGGAGCTCCGCGCGGAGTTCCAAATGCCTCAGTCCCAGTTCTTCCGCTACCTCCAGCTGCGCCATGCCCTCACCCCGAGCATCGCCGGTCTCGATTCCTTGCCGTAGTTTAGCCCGGTCGAAGCTAAAGTGTTTATGGGAGATCTGGGGGACAGAAAGGTCTCCAGGATATATCAGACGCTAGTTATCCACTGCTCCTCTACCCTGCACTCTCTTCGGGCGGCGTGGGAAGTGGACGTTGGCCCTCTTGATGAGGACGATTGGAGGGAGGCGCTGGAATCCCCACGTGGAACCGCCATTGCTGTCCGGCTCCGGCTCATCCAATTTAAATACTTGCACCGCGCCTACTACACGCGTGAACGACTGTGGAAAGCTGGTTTGATTGCATCTCCGGAATGCTTGCGCTGTGGGTCGGTGCCTGGGTCCCTGATGCATACTGTGTGGACGTGTGGCCGGCTGACTGGGTTCTGGAGGGGTGTGTGGAGTTGCCTGTCCGAGGTCCTGGGCTGGGACCTTCCCCGTACCCACCGGCTAGGACTACTGCACATTATGGAGGGGGTTGGGGGTAACATATATAAACGCCACTTGTTGCTCTTGGGGCTGGTCGTGGCTAAGCGGGATCTGGCCCGGGCATGGAAAGCGGTGAGGGCCCCCCCTGTCTGCATGGAAGGCTGGGCTGGATTATTTCATGGGTCTGGAAAGGCCGATCTTTGAAGCGAGGGGCTGCCCGCGCAAACACTACAAAATATGGAAGCGATGGGCCGACTACCGGGGTCTGTCCCTGGATCCCCCGGCGGAGCGAGAGGAGGACATTTGACCACAGTGACATTGTTGGCCTGAAGCAGCGACGCTCTGGTGGCACTACACCTGCTTATTTTACTCTATTGCTTTCTATACACGTGTGGTAGGGGGGTTGGGGGGGTGTTTGGGGCTGGGGGGGGTGGAGTTGTGGGATAGGGTGGGCCACTGGGGGGTTTCTATACTGAGCCTATTCTTGAGTCTGTTTCATCATTTGCTGCCTACGTGATTTACTGTATTGATATTGTCGTGGTGATCTTCGGTTTTGGAGATGCCACGTTCTGACTGCTCATTTGCTCAATAAAATTGGTTGTGGAAAAAAAAAAAGTACTCTATATTAAAATTAAAACTTACTGGGGCCCGCAAAGGAGCCCTCGCCTGCCCGGTCCTGGCCTGCATCGTCAACAGCACCCTCCTCCTCCTCCTGTGTCCTCCTCTTGCCCCTGGGGGAAGCTGATGTACAACATGAAAGAAAGAAAAACAGAAAACATGGATGATATTTCTCAACCAAATCAAACATTTCAAAAGAACTAACAAAGTAACAAAATATTTTTGCGAAATAGCAAATAGGGAACTACTCCACGGGATATATTATTGACCAATCTCATGTGGTCGACTACGTCATTACTTTAGTATTGCTTGATTTGCGGACCGTCGAATTGGAAACTACCCTATGTAACTCACTAAACAAAGTACTAAAAAGGTTTGCCTAGGATTGGCAGGCAGCAGTCCGCAGCACGCGAAGTGACAGCCAAAGTCCATCGTGATTGAAGATCAGCGACAACACTAAAGTTTCCTACTACATTAACCAGTCATTAAAATACTCAAACTATTAATCCACCACCACTATTTCTTCTTATCGCCATGTGTACAAAGGAAGGACTGGACTTGAGTCTGTAGGGGCTGATTTAGAAGGCCCTTGCGGCTCTTTTGCTCCATTGTTGCGTGACTTTTGTGACGCAGCGACAGCACAAAAGAGGCGCAATGGTGCGGCGTATATTAACAACGTGACGCATATGGGAGATGCATCACGTTGTAAAGCCCTGCGCCAATTGGGGGCGTTCCGGCGCAGGAAAGCATCCTAAAAGTGGCTGAGGGAAATCTACAAGATTTCAATCAGTCACTTTGAGGACAATGATGCGTGACTCAAACCCTGCGCCTGCTTGAAGCACACGTATGGCTTGACGCAGCATTGGGGAGATAGGGCACCCCAGAGCATTGATGGAGCTGCACCATCGTTGCGACGCAACTCCAGCAATGCGCCGCCTTTACGGCACAGATGCGTAACGCTTTGGTGACGTTTTGGGCCCATGGTGCGCCACATTGTAAACACGGCGCACCATGGGTGATGGTGGTGTGACGCACAATTACTGGCGCATCTCTGCTACTTTGCAGGGATGCGCCGGTAATTAAAAATCTGAACCTTAGTGTGTAGCATTACGCAGTTCTTTCAACTACACTCATACATAATTTCACAGGCCAATGAAATGAACACAAAATCTAAAACAAATAAGCATAGTAGCAACACTACTGAGAAGAAGGAGAGCAGTGTACCTGAAATGCACAGAAGATTTTGAAATATAATTTACCTACAATGTAATGAGCAGCATTATTGCTTTTGGTAAAAAACAAAAATTTGCAATATAATAACACAGCAGGAGAAAACATAGTAGTAAAGACATAGCTACTACTACTCACCAAGCCCGGGGATCTCAAGGCCAAGGAGGTCGAGCAGATCTCGCTCACGGGTCAGGACATCCGTCCAGCAGTGGGTGGCCTGGTTGTAGGTGCGCCAGACCCGAGAGTGGTGGTAAATGGCCTGGCACACCTTCTCCCACCGCTTCCGGCGCTCCCGGGCCCCGTACCCGGCACTGATCTTGCCGCCTCCCATGATGGCCCTGGGGAGGCGGCGCTGAACATAAAAAACGAGTTGGCCCACCTCCTCCGGGGTAAAGATCTCCCGTGGCATCACTAGCTCCCCCCTCAAACGCCCGCACGGGAGCCGGACACGAGGTGCGGGACCCTTCCCCTTCTCGGGATGCTTCCCGGCTCCCTTCACCATGGTCTGGGCGGAAAGGAATAAAGAAAATAGAATAGGGAAGAGAAGAAAAAAAAAGAGTTTACAAAAGTAGTTTAAAATTAACCAAAAGTAGCAGTAAACACAAAAATATAGGGCTAGAAAAATAGAGGGATAGATAATAAGTAAAATAGATCAAAAAACACTTCAAACAAGCAAAGGATGGCAGAGATTGACAGAGGATAAAAGACCATGCCCAGAACCATAGCAATGAAAGGGGAAACAAGATGGCCGCGCCCGTTCACGACCGCGCGGGTAAGTTCGCGCAAGATTTTCCTTGCGAACACGCGCGAAACTGTACTGGCAAGCTGCAGACTTTGCGAGATTACACTTCGCGCCCGGAAACGGAAATACGTCAGGCAAACAAGATGGCTGCATCCCTTGAACGACCGCGAGGGTAACTTCGCGCCTTGCGCTACGAGCGGCTCGCAAAAACGCAAAAAACCTTGCCAACTAACACGCCGCAAAAAAAACAAATTGCATATTCGCACGAATTTGCGGCTTCCGAATCCGATCTTGCGCGTATTCGCGCCCCGCGAACCCCGCGAAATTGCAGAAAAACGAGTTTTTCAAAACTGAAAGCACTCGGCAGGGGCAAGAGTTCAAACTCATCATTAGTAACAATTCCCGGTAGTGCTTCCTGACTGGGGCCCCTCCAGAATTCAGTTGCTAGTTGCAACAATTGTATGACCCTGCTCTGACCCTCACAGTAGGCTCATAGAATAGCTACAAGTAGGCCACAAAGGTCCTGGGGAAAAAAAATGCACTGCAACAGAAAGCAAAATTACAGATAAGGAAGCAGGTGCCAGACTGGAATTTTAAAACAGTGACACATTAATAAACTAACCCCAAATTAATTCATCTCAGTTGAAGCAGGGCTGGTGTGCTTGCTTTTCCCCCCCATAATCTACAGTAATGATGGACCAGAGGGTGGCATTGATGTAACAGAGGGTTGCAGTGGTGAAACAGAGGGTGCTGGGAACCTGTGATGATGAACCAGACGTAGAAACAACATAATTCGCGACCGTTGCGCGCCGAAATGTAAGTTCGCAACTGCGAACTGGTACGAAACCCTCGCGAACTGGCAGAAATCCTTGCGAACACAAAAAAAATCCGCAAATTCGCGGATTTTGCGGATTGCGAGTTCGCAAATCCGCAAAATTCGCGAACGCGAGATTCGCAAAATTCGCCCATACTTATCTGTAACTACTCGGGTCCAGAGATATATCCACACTCGGGATCTTAGGTCTTCCCATTTAAATCCCCTAGCTACTCCATCCTTTAAATGCTAGAAATTGGGGGGGACTAAGATTTGCGGCCCTGGCTCCTACATTTTGGAATTCTCTCCCTCAGGACACTAGATAGATGATATCATATCCTCAATTTTGGAAACTCTTAAAGTCTTGGCTATTTCGCCAGGCTTATGAATGATTCACTTAGAGGCAGGACTCCCTTGTCCGCAGCGCAATGAAACCTTGTGGTGTGAGCGTGCTTTATAAGTATTTTTAACATAACATAACATTTAATGTCGAACAGAAGGTAAAGCAGCCCACCACGCAGCCATCCTCAGGAAAGTAAGAGTAGCAATGTAAGGAGCTGTCATTTGAGTAGTTGCACCCTCCCGCAGCAGGCAATCGAATTATGATCAACCACCCAAAACCCACCATCATAGGTCCATAAAACAGTTATGCCTGCCAACTTATGCACTAGGACATAGACCATCTGAATAAAGGAAAGAAACAGTTAACAGTGTGCAAAATGGAAATGTTGCCCCACCAAGTCAGTGGAGCCACCGATTTGTAGTATCAATCAATCAATCAATCATCGTATTTATATAGCGCACTACTTACCCAGAGGGTCTCAAGGCGCTGGGGGGGATCTGCTACTGCTCGAACAACCAGGTCTTGTGTTGCTTCCTGAAGGCGAGGTGGTCCTGGGTCAGGCGGAGGTGGGTGGGGAGGGAGTTCCATGTCTTGGCGGCGAGGTAGGAGAAGGACCGTCCCCCTGTGGTGGCTCTACGGATGCGGGGGACGGCGGCGAGGGCGTGGCTGGTCGATCGAAGCTGGCGTTTGGGAGCGTAGAAGTTGAGGCGGCTGTTGAGGTATCCTGGGCCTTGGCTGTGAAGGGATTTGTATGCGTGGATGAGGAGACGGAAGGTGATTCTCTTGTTGACCGGGAGCCAATGCAGATCTCTCAGGTGTCTGGAGATGTGGCTGCGACGGGGGATGTCCAGGATGAGTCGTGCTGAGGCGTTTTGGATCCGCTGGAGTCTCTTTTGGAGTTTGGCGGTGGTTACGGCGTAGAGGGTGTTGCCCTAGTCCAGACGGCTGGTGACGAGGGCCTGGGTGACCGTCTTCCTGGTCTCAGTGGGGATCCACCAGAAGATCTTACGTAGCATGCCCAGGATGTTGAAGCACGACGAGGAGACAGCGTTGACTTGTCTGGTCATGGAGAGGGAGGAGTCCAGGATGAAGCCCAGGTTGCGTGCGTGGTCTGTTGGTTTAGGTGCGCTGCCTAGGGCGGGGGGCCACCAGGAGTCGTCCCAAGCGGCGGGTGAGGATCCCAGGATGAGGACTTCCGTCTTATCTGAGTTCAGTTTCAGGCGGCTGTTCTTCATCCATTCGGCTACCTCTTTCATCCCTTCGTGAAGGTTGGCTCTGGCGGTGGCGGTGTCGTTGGTAAGGGATAGGATCAGCTGGGTGTCGTCGGCGTAGGAGATGATGTTGAGGTTGTGCTGGTGTGCGATGTCTGCGAGGGGGCTCATGTAGATGTTGAAGAGGGTTGGACTGAGCGAGGAGCCTTGCGGGACGCCGCAGATGACTTCGGTAGCTTCAGATCTGAACGGGGGGAGGCGGACTCTCTGTGTCCTTCCGGCGAGGAAGGAGATGATCCACTCCAGTGCCTTCTCCTGGACTCCGACGTTGCTGAGGCGTTGTACTAGGGTACGATGGCAGACAGTGTCGAAGGCCGCGGAGAGGTCGAGGAGGATGAGGGCCGCTGTTTCTCCGTTGTCGAGCTGCGCTCGGATGTCATCGGTGACTGCGATCAGGGCGGTCTCGGTGCTGTGGTTGGCCCGGAAGCCAGACTGCTAGTACACAACAACACAGGGCCCATGTACTTCTCACAGTTCGCTCATCAACGTCAGACGTGGGAGTTGGCCCTTTGCGGCACTTCTGTAGGGATCTTGTATGTTCCATCTCCATGTTCCATTGCCTGCCTCCCCAATGCGTAGCCTCGCTGGGTAAAGCATGGCATATGGTATCTGTTCTTTGAGTAGCACCTTCTTGACATTCTGAAACTCCTTCCGGGCCGCCTGCACCTGTGCCGTGAAATCTGGATAGAACGATAGGGTATTGTTTTGGTACGTGATTGTTTCCTTCTGGCGAGTGATCCGTAAGACAGTGTCCCGGTCTCTAAAATTGAGTAATCGAGCGATTATGGGGCACGGTGTAGCACCTGGAGGAGGGTGCGCCGCCAAGGAGCGATGAGTCTGCTCCACCGCAAACATAGGTGACAAGTCATCCGCGCCGCATATCTCCCGCAGCATCGCCTCCATGTAATCTTCAAGGCAGCCCACATTTGTTGATTCCAGAAGACACAAAACTCAAATATTATTGCACCTCGATCTCGCATCAATGTCCTCATTCTTCACTTGTACGACAGCGAGAATTTTCATGATATCTGTAGCCTTCGCCGCTACCTGTTGCGAGCCCATCCTCTGCGTCTGATATTCTCTATTCCGCTTCCCCAGTGTGTTCCGCATGTTTGTTGAGTTTGGCCGAAAAGTGATCCATTCTCCAATTGATGGCCTCGATCTTACCGTCATTAGATTGAAGACTGGCCTGAATGGCAGCTAGCGATTTTCCCAGTGTCGAGGGTCCCTGGGAGGCCGATTCCAGCTCTGAGTCAGAGGCCGCGTTTTGAGTAGGTTTGCCCCCTTACGCAACTCACAGGTGAGGCGTGGTTGATTCTTCTCTGGCTTTTCCATTATGGCCTCACCCTTCAACAGTCGGCAATATGCAGACCACAAGTACTGCCCCTTGTTGTATTTAAACTATTCACTCTTAGAGGCCGGTCAGAGGGAGTAGTGATGCCATCCAGTTGGTCCCAACTACTAACTGCTCCACAATCAGTCCACAACATCAGGGAATGTTCAGCAGGAGACTGTGAGTGAGACACTTGAACGCTGCGCACCATACAAACAGGTCAGAAGGGTGTAAGGAATCCAACAGTCAAAGGTGCCTCGCAGCCCAGTACGGTGCGCTCGCCCGCAGTGCAAAGCCACAACAACAATCCAGCTGTCTGAAGCAAGGTCCGTTATTCAAAACCGCGAGGAGAACCGCAAGAGGGGACCCGCTCCCAGGGGGCCAGCGCAGTCTCACCATATCCGCGTCCAAGTCCCAGCACCGCTAGCCACTCCGCATCCCCCAAGAGGTCCGGATCATGAAGGCGCCACCTCTCGCTACACCCAATTCGGTCTCCGAGGGCACCAACTGGGCAAAGGTGAACGTGTGCAGCGTTGCTTGTATATACCACCAGGGAGAGATGTAGATGTGGGCGGGGGCTAATCTTCTGAGGGCCTCAGCAACGAACGACCGCTCTGACACCACCGCGCCTCACGAGGCCTAGGCGCGGCCTAGTCAGCCAGCCGCAAGCGTGTCTCCAGAGCCCAGCACGGCCGGCCGAACCCCGGTACGGCACAAACTAGTGTCCGCAGCCCCCCGACAGGTCACTTATCTGTGGTCACGGCACAGCTGCAGTGTGCAGATACTCCGTTATGTCCCAAATCAATCTCCGCCTTCCCAGATCGCTGCCACAGGCAGTAAGGGGCCACAGCGCACTGAGCCAGGAGAGTCATGCCGCCATTACACCTGTGCAGACGGCTCGCCCCTCTCACGGCCTAACGCTCCTCCGGGCATTCGCGCGATCGAAAACCACCTCAGCCCATCAGTCGCTACATCAGCTACAAAGCTCCAGTGGCAAAAGCCATGGATGGCGTGGTGAAGGCAGGATAAGTGAAGGATATTTATCGGCGGCCGGCAGAGCAACACTATAGTGCGCCCATCTTGCCGATCGCCAGGCAACGCCCCCCTCCCTGGGGATTAGCCTTCTACTGATGAAAGCCAGTAGCTGATCTTGACTTTGGGCATGTTTTTGGGATAGCACTGCTCCTATACCATGTTCAGAGGCATCGGTCTGCACAATGAATTACTTGACATAATCTGCAGATTTTAGAACAGCTGCAGAGCACATTGCTACCTTCAGCGTGTCAAGAGCCTTTAGACAGATCACAGTCCAGTTCACTATTTGTGGCATTCGTTTGGAAGTCAGTTCTTTGAGGGGTGCCACAATGGTGTAATAATCCCTCACAAACCTCCTATAGTACCAGGGAAGCCAAGGAAGGCCCTCACTTGAGTCTGGGTAGTTGGAGCCACCCAGTCCAGAATGGTCTAGATCTTGGGATATAAGGGTTGAACCTGGCCTCCACTCACAAGGTGACCCAAGTATGCAACCTTTCCCTGCCCTATCTGGCACTTGCATGCCTTGATAATGAGGCCGGCACTTCTCAGAGCCCCCGGTACTTTCCTAGGATGGATCAGGTGATCCTTCCAGGTGGAGCTAAAGACAGCAATATTGTGTAGAAATGCTGCACTCAAGGATTCCAATCCAGCAAGGGCTTATTTCACCAACCTTTGAAAAGAGGCAGATGCATTTTTCAAACCAAAGGGAATTACAGTGAACTAAAAATACCCATTTGAGATTGAAAATGCAGATATTTCTTTTGCTCCTGGAGTCAGACCTATCAGCCAGTACTCTGATGTGAGATCAAACATACTCAGATACTTGGCTGCTCCCAACCTGTCAATAAGTTCATCTGCCCATGGAGTTTGGTATGCATCGCTTTTGGTCACAGCATTCACGCCCCAATAGTCCACACAAAACCTCATTTCTTTCTTACCATCCTGGTTATGAGGCTTGGGGATTAAGACAACTGGGCAGGTCCAGGGGCTCTCAGAAGGATTTAGAACTCCCAATTCCAGCATCATGCTTTCTTCAGCTTTGATGCTCTCTTTCACATGTTCAGTCTGCCTGTATGTTTTATTCTCGACAGGTAGTCTTTCTTCAGCGTCTACATCATGGATACACCAGCCAGTCTGGCGAGAGGTCAAAAAGAAGAGCTCAGGAAAGTGATTTAGGACTTGTCTGCAATCAGTCTCCTGATGAGCAGGTAGGGTGTCTGACAAGACTACACCTTCCACTGACCCACCTTTAGGATAGTTGGACAGCTTAGGGACAGGTTCACTCTTTGCTTCCTGATCCTCATCTGGAACCATGAGCATGGTCACATCTGCCATGTCATAGTAAGGTGTAAGGCGGTGGGCATGGACGACACTCTCGGGACTCCTGTCAGAACCAGGGTCTACCAGGTAGGTGACCGCCCCTTTTCTTTCTAGGGTAGGGTAGGGTCCACTCCACTTACCCTGCAGAGCCCAAGGAACCACAGGCCCCAAAACCCACACCATCTGCCCTGGCTGGAACTCAACCATAGCACCCTTTTGGCATCACCAGCTAGGCTTTCCTCAATGTTGTGGTTGCTTTTTCCACGTACTCATACATACTGGAGCAAACGCCAAGCACATAGTCCACTATATCTTGCAATGGTCAACAAGAGGTTTCTCCAAACCCTCCTTCACAAGGCACAGTGGTCCCGACAGGAAATCCCAAACAGAAGCTAAAATAAGGAGGACCCCACTCCTTTCTGTGGCCCTTCCCAATAGGCAAAAAGCAGGCATGGCAGTAAGACATCCCTTCTTATTTTGAGTTTTTCAGGAAGTCCACCGATCATGCCCTTCATGGTCTTGTTAAATCTTTCAACAAGGCCATTACACATAGCTTTGGCCACACTGACCAGGACGTATGCAGCGGGGGATTGGAGGTCCCACATTTCGACCCCTAATATTATGCCGTTCAATTGCAACATGCAGCTCGATCGCTCAACACAGTCCCTAGTTGGGAAATGCGGCTCTCGGCAGGAATGGTGGATGCTGGTTGTCTTCCAGATCTGTTAATGGAGGAATCAGGTACACCAAGAGATACTCCATATATTGTGCGACAGACGGCCAGAGTATGGCAATGGTTTGCCACCGCACCATTCCATAGGGAGCTCCCAATCTGGATATAAAAATCAGGCAGATGGCACTCAGTATGTCCTTCCAGGCATGGAGTGAGGGGGATGTGAGCAATAGGGTGAATTATACCAAGTTGAGACTTATCCCCTTTAAACATGACCGCAAAGAGTTTGGTCTAAGCCAGGGGCAATTTTTACAGCATGCGGGCTTGGCAGACACAAACAGGCACACCTGGCCATGCTATCCGACAGCTCCTCCGGAAACTCAAACCCTTGAGATACTGCTAACGTGTTTACAGAACAATGCAATCAGATACAGTAGGCACTACACACGGGCCTTACATTCCAATGGAAGATCAAGACTGGCAGCGGGCCTGTGAACTAATACGCATGGTTTCTAGTAATGCCCATTTTCGACTGATACATTATAATTTTCTGCAAAGAACCTACTTAACGCCACAACACCTTCATCGAATGGTCGGGTCTTGCCCAGATATATGCTTGCGCTGCAACACTGTGGGGCCTGATTTCTTACATTAACCATGTTCCTGCAATGAAATACACTCCTTCAGGCAACTAGCTGTTGAAGAAATGGTTCATGCCACATAATTAAGTATTGAGCTGACACCCAAATACTGTTTATTAGGCCTATTTAGATGCCAGAAGGGCGCAAGATAACCTATACATTTGGCCAGTCGCCTATGGAACTGGCATGACGTAGAATTGCAATCACATGGCTGCCCCAGATTGCCCCAACGATTGCGCTCTGGCATAGAGATGGGCCTCTTCTTCTATGGTAGATGCTTCTATCTCGTCTTGTTCAGATTCTTCCCCGAAGATATCCAGAGTGTGTTGAATGCTTTGACGCTGCCTCTCTCGTCATCGAGCCTGATGATCGGGTAGAGTCGTCTTGGACTAAAACGACTTACAAGCTATGCAGGCTTCCTCCTTTTGCTCCGGAGAGAGGCATAGGTTACAAACTTGATGTACGTCGCTGCGAGGGTACTTGGCGTGGCACCCAGGACAGAAATAGAATGGAGTCCATTCCATTTGCAGATGGCTGGCCCAAAGCAGCAAAGCCCGACGGTTGCCCACGAGGTTTTCTATCGAAAATGGAGAGTTTGTCGATCTATTTGAAACGCAGAGAATAGGGAAACGGGTACTGAAACAATACAGTTGAGGGTAGAGTGGACTGCGGGGAACCCAAAGAGCGGTTTCGGAGCCCAGCAATACACATCCGAACCCGTTTGGGGTAAAAAACAATCTATCAATGGAGTCGATGCCCATGCGCACTATCACCGAAAGGTGGAGTCACCTTACCTCGTGACTGGAAAGACTTCTTCAAAGAAAAACAACTTGCAAACATCCAGACCCAACACAAGATGGGCAGGAGTATGTAAAGCATGTGCATCTACAGCACACAAGCCTCGAACAGAGGATTAATGGCCCCAAATCCCTGCCGGGGTATCTTGTCATGTTGTGGCTGAGTGTGCCATGTGATGTGGCAGGCTATAGTGCTTGGTGTGATTTGGTCATTTTCATTTTTGATAAGGTGGAGTGCTGAACGGTTAGGCAAATTTAGATTTTCTTTGTTTTTGGGATCGTGTGAAATAAGTGCGGTACCTACCGTATGCTGTAAATAAATTACATTGCTAATATACCATAAGGATGTGGGGGAGAGTGTTATTAGGGCAGAAGCCTTGCTGATTATATGCAGAATAACAAGTCTGGGAGGTCACTACTGACTAGGGCAGGTTAGCAGCTGCACAGGCCTTGGGCATTGATCCTATTGAGGATAATATGTGACGGGCCACTGGTCACTGGAGCTGGCTAGCAACAACGCTGGCTTCTGTTATTCATTACAAGTAGGGTAACAATACATGTCAATATTGACTGGAACTGGTTGGCAGTAGAGTTGACCTCTGGTTTTGAATATTTGCAGGATTTAAGGTACAGGGGTCACTACTGACTGGAGTTACTTAGCAGGATAATAGGTCTCAGGGGGCCAATACTGACTGAAGTTGGTTAGTATGATCACTAGTCCCAAGGTGCTACTAATGACTCAAGTTGGCTAGAATGATAACAGGTCCCAGGGGCCAGTACTAACAGGAGCTGGCTAGTAGGCTTACATACATGCCCAAGGGGCCACTACTGACTGGAGCTGGCTAAAAGAATAACAGGCCCAAGGGTGGTGGGGGTACGAGTGGCACCAGTGACCGGAGTTGGATAGAAGCATTGACAACATTTGGTATTGATTAAATACAGGATTCCAGGTCACAGGAGACACCGCTGACTACAGCTGGATAGCAGCAGTGGTGGCCTCTAGGAAGAAGGAATTGAGAAAGCATAACTGGATATACTGGTTTCTTTAATACCGATAATTGGTTACACATGAATGCCATAACGTGCATTGATATATTGCATTACCAAATTACAATATTCTTATATTAATTTGATGTGACTGTTCGCCTTAATATGCCTGCAAAGTTACATGATTCTATTAGGGCCCAGAACCCTTTTTTTAGTGATGTCAATCAGCACACTTTCCTGCATCTTGTAGTAAATTGAACATTGACAAACAGAAGTGTTATTTCCAGAAATAGTGAATTCTGCAGCTTGTCTGTGTATCTTTTATCTGTACCTCACGGACTCCTCACATTCCTCTCGAGAGAAGATCCTGCCTCCTACTCATTAGTGTCGTTTCAGTAACTGTTTCTATCACGTGTTCATGTTCCATTGACTTTTATTAGGAGAAAAGCGTATAAAAATACATTGTGTAGTATTAGCATTACATACTCCAACTTGCTTTAGGGTGGATGCTCTCGTCCATTGCAAAGACAATTGTCACTTGTTAATTTGCTTGGCCTTTTGCTATTTTTACATTTAATGTGTGATAGATTTGTTGGCCTCCCGATGTGTTGTGGTTTTATATCACAAGAGATGACGAGGAAAATGACAGTCCAGTATACACATTCTTCATATAAATCAACTCACAGTATACTGTTCTGGAGGTTCAGTCCCACAGACATTATCTCTAACTAACGCAGGCACCCTAGGAAGCATGTGCTTTTCAAAACAGTTTCCCTCTGATGCGGCGTACTCGCTATTGGACAAGTCAATATGCCCTGAATTTTAGGGTGGTTACCGTATCTAGTGCACTCTGTTAGACAGCGCTCACCTGTGGTAGTAAGATGGTACTAGGCATCTTATCTCCTATGCACGGTGCAGGGCTTTGAGATACAGAGCTCCTCATGCTGTGGAGAAGATTAGGTCACATTTACCCATTTTCCCATATTTGGTCCTGATGAAATGCCAACAGATTGCTCCATGACTACACAATGCATGAAAAAAGTTGACCTGAAGTATAGACCCCAGCTTACCAGCAGGTCCATAGGTGATCGACACTTTCACACAGTTATAGGGGCCATTAGTTCCTCAATTTCTCTGCCACTGTTTTTAATCTCAACATGGGCCAGGAAGATCACATTAACTATATTGCAGCAACTGGCCGATAGTTGATCTTATATTCAGACTTTCACCAATCTCACATCTTATGACACAACATCCTCTGTCCTACTATGCTCATCCAACGTACTTATTAAAAGATCTCCGACAGAGTGCCCTCTAGTGGTGCCCGCCAGGCATTGTAGTACCAGCCTGGTGACGAGTATAGCCCAATGATAAAGCATGTCACCTTTAGGTGAGTGAACGCAACTTGTCTTAAAAGCACATGCTTCCTATGGTGTCTGCGTTCAGTTACAGATAATGTCGCTGGGACTGAACCTCTGGAACAGTATACTTTGATTTGACCGTTTTATTTTAACAAATGTACATAGCAGATATTGCCCCTTCCTTGTTTCACAAAAATGATCGGATACCTGCCTCGGAGCGCACTTCTTACAGATGAGTATGGGGTTATCATGTTGCTGCTACAAGCTCCTTACCTGTGCGAGTTATCGGGAACGATGCAGGGGCAGACCCAAACCAGTCACATGTGGAGATCAATGACAAATACTGAAGAATTAGCAGAGCTTCCAAGCTGGTGACCATTACTTAATTGACCCTGAAAATAAAAGACACGTTTTTAGTATTCTGGTGACTCATGACCATAAAAAACAAAGGTTATAAATTCAATATTGTGTCAAATACTTAAAACATTGAACTGGATGGCTGAATCGGATGTTGTCCCAGGTCATGTCTGACACCTTCCACCGCTATTGATTGTGGGACTTGTAGTTTTGTTTTTCTCATTAAAAGGATGGGCTCTAAAGTCCCAGTGTTCTAAGCGATGTTGGCCAAAATCAGAGGCCTGACGGAGGATGAAGCATGACATGGCTCTGCTTAGCAATGAGATGAATGACAGTTCCCCAGCCCTTCCATTCTTTGACCTACAGAGGCTCGTTGGCCATTCATAATTTTTTTGAAACGACAAAGAAACTTATCTTGCAACTTGTGTCAACTGAAGAGATAAAACTCCGGGGCGTGTTTCATTAACTACTGACAAACATGAACAATCAAGAACATGAGTTTCTGGAAAACTATCAAGCACCCAATCAGAATCAGCCGCCCTTCACACCCAGGAATTCTTGAGGCTTTGGAGAGGGTGAACTGCACGTGGTATAAGAGGACCACTACATCGACTCAAAGCTCACTTCTCAGGGATGTACTGAACTGCCAGGTTCATGGAACACTTAGCCAGCTCTTCGCCTCCTCCTCCTCCTCAAACTGTTGACCAGCTATCAGGGCAAATGAGCCTGCAGCAAAGCATCGCTGGCTTGGTTCCACACCGGACCAGGCAAGGTGGTCAACTCCATACTCCTCCAAGTCAGCAAGCACTCTGGTCGAGCCAGTCCTAACCCCACATGAATGTTCCCCATCACAACTATTTTAATGGTACTAAGTTATGTTTCTGCCAAATGATTGAGTCAAAAATTGAAAGGTTTTACTATGAAGTGCTGAAAGACAAATCATGAAGTACACAGGAGCATTATTTCTTTACAGCAGCAAATCATGTATGTATGTAGTTTCCAGGATAAGCAAATGATGGTAATGAAATGTAAACCGCAGCATTAAGGTCACACACCACAACATCTTTCCCTTTAAACCGAAGATAACAGCCTACAATAAAAAACTAACCAAAAAGCAACAAAACTAGAAAATGCATTTCCAAATGCTGCAAAAGAGAAACAGTTAATACAAATGAACAATATTAAACTTTGTTGGTACCTTAGTAATATGCTTACTTCTTGGCTTCACTCCATCTGCAGCAATAACGCTCTGAAAGGAGAAAATACTGCTGTGAGTCTTAGAGTCTTCAGTGTTACTGGTCTCAGTCACGAAGACTGCGGTGTCGGAAGATAACTTTCTCTTATTTGGCTTTATTGTTCCACCAATCACGCCATCGCTTTTAGCAGACACGCTACTGTCAGCAGCATCATAACTTCAGGCAGATCAGCCAAGCGGATATCACCACTCACATTGGGTGAACAGACTTGTCTCTGCTACATACATCCACTCTGTTCTCAAATTTGCTTGGGGCTGTCAAAATGCAAATAGCTGCAATATATTCCTCACACTTTCCTGACTACCCTATTTTAAAAGGGTGTGACATTCAAGCGTGATCCTTGGTTCATCTGCAAGCTGAATATTTTTAGAGGTTCTATTGCCACACAATACTAGTCCCATATTCCAGTTTGTCCACAGGGTGTTTCAACCCTGGTAGGTTATCAACTGCCTGTTTTGCAGATAATTTCAGATAGTTTCTGTAAGAAACTGAATTATTATTTGTGGTAGATGAGGAACAATCACAACCGTTGTCAGAGTGAACTTTCAAAGCCATTCAATTAACCTAGGATCAACCCCCTGGTACCTAAACACCGAACAGGCAGGCTTAACTTAATGTAATATGTAAAATATTTATAAAGAAACCAAAAAAGTAAAAGTCAAAATGACACTAAAATGACAAAATCCAATAGGGGAATAAGATATGAACTGTAACGCTGTAAGAATCACATGGTGCCAATGGATGAGAGGCCCGGGCATGGATTAGTCTCTCTGGAGCTGACTGCTAAGTCAGAGGAAACCGGAGGCAATGGCCTGCAAGCACATAGTGCAGGAATTAGCTGCAGTGGTCCAAGAAGACATCTAGTGCTCCAGGCTCAGATAGGGCGGCTGGCCTACAGGGGGATTCACGGCAGGTTCGGGCGCAAAGTGCTTAGAGTATTGAGAACAAGCAGCAGATGCCCAGCAGGGCAATAGCAGACGGTCGAAGGCAGCAAGGCCCGGACGAGACTGAAAGGGTGTGACAACTATGGCCCTCACCATCATGCAACAGTGTGAGGACAACCCGATGACAGCCACCCACTGGGGCTGGGACCCCCACGACAAGGCAGGCCGATCTGGTGATGTGGTAAGAGATATAGGAGCCATGTCCTCAGCGAGAAGCAAGAAGGATCAGAATCTAAAAAAGATGCTAACCAAGCTCCCGATGACCGGCAGCAGAGAAGGGAGGCACAAATCAGCCAATGACACAAATCAGCCAAGATGCAGACACCTCTGAAGCCCCAGTTACCCACGCCTTTTTAGAGTCGCTATTCAATGCATTACGAGGCGACTTGCAGACGCTGAAAAGGGAAATAGCGGGGAGATGAAGGAGATAACCAATGGAGGCCACATGTTCCTAAATGGCATAAACATCCCGCCTTATGATAAGGCGGGACGTCGATGCCATTGGAGACCGCGTTGCCTCCATCGAGGATCAGGAGCAAGCCCGGGAAGAGGAGGTGGAGCATCTACAGCAAGAGATACTCCGGCTCAGGGCTCAACATAGCAATCTCCAGGCACACACAGAAGCCCTGGAGAATCAGTCTTGGCGAAACAACATCAGCGTTAAGGGAGTTCCCCCTAAAGAAGAAGGTCCATACTTCACACAATACCTGCAGGGTCTCTTCAGGAGCATACTGGGCGCCCCCACCGGATATTTTGGCTTGCATTCCAGACTTTCAACTAAAAGAGTGTATCCTACGTGCTGCCAGGGACAAGCAACGACTAAGATATCAGGCCCACTACATACCTTTGTACCAGGACCTGGCTCTAATACCTCTTCAAAAGTGTTGGGTGTTCCGAGTGGCAAACACGCGTCTTCGAAATCAGGGAATACCGCATTCTTTGGGTCACCATTTCCGGCTGATTTTCATATGGAAGGGCAAACTCCTCCAGCTCAGATCCATGCAGGACACATGCCAGGTGCTGGGCATTGAGAATCCAATTCATACACAAAACCTGATCCTGATATCTATAAGCTTTATATTCCTTTTCATCATCTGTTGTTTCGTGTGTGTGGGTTCACTTACTCCTATCACTCACTATGCCTCTTATAACAGACTGTGCTTATCTCTATGATGTCCTCGTAACAACCGTGTGTCTTTCCGGTGTGTCTGCCCTACTCACTCTCAGGCACTAATGTGTGTCCACCAACAAGAGTAAAGTAAAAAGTGTGGGCGGGAGGAAGGAACCTCACGGGAGCAACCACCAGGGAACTGCTGACTGGTACTCGTCAGTATGTTCCCCTTCTCATCATCGGCTCCTTCCCACCAAAAAGAAATAGAATTTCAAAAGAGGAAAAATACCAATGGGAAAAATAATAAACAACTCAAAAGTGTAAAAAGTAAATTGATACTAGTATAGCGCACTACTCACCCGCAAGGGTCTCAAGGCGCTTGTATGAATACTGCTGTGGAACCCATCCTGGCTTTCCCTGTGAGGTGTCCACTCCTGGGCACCCCCAAGGTGGAGGCCAGGCATCCTTAGAGTTGTGGGTGCCGTTGTGGAGATTAAGCAAGCTATTACCCAGAGTTGCAGAGTGGTACTCCATGATTGGAATAGGCACTGAGGTGAGAATTATCAGGTCCGTGGAATTTTTGAGCCCAAGACCCGCCGAGGTAGGGAATTGAACCCTGGTCCGGGGCTAGACTTCTGCATCAGGGTCTGCCGCTCTAACCATTGAGGCTTGCTCTCCCCACCTCTGCGAACGGGAACGGGAGCCCGATGAGAGATGGTGTACAGCACTATTGACGGTAAGAAGGAAGGACGACTGGGCAAACATAGGAGACACAGCTCCACTCCATAGATTGGCATAGAATGAGGTCACGACTCTTTCCCCAGCAGTTCTTTTCTTCTACCCTGGATAAGAAGGCCGATGGCTATTTTAGTAGCCAAACGTTTTAAGGGGACAGTGGGGGTAAAGGTGGCTGGAATCAAAGAGGTTGATGGGAGCAGGGCCATCGATAGTGAATGGGTTGATATGAGTATTTTAGATGCTGAAATTGTGTGGTAAACCGCCAGAGTTACTGCTCCCGCAATCACCCTTCACCCGATATACAATCAATCCAGGGGCTGCGTCAATTGCCTATAGATAGAAACGGCTCCTCCACCCCCACAACCCACCTATACCAATAACCATTTCAAATACCAACCCCACCAGGGATGGTGCTAATAGGTTAAACAGGCCCAGGGGCTCGAATCAGAACAGTTTGTCTAGTACCTCGTGCATTAATGTTCCTGCTGCCCCAAGTATCAATGGCTAATCAGGATGTCCTGAGTCTGCCGCCCGCTGCTTGCCCTTATGTGTTGGTACTGTCAGGAGTATCTACTTTAACCCCTTCCATGCTCATGACGAGCTCAGCTCGTCATGCAGTACACTGCTTGTGTGCTCATGACGAGCTGAGCTCGTCATGATCCATGGAATTTAACAATTTCCAGCACAGGAGGGGAATTGCTGTAGAAGTCAAGGTGTTAAAGAGGGATAAGCATGAGTCATGGGACCAGCTACGCAATAAATGTGCAGACTGGCTATCAAGGCATAGAAGCGTCCATGTATCCGAAATAAAGGTTATTTTTATGGCACGCAGGGTTGGGTGAGTCAGTGCATCTACAAAAAATATAGAAGGGGACAGTATTCTAATGAACTTTCGCAGACCTTCTTTGGTGAGACACCTACTAAGGGCTTGCTAATTCATTACACCTAATAGTACTAACATATGCGCACTACCCTTTGGTTATTTCTACAAACCAAGTCATGCTCCTTTCACCAACAATCCCTCTTGAATTACTACCTCTAATAGGTTCGAGGCCTTGTCTGGATTAGAGACCCAAGACTGACTATCAACTTTTGGGGAAAATACTGATCCTGCTATTAGGTTACCTCATGCTCTGCCAGTAACTGAGTGTACTATTCCCACAACCCACTTATCCCCACTATGCAAACGAAGGCCTCAGCAAGTTCAGACCTCCGTATCTTAAGCTGGAATGTTGCAAGGTTGTACTCTAAACTTCACCAGCCAGATAGGGTACAACTTATTAAAGACCAAGATATCCTTTTTTTTCAAGAAACATGGACCACACAAGAATTGCATATTGAGGGGTTTGAATGCCATAATATCCTAGCAACAACCCCCAAGCAGGGTCGACCATTTGGGGGTTTATCAATCTGGGTCAACATTAAGACAGGGGGGTGCATAAAAACTGTACATATAGACAACAATAATATTTTAGGCATATTATTTAATAGGGGAATTTCCTTTTGGATAATTCATTTTTATAACAATGATTTTCATTCTGTTCCAAATATGCATTTTATAAATGTGTTTAATTTTATTGCATCTATTGGAAAATCCAAAGACTCCATTAAGTCAGTAGGAATCTGTCTTGGGGCGATTTTATTGCTAAGCTAACTTACTCATGGTCAAGCGAATATTCACATAGCAGCAGACAAACATGCAATAGGGGTAGAGAGCTAATGGACCATTTGAACACCCATAACTTAATTAATGTTATGGAAATTGATGCAACTACAAAAGATAATGCACCCCCTGAACCGACATTCAGAGGGACAATCTGTTCATTTGAAATTGATAATGTTTTTTTATCTCCCCCGCTTTAGAAGCAAGCTTGCTTAAAGCCGAAATTATGGCCACAATCTTTGGGGACCATAACCCAATACAAGTAACGTTACGGATGTCTCTAGTTCCAACGCCTCAGACAGAATGTGGTGCTGGAGATCTATCACCATCGACAGATAACCGCAGACTGGTATGGCGAGGCATTAATTATGCAGACCGATTCAGTTCTATGGTTAGTGGAAACATGAATCTTATTAACATCTGTTTAGAGGCCCTGTTGCACACCCAGTGGCTATCAGCACCTTTACCGAACTCAGTGGAGCCATTAAATCCTTGCTGTCTAAACCCATTTGTACAGTACTGCGCGAGCCTAGATGGTTCAATCAGCAGTGCACAATTGCCAAAAGGAAGCTCCGCAAGGCCCTATCTCAAAGCCCTAGGTGTAATGATTCGGTCAAGTCCTTAAGGTTGACATATAAGTAGGCTATTGCTAATAGGAAGGAACAGTTATTAGGTGAGCACTGGGATGCGCTCAATGGGACAACCGTTCACTCCCATCAGATGCAACATAATGAGCGCTACCTGGGAAAGTCACTTTTCCACTATTTACCAAGAGCCTGCTTTTTAATCCGACCCTTTTATTAATAGGGTGCCCCTGGAGTCTCATTATCAATAAACATACGTCAGAGTGCGGGCAATAAAACACCACGCCCTGATGGGTTGGCCATCGATCTTATTAAACATAAACCAGATTTCTGGGACCCACTGTTGTTAAATATTTTTAATATTCTAATCAGTGCCAAAGTGCCTAAGATATGGTCTACTAGCACGATCGTTCCCATTTTTAAAAAGGGCGATTGCACACAACCTTGTTGCTGTAGACCGATCTCCCTCATAGATAACACCCTTAAAATTTTAGGCAGCGTTTTATACACAAAAATTTTAACCTGGATAGAGGACAATCAGATTTTACAAAAATGCCAACTAGGTTTCAGGGGTAAAGTTTGCACAAACGAGCAAAGTCTTAATCTTAATTTGATGATAGGGAAGTACACTATTGCACAGCACTCGCCACTTTACTTCGCTTTTATGGACCTGTCCTCAGCTTTCGATTTTGTCAATAGGTCCCGTCTATGGTCCATCCTTTTAGAATATGGACTGGATGAGGCCCTTGTTCATTTTTTGGCCTATCTCCATACGGACCTGAAAGCGCGCGTCAGGATTGGTGGTGGGGAGAAGTTTCCAATTACATCAGTGTAGATAGAGGGGTCAGAGACTTATAAGGTCCCAAAGGCGAGACCTACTGGCTATGCCAATGCTTCTTTACCTGATGGGCATTGGCTGACCGCCACCTGGTTGCTGAGGGCTTAGTGAGGTTGAGACATATTAGGGGGAGTTTTAGCCACATCAGATGATGCTGTGCACGCCCAAGCCTAGGTAGCAATGAGGCGTAGTCGGCAGTGCTGACTGTGAGTGTTTTCTTTCACTTTCAATTGACGGGGCTGCCCCCCTTTAGTCTGGTGAAAGCCAAAAACGGAATTCAAGTCGAACTTTTCATCACACAGACTTTTCAGGCGAAAAAAATGGCAATGTTTGCTGAGGCCCTTCAAAATAGTTACCCAGCTCCAAAAATGAGGGTCAATGAACATTCATTGCAAAGACAGTTTTGATGAGATGCACACCTTTTTTGTTGTTCGCTTCTAGCTTTCTCCATATTCATTCATTTTTAACCTTTGTTCGGCGTTCAAGCTTGCTCCTCGCTCCGCCCAACTGCACTGCAATTGTGAAACCAAACTGAAGAGGAGCCAATTATGCCCCCACCAAGTCCAATAAATCCATATTTACTCAATTTTTATCAATCTTTTTATCCTTTGTTTTCTTCGACTTTTTTTTAATCATTTCATTTCTTTGTCAAAGTCTTTTCACAACAACACAGGAGAAACGTGTTTCCACAGGTCACAATTTATTCAAGAACACCCAATGCATTTCGGGATTACCCTTCGTAAGGGGTTTATCTGGGGTAAAATATATACACAACTATCAATAAAATCCAACTTCTAAGTTTCTGTACATAAGCATCAAGCCAAGTGTAAAGCGTCATTTATCAGTGCTATCTACTACAACAGTCAAACAGTGTGCAACATTTCACTGCTCATTTTTCAAACTCCACAGCTCGGTCACAATACCCTCCTCAATTTAATACATCAGGTGGCTCCCTTTTTGATGAGGAAACTAAACCGTTAATATAATTTACATGTTAGTGGATTGGCAATCGCATCCTTTGTGGAAACTTTAAAGTACATCAAGACCCCCAATTTCCCCGAGCCCTCCATCTAATCTCTGTTCTAGTTTAAGCAATCGAAGAATTAAACCCCATACCCCACTTACCGTGACTAGTGTTTGTAGGCTATTTAAAAGCATCGTTATAATCCGCTTTACGCGTTTTATCAGAAGTTTCCCGTACCATCTCACGGTCTATCTGCGGTTACCCCCGTACTCCTTTACAATCAGTGTCATGATCAGGGGTGTCCATAGATAGAGGGCTTACAGATTCGTATTGGTAAAGAGCCAGGTCTTCAAGGCCTTACGAAATGAGTGTCCAGAATCAAAATTGAAAGCGGAAGGGAGTTCAACAAATTGTCTGCAGCAAGCGAAAAGGACCTCCCCCATCTAGATATTCTGAATCTAGGTACAGTCACCGAATTACTTTAAACTCAATTCTTCGACCCAAAGGAAGCCAAGGAAGGCTCTTGATGGTAGCCGCAACAGAGTGGAATTTAGGAGGGCCCATCACCAGCCTGGCAGCAGCATTCTGCACAAGTTGGAGCCGGTGTAGGAGACCCTTATTGATCCCTACATAAAGGGCATTGCAGTGATCCAATCTGGACAACACAAGGGCTATCACTGCCTGTTTCCACGCGGAAGGGGGAGAGAAATTGACATATCTTTCTGAGGGTTCTTATCATTCCGAAGCAGGTGGAGACTTCTATTTATTTGGGGGCCCAAGGAGAGGCAGGTATCAACCATGATGCCTAGATTTTTGGCACTGAAGTCAGGGCGAGGGCAGAATCCAAGCGTATCTGGCCTCCAGGCCTTGGACCAAATTTCCTGATTGTCTCCGAAAAGTAAAATCTGAGTTTTATCCCCATTGAGTCTTAGATAGTTGTCTGCCATCCATGCAGCTTCCTCCTGCATGCAGCTTTAAAAATTTGCTGCTGGGAGGGGGCGTGGCTTAGCGGGCGAAGATGGCGGTCGCAGCCTTGTAGAGCTCCCGCCGGCCCGGACATAATCTGCTCATTTATCCTGGCCCCCGAGCCTGCAGTTGGTACCTTGTGAGTGGCATCGGTTCGGGAGAGTGTCCTGCCTTCTCCGGTGTCTTGATCCCGCGATTCCATCTCTTCTGGGACCCTGAGGCGACGGCGACGACGTGCGGCCTAGTGACTGGCTGTGAACCGGGGACCTCGATTTTCAGGACGCCGGGTGGCGGTTGCAGGCACGCTGCTGGAGGTGGCATCGGCGGCGCGGATTTCGGCCCGGCCTTACAGCTCCAGTTGCCCACAGATCGCAGAGGTGCCCTTTATTCCTGTGCTGTGCCTTGGGAGGACACTTGCAGGCGACACAACGTGGTGGAGGCCTGCCCTGCCCTTGTGAAGCCGGGGCCTCGAGTTTCGCGACGCCGGGACTACCCTGGCCTGGAAGCAACCCCTGTCACTCTTTCCTTTGAGGACACCAGTGCCGACGTCCCAACCCGGGGCCTGAGGCCTCCTGCGCCCATAGCTGCGGATTTGCTCCCGAGGGTCTACTGAGAATCGTCGCGGGTGGTGTCCGCCCCGCCCAAGGAGAGGACCCGCTGAGCCTGAGAGCGGCCATGACCAGGGCTGGTGGAGGAGGCCCGCCTAAGCACGGCCCCATTGATAAATTTACGGGGCCCAGTGGTGGCTCCGGGCAACTGGCGGCGGCGGCGGGTCGGGCCAGACAATGCAACATTCTTTGCTGCCATCACCCAATCCTGGGACATGCTCGATGCTAAAATCGGGGCAGTGGGAGCGGACGTTACACTGCTGCGCCAAGACCTCCGCAATGCGGTGGAGCGGATCACTGAGACCGAATCTCGAATCTCGGTGACCGAAACGGACATTGGCGCACTGAAGAAAAGAATGGCGGAGGTGGAGTGTATCCAAAAGACTCTCGCTGCCCGAGTGGAGGATGCCGAAGGGCGCGCACGGAGGAACAACCTCCGCTTTATTGGTTTTCCGGAGCGGTGTGAGAAGGATGGCATGGAACAGTTTCTGACCCGATGGCTGGAGAGCTGGCTCCCCGAAGGGGCACTATCCGCTTGCTTCGTGATCGAGCGAGCCCACAGGGCCTTGACTCAGCGGCCGCCGGAGGGTGAGCGTCCTCGGCCAGTTATTGCTCGGCTTTTGAACTACCACGACCGCGATGTCATACTGCGAGAGGCAAGGAACAAGGGTTCGCTCACTTATGAAAACCACAACATTATGATCTTCCCGGATTATACGAAAATGGTGCAGCAGCAAAGACAGTCTTTTGTGGCCGCCAAAGCTAAGTTGCGGGGCCTGAAGCTCCAGTACTCTCTTCTATACCCGGCCCGCCTGCGGGTGGTGTACCAGTCCCGGACGCATTTCTTTGATACGCCCGAGGAGGTATTTCGTTGGACCGACGAAGCAGTGAGACTCAGGCCGCATGCCCAGCCGGGGCTGGACCCGGGTGGGTCCCGGGGATCGTCGCCGGAGCGGACAAACCGCCCAAACCGAAAAGGACGACATCGGAGGTCCAGATCACGCAAACGGTCAGCCTCCGCTAGTGCAACGCAGACCAGTGGCACGAGGGATTCTGAACATTCCGATGCTGGCAGTTGAACTCTGGTGGGGCCTGGACCCTAGTTCTGTCTGGTAATGTGTTGCCCTACTTTGTGATGTATCGGCTGGTGAGACAGTTGTATTGGGACTCCGTTCATGCCAGTCTGTATTCGCCTGAGACACTCTAAGGCTACTGGTGGGAATGCTGTGGGGCTCGGGAGGCGGCTTCTATGGGCCTTAGACCCTCACGAGTTGTGGGTGTTGTTGGGGGGGTGGTGAGTGCGTGATGACCGGGGTGTTGGGATCCATTGGTATGGCGGGCCCTGGGTCCTCTGTTTTGGACCCGGGTCTCTCCATGCCGCGACAGATACTTCAATGTTCTATGAGGTATAGGGGTGGGGGGAGCGGGGCGAGGGGGGGGGTTGCTCTGTTGTGGGTGTTTGGGGGGGTTCGGGCCAGGGGTGGACGTCTGGGTGTTGGGGCTGGGGGGGTGGGACCACACGTGTATATTGCTGCTGGATCGAGTGGATGGTGGGGTGCACCGGGGTTGCGCGGAGGGCCTGATGGAGGAAACTGCTTTGATGATGGCTGATCGTACGACTGTATCTCCTAATAAGGCCATTCGTGTTGTAACGTGGAATGTGAGGGGGATACTTGATAAAATCAAACGTGGTGCTGTGTTGCGCTGGGGGAAAAGGGAGGCTGTAGATGTACTGTTGCTTCAGGAGACCCATATGTTGGGCTCCAAGGTCCTTAGCCTCCAGAGATTCGGCTTCCAGCAAGTGTACCATGCAGGCTTCGCGAGGGGCTCACGAGTGGTGGCTATATTGGTTCATCGCAGGGTGGCGTATGTGCATGAAAAGCAATGGATTGACCCTCAGGGCCGCTATGTTTTCATTGAGGGGCTGATGGGTGCCGAGCCGGTGGTCTTTGGTAGCGTTTATGCCCCCCCCTCCCATGCAGTGGGCCCTGTCTGAGAGACTGTTTACGTTATGGGATGAAATCCCGGATGTGTTGACTGTGGTTGGGGGCGATTGGAACGAGGTTATGGATGTGGGCTCGGACCGCCAGAGACGGGTGCCTGTTGTTGCGGATTCCTCCCCTGCAGCCCGCACACTAGACTGCGTACAACGGTGGATAGCTTGGGCTGGGTCGATGTGTGGCGCCACTTTCATCCTGCTGCGCGTGAATTCACGTATGTGTCAGCGGTGCATGGTTCCTTCTCGAGACTTGACTGTCTTTTTATGCCTGGTGCCTGTTTGAGCCGTGTGAGGGACACTGCGATACCCCCCAGAGGTCTGTCTGATCACTCCCCGGTTGTGGCTACTATAGACCTCCCCTCGAAGTGACAGCCGTTTCGTTGGCGGATGTCTTCGTGGCATCTACAGCAGCCCGAGTATGTGCATCACTTGCGTGAAGCGATTGATAATTATTGGCGAGATAACCTTGTGGGAGATGTGGATGCAATGGTGGTGTGGGAGGCGCTGAAGCCCACGATACGGGGCGTTGATATCGCTTTGTGCGCGGCTGCACGGCGGAAACATCGGGAGGCCATTACGGCCGCCGCCGCTCAAGTGGAGGAGTTGGAACAGCGTGGCCGGGATGGGGGTGGCGAGGACGCGGTACGGCAGCTCTTGCAGGCGCAGCAATCCTATGCCTCGGTCCTATATGACGAGGCCAGGCAGGCGTGGCTCGCCACGCGTAGCAGGATTTATCAATGGGGCGACAAGTCCTGTACGATGCTTCACAGGTTGTGTCAGGCGACCTTCCAGCCTCTCACTTTGCCGGGTCTCACGGCGGAAGACGGTTCGGTAGTGACGGACCCGGCCATACTTGCAGCTAGCTTTGCCCATTATTATGAGACGCAGTACGCCTCCCGGGATCACCTAGAGACGGAGGAGATTTCTGCCTATCTCGATGACCTGCTGCCGCAGGCCGTCTCTGATGAATCTAGAACTGCGCTAGACGTCCCGCTCACAGCTGAGGAGCTCGGGGAGGCTTTGGGGCAGCTGAATACGGGGAAGGCACCGGGCCCGAGCGGCTACCCGTGCGAATTCTACAAAAAGTTCCACCTCCAGCTGGGGCCTCAGTACAGGCGCGCGCTTGAGGCGGCACAGGCCCAAGGGGAACTGCCGCCCGATTGGCGCCATGCCGAGATCGTCGTTTTCCTGAAACCGGGCAGGGCGCCGGACAGGCATGACTCGTACCGGCCCATTTCTCTTTTAAACATCGAGGCCAAAATTCTGGCTAAGGCCTTGGCGAACCGACTGCTGCCCCTTATTACAGACCTGATCCATCCTGACCAGGCCGGATTCATGCCCCGTAGGGCCACTCACCATAATATTCGGCGGGCGCAGGCGGCGGTTGACGCCATAGGCGCTCGGGATGAGCAGGCGGCGCTCCTACTGGCGGATATGGACAGGGCGTTCGACTCTGTGAGTTTTGGCATACCTATTTACACTATTGGCCCGCCTTAACCTTGGCCCGGTGTTCCTGTCGTACTTGCGATTGCTATACACCAACGTCACGGCCTCAGTCCGAGTGGCCGGGGCCACTTCCGGGCGTTTTCGAATTGGTCGGGGCACTCGACAGGGCTGCCCGTTGTCCCCGTACCTGTTTGCCCTTGCAATGGAGCCCCAGGCGTCCCGAGTGCTGGCTGACGCCCAGCTACGCGGGTTTGTCTGGAATGACGACCTGGTGGATAGGATCGCCCTCTATGCGGACAATGTCCTTTTCTTTCTCACCGACCTACAGCGCTCGGATCCCCGGGTTCTGGAGGTCATGCGCGTCTTTGGCGAGATCTCCGGCCTTCGACTCAACCTTCATAAATCGACCCTGTGGGTGCTGGGCGGCGGAGTCGTGACTGACCCCTGGGCTGCGGACTGCGGGTGGCGATGGATGGCCTGAAGTACCTTGGCATATTTCTATCGGAGTCGCGCGTCGTGGCTTGGGGTCGTGGCGTCCTGCCAGTGTGGGAACGGGTCCAGGCCGATGTCAGGACTTGGTCCAGAATGCCCCTTACTATTTTCGGAAGATCGGCCATTTTCAAAATGGTGGCGCTTCCGCGTCTGCTATATCAACTTCAGAATTTCCCGTACCCTATCGGCCCACAGTGGTTTCGCCAGGTCAATTCTGTGCTGGTTCGATTCCTATGGGCTGGCGGTGCAGCCAGGGTGGCGTTGAAAACGCGCTTCTTGTCTACTTATTGTGGTGGCCAGGCCACCTCTGACCTCCTCTCCTACTACCAGGCTTCCCAACTGCTTATTCTTAATGAATGGTGGTACAGTGATAGGGGGGACCCGGCGTATGCCTTGGAACGGTCGCTTATGGGTGACAATTCGCTCCACACCATTCTGTATTCGGCTCGCCTGCGTCGTGTACTGCCGTCGGTTACCAGAGTGGTCTTCGCTGTGTGGCGGCAGGCCCTACGCCGCATGGGCTGGTGGGGCAAGTTAACGGCTGAGACGCCGCTCTGGCACAATGGTCTGCTCCCGGAGCTGGCGGCCCTGGCCGGTTTTGAGGGTTGGGAAGCAATAGGTATCACGTTACTGGGCCAGGTCATGTCCGGCACTACCCTTAAGTCGTTCGAGGAACTCCGCACAGAGTTCCAAATGCCTCAGTCCCAGTTTTTCCGCTACTTGCAGCTGCGCCATGCCCTTACCCCGAGCATTGCCAACCTAGACTCCTTACCGGAGTTCAGCCCGGTCGAGGCAAAGGTATTTATGGGGGATCTGGGGGACAGAAAGGTTTCCCGGATATACCAGACGCTGGTCATTCATTGCTCCTCTACCCTACACTCTCTTCGGGCGGCGTGGGAAGTGGACGTTGGCCCTCTCGATGAGGACGATTGGAGGGAGGCGCTAGAATCCCCACGCGGAACCGCCATTGCTGTACGGCTCCGACTCATCCAATTTAAATACTTGCATCGGGCCTACTATACCCGTGAACGATTGTGGAGAGCCGGGTTGATTGCATCCTCTGAATGTTTGCGCTGTGGGACGGTGCCTGGGTCTCTGATACATACTGTGTGGTCGTGTGGTCGGCTGTCTGGTTTCTGGAGAGGTGTGTAGAGTTGTCTGTGCGAGGTCCTGGGCTGGGACCTCCCCCGCACCCATCGGCTGGGTTTATTGCACGTCATGGATGGCATCGGTGGGAACATCTATAAGCGCCATCTGCTGCTTTTGGGGCTAGTTGTCGCCAAGCGGGACCTGGCCCGGGCGTGGAAGGCGGTGAGGGCCCCCCCCTGTCTGCGTGGAAAGCTGGGCTAGACTACTTCATGGGCCTGGAAAGGCCAATCTTTGAGGCGAGGGGCTGCCCGCGCAAACACTACAAAATTTGGAAGTGATGGGCCGACCACCGGGGTCTGTCACTGGATCCCCCAGCGGAGCGAGAGGAGGACATTTGATGGCAAAGACATTGTTGGCCCGAGTCTGCGACGCTCCAGTCGCGCTGCACCTACACCTTTTATTCTATTGCTATGTGTACACGTGTGGATGGGGGGTGGGGGGGAGTTTGGATGGATGGGGGGGGCGGGATTGGGGAGTAGGGTGGGTTGGGGGTGGGTTTTCATACTGAGCCTGTTCTTAAGACCTGTTTGGACATTTGCTACCAATGTGATTTATTGTACCACATTGTTGTGGTGATCTCCGGTCTTGGGGGTGCCACGTTTTTATTGCTCATTTGCTCAATAAAATTTGCTGCTGAAGCTTCAACACTCTCAGTGATGGTAATCATGATTTGAGTGTCATCAGCATAGGATAACACTTCTAGGCCAAAAGATCTTACAACCCTGGCAAGCGAGGCTTCATAAAGGTTAAAAGGGTGGGACGCAATGAGGATCCCTGGGGAACTCCGCAGAAAAGCCGTTTAGGAGCAGAAAGGAATTGACCCATCGTAACTCTTTGAGCCTGTTCCGTAAGGAAAGATGAAAGCACATTAAGGGCGGAGCACTCAATCCCTATTTCCCGGAGCCTCCCAGCCAATCTAAGGGGAGAGATGGTATCGAAGGCTGCCGTTAGGTCCAGAAGGGTCAGTAAGGTGGTGTGACCTGCGTCGACCTGTTGTCGAATGTTGTTAAAAACAACGGTTAACGCCGTCTCGGTACTGTGCTCACTTCTGAACCCATGTTGAGAGCCATCGAGCAACTGATGATCCTCAAGATAGGTGCTAAGATGGAGGTTCCGGTGTTTTTCCAAGATTTTAGCTGGGACAGGCAACAGAAATTAAACTGTAGTTCTTTAGTTCCGCTGGATCCAGAGAGGGCTTCTTTAAGAGAGGTTTAACCACAGCCGTTTTCCAGGCAGTGGGATACTGGCCAGAAGTAATAACGACATTAAGAACTACAGTCAAAGGAGGAACAATAGCGCCCATTCCTAGTTTCAGGATCTTCAGGGGACAGGGCTCCATAGGGGAGCCAGATCTAACTCCAATTAACATCCGCTCCGTGTCTTCTTGAAGTATAGAGGGAAAGGTGCTCAAGCGGCAATGCTTTAGAGGAGCTACCAGAGAATCCGAAGGACGATTGGCCTTTGACCCTCCGACATTGGATATCTCCAGGGAGGAATATATGTCCTTGATTTTGTCAGTATAAAAACATGCCTTTTTATCACATAGCTCCTGGGAGACTTCGGTGTTTGCAGAGGCCGAGGGGGCTAGGAGGGAATTAATCACAGCGAAGAGTTCCCTCTGGGATTTGATGGATTCCGTCATCTGGAACAGCAGATAACCTTTTCCTCATTAATAGCTAGCCTATATTCCTTCAATCTGAGTTTATGCAGGTCCCTTTCGGCTGGGATAAGCTTACGGCGCCATATTCTTTCCTGCTCTCACCATACCTGCCTACGGTTTCTCAAACTTTCGGTGAACCAGGGCGCCGAAGGGTGTTTTCTGGCCACATAATGCTCCTTAAGAGGGGCAAGAGAGTCCAGAGCCACGAAGAGCCAGTTGGAAAAATCATCATAGATTGAGTTAACATCCAGGTGGTGGAGACAACAATAATTGCAAAGCTTAATTAGAAGACCCTCCTTATTTATGCGGCTACGGTTTCTCTTCATCTCCACCCTGTTCTTAAAATTGGGATCAGGGTGGGATTCTGCAATTCGCCGAAAAAATGGAATGGTGTAATGATGAGACCAAGAGAGTGGGATGGGATCATTCACCTCTATCCTCGGATCGTTAGAGAAGATCCCGTCCAGAATGTGTCCCGCCGTATGAGAAGGGCTCCTTACCAGCTGAGGAAGGCCACAGGAGTCCATAGCTTCCAGGAAAACTGTGTTTCAGAGCACATACTTTTCTCCAAATGGAAGATAAAATCACCCAAAAGAGTGACAGTGGATCTAGCCAAATAAGGCTCAATCCGATTGCTGAAGTCCTGATTAAACATTCCTCTGGGTCCAGGAGGTCGGTAGCTGACCACTCCCACAAAACTATCAGTGCGTAGGATCTTCAAGGAGAAATATAGGTCCTGGTAGGGATCTGAGGGAATGGTGAGGGCCTCAGTGAAGCACAAGAAGGTGTCTTTATAAAGTACTCCCAAACCCCCCTATCAAGTCTGGACAGAGCATACCCTGAGGGGATGGCCTTTACCAGGTCAGGCTCTGAGCAATCTCTAGCCCAGGTTTCAGTAATAAATACCCAATCAGGCTTACGGGAGGAGACAAAATCATTAAATTATGCTCTATGTTTAATCAGAGATCAGGAGATACCCTTAAAAGGACTGCTTCATGGGTAATGGCACACGTTTCCCCTTGGGTTTTTTAGCTACCCCCAATGAAATGATGTCTTACAGCTAACACACTCATATAGCCCAATGCTCACAGTTCATCGACCTGCAGTGCACATCCTTCTATCCTTCTCTCCTTGAAGCTCAAAGAGCTGTCCTCTCGGGTAAACAAGGGGCTTACCAGGGTCTACAATAAAAAGGACAGCGTCCCTGGCACAAGGCGTAAACTTGGCCAGACGGACACAGACAGGCGTGCCTTTGGCGCGCCTGCTGCGTGCGTTCACCGGCGTCCGGCCGGCATTCAGATTAAATAGCTGGGCCAGTCAGGAACAACTAGAGCGCTGCCCATCGATCTGGGACAGGAAGTGGAGTAGAGCAGCAAGAGTGAAACACTCACTTCCCTCCATACAATTGGCGAGCCGAGGTGGACCGGGGAAGGAGCAAAAGACCCCCACAAGCCCCCCTCCCCGAGATGAAGAAAAAAGCAGAAGAGTGCCTGGAAAGAATGCAGTAACCCCACACAAGTAGGCAATTATAATCGTTTTTAAAACATTCCCCCCATTAGACGGCACACAATGATTCAATAAAATTTTAAAATCACAGTCACTTTCTAAACGCAGTAGACGCGCAACAGCGTGGCAACTCTAATCAGGGTGAACCACCATCACGTGGTGTAGAGGAGGAGACAAATGTGATAATAGTTAAGGAACTGCTGGGCAAAACTGACCTAAAAAGGAACTGGGCCTGCACTGCACCCCCCAACATGTGGCTCCATTATATTATTATCAGAAGTTTGATAACAACAAGAATAGTGCACAGAGAGAGTCAAAAGTTGAAGTAAAGAGACAAAAAAAACAGAGATTAAGAAAGGGAAGAGAGAAAGAAGAAACAGGGGAAAAGGAAACATAGAGTTATAGGAATCCTTACCTTTTTGTTCCCCCAAGGGTGGCAGCCACGCTGCACTGCCTGTCATCCCAGAATACCTTCAAAGGAAGTAAAGAAATAATTTTGCATCAGACGACAATCACACTCCATCACATTTTACAAATAACCGTCCTGGATTTACAAAACAACCGAGCCCAGGGAGAACCAGAGTCTGACTTTAGCCTCCTATCACAGCTATTGCTGTGAATGTTCCCCAATTAACCGCCGTGTTCCCGCATGCGGCTGTTAACTGTTCAAGTTTCACAGCAACAGCTTTGAAAAAAAGTTTTCAGAGTACTGGAGGTGTTTCAACCCCCTCGGTCTCTGGGACACCGTTGTTTTATTGATTAACACATTCTGCCCTCATGGGGCAAACAGTGCAATGACCTTATAGTCAGCCGTCGCTGGCAATACAGCCCCTTAAAGGACCGCTCCCTTGGTAAAGGCCCTTGCCTGTGGAGCTACATCAAGCTTCAAAGCTATAATAAAGGTTTCAAATAATTACTGAAGACATAAATATGGTTACTCAGTCAGAGAAATAATGATCATAACATTTGCAGGAGGATCACATAAAGGTAACCTCTAAAGGGGACGCGACTTAATTCGGTCGCGCGTCGATTTCCCGGACATTGACTGCGGCGGATTTGGCCGAGTCGTAGGGATACCTATTTGATATTACGCTTAGGTACACATTTTGTTCCATTGCAATTTGGACTGGCATTATATACTTGGAACTGACTGGGGTGGATTCCCATCGAGAATATTTGAGAAGATACTAACTAACATCTTATAAATAGGCCTGCTGCTGAAATTATCAGGTCTTTGAATTATAATATCTGTCGACCTACAACTGCTACTAATAATTGTGTGACAAATATAACAGCCAGTCTGAGTTATCCAGATATTGTATATTGGATTTATTTTGCGTTTTTTGGAAGGATCCTACACCTGTCAGTGGCATTCACTGTTGGTGTTCTCTACAATTGCACACGCCCTGAATAAGTTCTGGTGGTTCAGAACGAAACGCGTTGGCTGATGGTTCTTTTGAATATAAGAAAATAATAAAAACTGAACTGAGAAAATATCAAGACTCCTAATTTTGGATTTGGACTCAGAGAAACTTTGAACTGATTGTTGATGATTGGAGTGGTGCCCTAAACTGGATGATAAACGTAACCTCTAAAGTATATCAAAAGCCAGAATCAGAAATAACTCTCGATGTAAAGTCAATAGACAGACCACACACAACAAATGTGTGCTGAGATATAAGAAAACATTTTTTTATAATATCAAATAGCAAACTTATATAGAATCTGCTCAGTTAGGAATCAAGGAAAAGTTCTTAAGTTTTTAGACAGAGAGAACACATTATTGACATGGTTCACGATGAGGTAAAAATGACAGCAATCAATGAATGTTCTTGAAAACATGGCACAACAAAATGTAATTTAATAAACCACACCTACAAAATGAATAATTAATTGTGACTCTTCCCCAAAAAGCCACAAGTCATTTTACAAGGTAATTCCCTAACATAATAACTGGATCTTAGTCACAGTTTATGTTTGTGGCCATTCATCATTGACCCTATTTGTACGGGAACATTTACTGACAGCTTATTAGTTGTTTATTAGAAACGCCTACAAATTGGACTCTTTTCCCAAGAGGGGTGGGTTGGGAGCTCCCGTCAGTGTGACTGTGGAACGGGAGGGAGGCACATTTATTGATTAAAAGAGATGCTGGATTCCCATTTACTTCTTCTACAAAAGGGCCACTCTGGGTGACCTCTAGGACTACACCAAGCATGTAATCCTTCTCCCGTCTCAGGCACCGTCATTGAGTCTGATTCATTCCAGTAGAAACTCCTAGTGTAGGAGGAAGTTGGGGAAAATCCTTATTAATCACTGAAGGATTTTGTTGAAATCCTGAATTTCTTGAGAACTTGCCATTGTATTCTGCACTGGGCTGTGGGACCATCGGGACTGAAGGCATGCTCCAATATATCTGCCTTTGATTCTGCATGCTCGGCACAGAGGCCAGTTGGGCTGGGACCATCGGGACTGAAGGCTTGTTCCAATATATCTGCCTTTGATTCTGCATGCTCGGCACAGAGGCCAGTTGGGCTGGGACCATTGACTGAGACATCCCATTCTGGCCATCTGATTCATGTTCCAGTTTCCTGCAAACATCGCAGGGAGCGTGTCTTATTCTGCACACTATTAGTGTTTGAGGTATTTAAATTGCCACTGTCAGTAAAACCTACACCCTGAGCAGGGCCGGACTGGCCGTAACGGGCTTCGGGTGTTTCCCCGGGGGGCTGGAAGAGTGGGGGCTGATTCTTCAGTGCTGGGAAACATATTTGTTACTGGGGGCTGGTTTTGCTCTGGTGCTGCTATATCGCCCCCCCCAGCAACAAAAGAGGCAGGGGGCTGGTCCGTCAAAATTGTCAGGCCTGGTTTGCGTTCCCAGTCCGGCCCTGACCCAGAGGAACAACATTTCCTCCTTGCACATACTGAACATCATTACTCTGCACACCAACGCCGTGCATATCCAAATTCACCCCAGCAACAAACCCAGAATCAAAACGAGAATAAAATCCGTGAGACCCACTTTCGTCACCAGTTTGGAACATTTTTGTCTGAGCGCTCATTATTTTTTCTTTGATATTTTTCTGCTTAGTAACAAAATTCTCCCAACAGAACTTTGCATAAAACAAAATCTCTTCCGGAATGTTAGTCTGCAGCCCCTCACATTTTGCTGGATATGTGAACTAACCTCTGGATAAAACGCTCAAAAATGCGCCCTCTTTTACCCGGTCTTTGCCTTTGCAATATTGTCTGTGACTCTGCATTAATCTCTTGTAATATAATAAAATGTTTTGAGGCGCTTCACTCTGTGGCTCTTCAATTGGCCAGTTTACAAGCAACTTACACTCATTCCACAAATCTCTTGGGATAACAATCAACAAACTTAAACTCAGCTCTCGACCACCCCGCCTGGATGGACAGGTCTCATCTCCACTGCATCCCTCCTGGACAGGCCCCACCTTCTATGAACCACCCAAACACAGGACAGGTCTCACCTCATCTGCACCCCTGGACAGGCCTCTCCCCCTCTGCACCCCTGGACAGGCCTCACCTCCTCTGCACCTCTGGACAGGCCTCACCTCCTTTGAACCACCCAAACACAGGACAGGCCTCACCGCCTCTACACCCCCCTGGACAGGCCTCATTCACCTCCTCTGAGCACCCTGGACCAGCCTTGCTTCCTCTGCATCCCCCCCGACAGGTATCGCCTCCTCTGCGCCTACCTCCAAACAGGCCTCACCCCCTCTACATCCCATGGACAGTCCTCCCCTTCTCTGCACCTGCTGGACAGGCCTCACTTTCTTTGCGCCTCCCCCTGGACAGGCTTCAGCGCTTCTAACCTCCCCCTGGACAGGCCTCACCTCCTCTGCACCCCTGGACAGACATCCCCTCCACTGCAACCCCCTGGACAGGCCTCCCCTCCACTGCACCCTGGGACAGACCTCACCTCCTTTGCACCCCTTGGACATTCCTAACCTCCTCTGCACCCCACTAGACAGGCCTCACTTCCTCTGCACCCCCAAGCTCTGGACAGGCCTCACCTCCTCTGCACTACCTTGGACAGGCCTTGCCTGCAGCACCCCCCTTCCCTGACAGTCCTCAACTCCTCTGCACGGTACCACACCACAGAACAGGCCTCTTCTGCAACCCCCCACCAGAAAAGCATCACCTCCTCTGCACCCATGGACAGGCCTCACCTCTTCTGCACCCCTGGACAGGCCTCTCCTCCTCTGCCCCCTGGACAGGCCTCAACTCCTCTGCACACCTGGACAGGCCTCACCTCCTCTGCACCCCTGGACAGGCCTCGCCTCCTCTGCACCCCCTCAGGACAGACCTCATCTCCTCTGCACCCCCAACCCTTGCAGGACATGCCTCATCTCGTCTGCCCCCACATGGGCAAATTGAGAAGTTGGCCTGGTATATGCTGTCCACTAGTTATAATGGGCACCTTGTACCAGTCCAAACAACCCTTATTGATGATAGCTATGGAGAGCAGCCTTCAGGATAAGTGTTGAAGGAATGTAAAGCAGCTTTTTTTACCAGTCTATAATCTCATGAATGACCAAATGAAAGGAGAACCACACCAGCTATATATATAAAATATATGTATTTATTCTAAAACACACCCCCTAGTCTCTTTATGAGGCTAGAAGTCGAAGTACACAAGTCACAAGTCATATACTACAGTAAATAGCACAATAGGCACCAGGGGAGGACCAAACCATATTCTAAAATAGTGATATAAGAACCACAACTTTACTAGACACAAGGCCTAGAGCCTGTATAATCATGAGACCCCTTCAGAACCACCCAAGGTAGTGACACAGGGGACCCACGGGGGACGCGTGCAGTGTGGGAACACAGCCGCAAGCGCTGTTAGCTTCTATGGGGAAAGTCGCGGTAGGAAATTTAAAGTTTCAGGACACTTAGGAGAGGACTAGGAACAAACCCTTTTGGACTTAGATGGTTCTAGGGACAACACCCATGGGAGCACTGGAGTACTCGTGTTACCGAACCCAGGAAAGCCGGGAGCATATGGCGACCCAACACCAAATGGTGTTGGGTCGCGTCGTCATTTTCAATGGTCAGTTGCTGCAAAGTGCTGCTGACATGAAGAGGAGAAGTGTCCGAAGAGATCCAAGTCTGGATCAAAGATGTGAAGAACCTGAAAGCAGAGGGGACAGAGTCTCCATCACTAGTCAGTGACCAGGGGCACAATAGTCGAATGCTCACCGATGACGGGTACTTCAGGTGAGATGAGGGAAAGCTTGACTCTTCAGCCACGAGGACCAGGAGGAGTCGACGACAACCAGAAGCAGGATTAAAGCTCGCCCACAAAGGATGTCAAATGCTGTAGCGTCGGTGCCCGGATTGGACACAACAAGCCTTGGCAACAGCAACCGACACAGAAAGAAAACGATGGCTTTGGAGTGGACCAGCAAGGTCCAGGCAACTCACCAAGCGATGGAGAGTCAGGGCACATCTGAAGCAATCAGGGAAGCCCTAGGAAAATCAGAATTGCCTTCTCAGGTACCTACAAGTCAACAGACAAGGGATCGAGAAGGTACCTCGAGCTGAATCACAAAATGACAGCCCTCGGTACGCTCGGAGTGTGTAGGCCAGCAATCTTCAGTGGATTCTCTGCTCGGGGTCAGGCTACAAGTAATCCAAAGCACATCATCGAAGAACGTCGAGAAGCTGATGTACTTGCAAATGTGCATGGTGTCCAGGGGTTCCAGTTTCACATTACCCACAATGGCTACAGGTCTCGGCTTTGCTGGGGACTCAGATCAGCCTCGGGGAAGTCTGGAAATCCACCTCTGGTGTTGCAAAGTCTTTAGCGTCTGGCGGGAGATTCGGAGATACAGACCGGTCAGATGCGTCTTTGGTGCCTGCCAAGCAGGGGAGTAACTCCTTTACTCCAAGGGAGATTCTTCAGTCATATGGCGTTGAACAGATCGTCGAAGGTCCAGGATTCAGTTTCAGAGTTTCGTCCAGGGATATCTAAAGTTCTGGTTACAGAGGTTCCTTCATTATACCCAAGGAATCGGTTGGACTAGCTCTAGGGACCCACCTATGGGAGGGTTTGGAAAGAGGAGGAGCTACACCCATTTCCTTTGTTAGTTTTGCACCAGAGCAGGGGCTGGTAGCCCCTGGGGCTGGTTTGAACTGGACTATGCACAGGGACACCAAATGTGCCCCCAGCGCAGACCTCAAAGCACTCTTGGAGTGCTCCCACCCAGTCCCAATACACAAAAGCCTGTCTGGGAGGTGGTTACACCTCCCTGTGACAGGAAAACTATTATCAAGGCCTCCCCTGCCGGAGCTTCGGTCAGCAGCAGGAGGTCAGACTTGTGTCTGTACCTGCAGCATCCATTTTGTGATGCCAGGGCTCTTTTAAGCTGAAACAGGGTATACCTGTGCTGTCATGTCGCTTCCTCTAGAAGGGTGGGATCAAACTCCCACACCAGTTGCTGGTGTGGGGGTATGATTCCAAGGTGTTTGACACCAAACACAACATGTTTCCATGCAGCCAGTCCAAAGTTAGCATTCACCGCAAGGTTATAATGCACTTAAGAGTAGATAAAGCCAGGCAGTGGCATTTGATTTAGGTAACAAAGCACCACATAGAATAATTACACACATTATTTTAAGGAACCCAGTATTTGAAGGTGCTAAAGGGTGAGGAGAACCACCCCACTCCTCAGGATAGGCCTCTGGCTTCTAGAACAAATGACACTCCTTAGCACACGTCTCACTTATAAAGTAACATAAGTATGTAACACGTTTCCACAAATTCAAAATTAAATAATGTGCAAAAGATTAGTCTTCCTTCTTCTTTGTTGGTCACTTTATTATGTGCAAGTCTTCCCACAAATTCTCTACAGCCAACACGTGTTTCATCGCAAACGGGAGGTCGTCCCGCGACTTTCTCAAGGCTGTGTGATTTAGAAAAAAAAAAAAAAAGACCAGTATATATATTGGGAAAAACAGTCCCATTGATAACAAACAAACCATACTATATCAGTATTGGGAGAGTCACCAATCAAGTGTAACTCATGCTTGTGGTGGGATAAGAAATCAATACAAAAATACAACAACACAATAACACAGAATATACCTCTGTGAAACAGTAGGTCTCTGAACCTAATAGCGATGGAGAGACCAAGTAAGTGCGCTTAGTATAGTAAGAGCCAGCTAAAACTCTCCCACACTAAACGGAGTGAGAACTTTCCGCTGATAGAGCGATCGTGAGAAGTGTGAATCATTATGAGGGCTAAGGGTCAAATTAAAAGAAATCTGAAGCGTGCACTGAATAGGTAAAATAAAATAGTGATGTGAGTAAGGGAAACTTAGACACTAAAAGCAAGACTTATATGAGGTTATATAAATACCTATAGCCTGTATGAGAACTGATTCAGTAAAACAAGCAGAAAGATTTGTATATATCAATCCATAATTTGAAATTCAATGTTTGAGATTAGCTCTAATACTAGTGCCTTTAAAATGGTCCTACTTATTATGCGGAGATAATTCCAAACCGCAATGGGTTTCAGGTGTGGTAGCGTCTATGATTCCGAACGATTTCACTGGTTTCTCTTTCTTCCAGTAACAATCTTCTTAGTGCTGCAAAAATGTGAAATCACTAAATAATGCTTATTTGGAACCGTATTTCCTACTTAAGTCACTAATCATTACTAGCAACAAAGTCCTTGCTATTCTTTATTAAAAAGGCTTCAGAGCAACTGACGTGTTGTTTAAATATTATAGTTTGCTTAATGAACATGCAGATTGACAACTCAATCGAAATGAAGTATCCTAACCCAAAAGAAATGCCAACGAAAACCCATGCAGTATACTGTTTGTAATGAATACCTGCATATTTGGGCCATAGTTACCAAAATCTGCCTTCTTATGCTACGTGCAAAGAAGCATATTGTGAGCGGCATAGTATTAGTTTACCGTCGTATCGCAACCATAAGTTGGTGGATGTGAAGAGCCGGTGTAGTTAGAATGGCCGCCAAGTTTGAATAGAACGCTAAGACATCCTCTCTGTTTATACCATGAGAGTAGGGAGTGAATTCACAAACAACGTGAACACGCTGTTTACACTTTTGGTATTCAAACTAGTTTGGGAAACTTCTTCGCACAAGCATACTCGGCATCGAAGATACATGGTGGCATCGCGGAGGATTCTCTTAAGAGTGGAACAAGGTAAAAAATAAAGCTAATGCTGAGGTGGTAGCACGACTCAGGAATTCTAGATTCTTCTAATGTTGAGTTTGCGATAACATTAACATCGTTATATGTCTTCATGACAACTTTTAAATATTTAGTTTTTTTAAGGGGGCATACTATAGCAGTTGGTGTTTTTGAGCGGCATACATAGGTACATTAGGAAGAATGTGTAATTTTACGTGTCACCTCTTGTTCTAACATTAACAAGATGTAGCTCTCAGAGTGTTTAACATTCTAACTGAACCGGCACTTCACAACCACCAACTTATGGTTGCGATACGACAGTAAACTAAGACTATTTTTTGGTTCCTCTCGAGGTACCTTCGCGATCCCCTGTCCGTTGACTTGTGTGTCCCTGAGAAGGCAGCTGCAACTTTCTTTGGGCTTCCCTGGTTGCTCCAGACGTGCCCTTACTCTCCATAGCTTGGTGAGTCCCCTGGACCTTGCTGGTCCACTCCGAAGCCATTGTTCTCTTCCTGCATGGGTTGCTGTTGCCAAGGCTTGTTGTGTCCAATCCGGGCACCAATACCTTGTGGGACAGCTCGAATCCAGCTCCTGTTTGTTGTCGACACCTCCTGGTCCTCGTGGCCGAAAAGTCAAACTTCCCCTCATCTCACCTATAGTATCCGACATCGGTGGACATTCGACTATTGTGCCCCTGGTCACTGGCAAGTGACCCAGACTCTGTCCCCTCTGCTTTCAGGTTCTTATCATCTTTGATTCAGGCTTGGATCTCTCCGACACTTCTCCTCTTCCAGGAAGCAGCACTTTGAAGCAACTCGTCATTGAAAATAACGATGCGACCCGACACCATTTGGCACCTATGCTCCCGGCTTTCCTGGGTTAGGTAACACGAGTACTCCGGTGCTTCCGTGGGTATTAGCCCTAGAACCATCTAAGTCCAAAAGGGTTTGTTCCTAGTCAACTTCTAAGTGTCCTTAAACTTTAAATTTTGGACAGTGACTTTCCCAATAGAAGCTAACGGCGCTTGCGGCTGTGTTCCCACACTGAACGCGTTTCCCGTGGGTTCCCTGTGTCACTACCTTGGGTGGTTCTGAAGGGGCCCAGCGATCCTACAGGCTGTAGGCCTTGTGTACAGTCATGTCGTGGTTCTTATACCACTATTTTAGTATATGGGTTGGTCCCCCTCCGGGGCCTATCGAAAACTGTGATATTTACTGTGAATATTTGACTTGTAACTTGCGTACTTCGACTTCTAGCCTCATAAAGAGACTAAGGGGTGTGTTTTAGAATAAATACATGTATTTTATATATATACTCGGTGTAGTTCTCATTTAGTCATTCAAGAGATTATTGACTGGTAAAACGAGCTGCTTTATATTCCTTCAAGACTTAGCCTGAAGGCTGCTCTCCACAGCTACCACTAGGACAGCTTTCAATAAAGGTTTTCTTTAATCTATCATCAATAAGGGTTGTTTGGACTGGTGCATGGTTCCCACTATAACTAGTGGACAGCATATGCCAGGCCAACTTCTCACACTCACCTCCTCTGCACCCCTGGACAGGCCTCTCCTCCTCTGCACCCCCTGGACAAGCCTCACCTCCTCTGCACCCCTGGACAGGCCTCTCCTCCTCTTCAGCCCCTGGACAGGCCTCACGTCCTCTGCCCCCTTGACAGGCCTCCCTTCCTCTGCACCCCTGGGACAAGCCTCACCTCCTCTGCACCCCTTGACAGGCCTCACCTCCTTTGCCCCTGGACAGGCCACTCCTCCTCTGCCCCCTGGACAGGCCTCACCTCCTCTGCCCCTGGACAGGCCTCTCCTCCTCTGCCCCCTGAACAGGCCTCACCTCCTCTGCCCCTGGACAGGCCTCTCCTCCTCTGCCCCCTGGACAGGCCTCTTCTCCTCTGCACCCCTGGACAGGCCTCTTGGTGCTTCTCACAGGTCTCTCAGTGAAGGATTCATATTAAGGACAGAGGGACCCAGAGTTCATTCCCCCCATACAGCGCCTCTGACTCCGCCCTGAGCCTCGGGGCACTATGCACAGGGCCCGAAGAGAGACACTGCTCCCCTGGACAGGCCTGACCTCCTCTCCAACCGCCTGGACAGGTCTCACCTCCTCTCTCCTCCTCTGCACCCCTGGACAGGCCTCACCTCCTCCTTTCCTCACTCAGGCTCATCAGCAGGAAGAGTTGAGCTCTCCTGACGTCACAATGAATGCCAGGGGCGGTTGGGGGGGGGGGGAATCTGATCCATGGATTCATAAATTGCAGCCAAGTGAGTTAGCAACTCTCCTACCTGAGCAGAAACCTGTCCAGGCTCTCTCCTCCTCATGGGGGTCGCAGATCTGGGGTTGAGGGGGGCGGGGGGAGCAGGTCTGGGGTTTGAGGGGGGGCAGAGGCCAGATCTGGGGTCTGTGTGGATCTGAAGATGGAGGTAACGGCCCACCAGACAGGGCTCCTTCCTCCTCTGCAGCAGGCTGCATTCACGAGGAGAGGCTGGAAGTGATGTCACCACCGCTGCTTGTGCTGTCTCTGCCGCCGCTGACCCGGAAGAGGAAACACTCCTCCTTTTCATTCAATGTGTGCTCAGTGGGTTTCATCGTCAGGCGAGAAGCGCCCTCTGGTGGCCGCTGACGGAACCGCCGCCTCCAGGCTCCAGCAGTGAATACATTTCACACAAACAAGCACTTATACCTGTAAAGACCTGGGATTTCAGATGTCACAGACATGAATGTTTTTGAGGGTCAGACAGTTCAAGTACAGGGCCTCACACATGGCTGCTGCTGTGGAAAAGTATTCATAGCTTCACTTCAGATGAGCATCTTCTAAACACTGACGTAAAGGACTTGAGAGTGTTTACAGAAAGGTGACAACTGGAAGTGCCAGTCTGTATTTCAATGAATATATCTGAATTTCAATTAATATATCTGTATTTCAATGAATATATCGGTATTTTAATGAATATATGAGTATTTCGGTCAATTTTGCAATCAAGCTGGATAGCTTATTTATTCTTTTAAATCATTTATTTGCAGTTTTTCAAATCCACAACGTGCTAGATAGCAAAGTAAACAGAGGTAAATACCATGGAGTTTTAAACACCAGATCAAGTACAATGTAGCATAGGTCATGTGTCAAAGCGACAATTGAAGAAACAGCTTATTTCTAATTTTCCTGTGTCTGTGGCCTATTCCTTATATTTGATACGGTTTTATATCCTCAAACAAGACTGAATTGTAAGTTCTAATTAGGTTTTGAGTTTCTGGTTTAAGATCACAACTGTCTCCTAAAATATTAAGATAGCGGTCTCTTCCAGGCTTTGTTGTTTTGTTTACAGTAACCACCTCACTCTCTCAACAAAGATTCACTGACAAAAAATAAAGCAATTTATCTTTGAAACAACTAATTCCTAAGATAGAGATATCAAGTATAAACCAGAAATTTCTCACACAGTTTGCATTGTATCATAAAAATGAGTGGGTGTTACTGGTCTGAAGAACAGGGGAGGGGCATTTCCCTACTCGAAAATATTCTACTCCTTCACATAGGCCCAGTGGTACTGAAAATTCTGGACCCGTGTCATATACATCGTCGTACCATGACGATTTTGGTATCGGCAGACCGGTAATGGTTCGAATACTATGCACAAGCATTTCCGTCATGTTCGAATGACGGAATCACCCTGAAATCTGATTTTTCGTCCGGAACCATCAGGTTCCATTTTGTGATCGGCAGCAATTTTGTGATTGCCCTCACATAAGGCAATGACTAAAGGCCAAAAACGACCTGAAGGACACGTACACCTTTACTGACTCCTCTGTGACCTGGGCAAGCTGACTCCACTGCCTGAAGCCAAACCTGTCCGGCCAGGTTCTTTCCCAGTGGCCGAGCGAGATCAGAATCAAGGCACAACATGTCATAAACCGATCATCGCACACAAACCATGCCTAATCTCACACACACCTGTCCCTGTTTCTTCTTTATGACCTGTTTTACGAGGAGGAGGTGCCCGTTTTTATTAGGGGTCCGCCAATATCTGATGAAAGTTCTGGGCCTTGCCGGGTAATTGATTATGGACTGGACAAACTGAAATGTGGGCTTGTCATCATGACTCTACTTTTTCTTTGTAACGAAAATATGTGAATGGTTTACTGTAAAATAAGGAATGTTTGCCTGAAGCATATTATTTTGTATATAAGGAGAAGTCTGGCTTTGTAACTTTGAGCAGTCTCCTGAGAACATACATGCTGCTGTACTTCTAGGATACCTGTTACTGGCTGCAGCCAATAAATACGATCTTTGACTTCGCCAAGAAGACTCTGTGTTTCTGTAGTCTGAAACAGGAAGGACTCGAAGTCTTTGGGTGTTCTCCCTGGCACCGCTGGGTTCTTAAAAACCCGGTACTTCAGTTGGCACCCAACGTCGGGCGGTATCAGCGATACCGGTCCAAGCCAGAGGTTCGTGAGGAGCTTCGTGTGAAAATTCTGGAGGAAGGCCGCCACTTCATCGACCCCTGTATGTTGACGTGGTCCGAAAGTCTTTGCTGCGAGGTTCCCCGCGTCCCGACGGCTACGAAGGACTGCTGCCCTGACTATCGCCCTGTTTTGGACCCTTGATGATTGGTAGAGCGAAACGTTAGACAAGTCTTCTGGTGACGTCATCGATACCTCAGTTAAGTATAAGTGGAGCGCCTCGCAGTCCTTAGTTTTGATTGGTATCCCTTTGAGGATCGCTTTGTTTGGAACTTGCAAGTGCCAAAACCAAAGGACTTGTGTATTCACGAGACTATCGTATTCGATAATCCTTTGAAGTTTGAAGCTAGACTAGAGAGCGAAGATGCCTGGTCTTAGCAGACTTGGGAATTTGTTTTGTCTTGGTTGTAATAGGGATTCCCGATTGGAGGACTCGTGTCCGGTTCCTCTGATTGGAACTCCAACCTACGAACTATATGTGAAACACGGCGTAGGCCCCGTTGCATATAATGAAATATGGACCCGTTACACCAGAAAAGATGGTGTTATAAAATGGCCCCAATACGGTAGTTTTGACACAGAGATGTTGAAGTTAAACTTTTTAAGAAGAAAGCCCGGCCGGCAATGTTTGACTCTTTTCGCATATGGCACAAAGAAGCCAAACAGAAAGAAATCAAATTAGCGAAGAAAAATAAACGAGGTATGTCAATGGTACAAGCTGCTGTCGCGTTTAGGGATAATGAGGAAGAGCAAGAGAGCGAACAAATGCATAGGATTAGGAAATTAGCGATAGATAAGTGCTACCCAGTTTTGCCAACTAAAGAACAGGAAACGAGGAAAGATCTTGAGAAAGATCTATTAATGTCACATCTTTTGAGTTCGCCACCCCCTTATGCACAGAATGCTACGGCACCACCGCCACCAGTTGTGGCCGTACAACCTCCGATTGTTGTGCCACCTGCAATTCCTCCACAGCCAGCTCCTCTTCCGTTGGCCCCTATTCCTCCGGTGCAGCCTCCTCAAGGGCCACCAACTCTGTTACCTGCTCTGCCTTTAACTCCTCCAACACTTCCACCTATTCTTGCTACCTGCCCTACTACTGCTCCTACGTTAACCTTCTCTCAATCTGCTTTATCTCCGGTCTTGTCAACATCTCCTTCTGTTCGACAGAGAATGACAAACGCTGTTACTGGTCTTCTTCCTTTTCTTTTCGGGTCGCCCAGTACGACCCCTGATGCAGAACGTAAGCAGTTGCGTAGCCAACTGCCTGACTCAAGAGAGAAAGAAATATTGGACCGCCTGGCGGGTAAATGGGCCACCCGCCCTTTAAGATATGATGTGGAGTCTGTTACGGATATCTTCCATCAATGGAAAGCGCCGAAGCAGAGATATGTTTTCGATAAAGTTTGTACTTTCCTTCGTGAGGAGTGGGAAGATGATGATGTGGGACAAGCTCCTTCTGAGTTGACCAATATACAGTCTGAGTTTGCGAAGGGAACTATTGTGGGTTCCGAGGTTGGTAAAGCAGTTGCGACGTTGTTGTCATTTAGGAATGAGTCGCCTTCTCAACCGATGTTTGAGCCGGATCCTTCAGCTAGGAGGAAAGCACGACAATATCCAATGAGAGAGGTCCCTCCGGTGTGGAAAGAAGCGGTTGTCGCTGGTGCAGGTAATAATCCACCAGCTGTACCGGCTCATTTCCAGCGTGTATGGGTGCATGTCCCCTGGAAACGCTCTGAAATCTTAGCTATTAAGCAGTCTTTACCTGACCCGCGCAAAAATCCGGCAGGGTACTATAAAGAGTTGACTCAGACTGTGAGTTCATGTATTATGAATTTGGCGGACATCGACATGTTGTTTGGAAATGTTGTTCCACAACCTATTTGGAGTAAGATTCGTCACACAGATCATGCGCAGGAATTGGGTGAAACATGGGTTAATCTTAGAGATGCCGACAACGGGCAAGTAGGCGGTGCTAAGCCTGACGATTTGATTGTTGAACTCCCTGGTAGAATTATTACTTATATGAAAACTTTAATGCCCGAATTGCGTGTTAATTGGGACAAGTTGTCTGCATGTAAGCAGAAGAAAGATGAAACTGTGTCCGATTTTTTCACACGGTTTGAAGAGACTTTTGTAGATCCTAGTGGTCAGGATATGGCTACCGAGGGTGGCCAGAGATTGTTTGTCGACAAATTTGTGCATAATTTGCTTCCTGAATTGTGCAATAATTTGAAGGATTCTGAGAGTGCTTGGGCTGTTTCCACGTCAGCACAGATTCTGGCTACGGCCCAGTACTATGAGAATAGGCGCAAAGATGAGTTAGAGGAAAGCGGATAAGAAAACTAAGGAATTGAAAACTAAAGTTCTTCTACAGCAAGCTTATCCACCCCGTACTAATAGTCAGCGCGATTATCAGCAACCTCAGCAATATTAGAGGAACTCGCAAAGAAACGAGTCTTCTCAACAACGTTTACTGTATGGGCCCAATCAGTGTGCGTATTGTAAAGAAGAAGGTCATTTCAAAAGTAGTTGTCCGGTTTTGTTACAGCGCACGAATGGTACTTCTGGTGCAAGAGGTCGAGGTGTTCAACAAGCTCCTAGAGGTAGGAGACGTGGAAATTTCCCCCAGAATGCTCGTTCCTTCCCGCCTCAGAATTCAATGAATAGTTTTGACCAGCAGAATAACGCGTCTGGTAGAACGGCTCAGTAATATGCTGATGACTACTATGCGGAAGAAGAGGATATGAATAATAATGATTGCTAGGACAGCCTTGGACAAAGAGAGGGAGTTGTTTCAGTTCCAGTAGATCAGAGTGGACCTTATATTGAGGTGATTACATCAGGTGTGTCAGAACCTTTTCTGTTGGATACTGGTGCTACAAAGAGTTCTATAATGCACTCAAAACTCCCTGGCGCACCTTTGTCTGGCGAAATGAATGTTTCAGTAGGTTTTTCTGGCGCCCCGGTTAGGAACCCGATTTCTAGTCCTATGTCCCTTTCTGTTGGGCCTTGTGAATTCGAAGCACCCCTTATTCTTAAAACAGGTTGTGGGGAAAACTTTTTGGGATTGGATCTGTTGAAAAGATTATATGCGACTTTGTACTGTTCTGGACGGACCATTTCCTGGTGCAGATCTCTGTTAAGATTCCAGCCAGCTTTGGGGAAAAGCCTCCTCCCCCTCTTTGGAGACGAGCATGGCAAAAACTTGATGGGGCTCTGTTTGAGGCTAGACTAATAAACTCCCAGCCAGATTGGCCTGTTAACTTGGATGAGGCGGATCTAGTCTACAGAGAATGGATCAATGAGTACTTGGATTATTTTATACCTAGGAAATGTCAAGACCCAAACGCAAACAGTCCCTCTTATGGTACTGTGAGGCACTCTCAATCAAAAAAAGCAGTGCAAGGTACTTGAACGTATCTGGAGGCGATCGTATGACTCTGGTGCCAAATCCAATTTTAGAAGTGCCACTAAAGCCTATCATAGGCTTATAAAAAAGACCAAGGCTAGTTATTACACTGATCTGATCAATGCAGCACTAATCGCGCTAAAACTATCTTCGCGCTAGTGAAGGAGCTTACTAAACCACCTGTCGGGACTAATAACATCATAGTGTCTGACTTACAATGTGAAATCTGGCGCACTTTTTTATCAACAAAGTTCAAGGGATCTATAATACATTCAATTCTGGAGGCCCGTCTATGACTTATAGATCGGTCACAGATCCACCAGATCTTCCCTATTCCCTCGTAACTCTTCCACACATCTCTCAGACAGATATGGAACTCCTGACTTTAAGAATTAAATCGGGGTCCCCGGAAGATCCTGTCAAACCAGAGATGTTTAGATTGTGTAAGAACTCCATCATGACGGAAGGGCGGGAACTGATTAACAAATCTCTGCAGTCAGCCACTATCCCGAAATCGTGGAAGCACGCCAAGGTGATCCCCTTGTTAAAAAAAACCACCCTGGACTCTTCCAAGCCAGAAAGCTTCCAGCCTATCTCCTTGCTTCCGTACTTGGCCAAAGTTACGGAGGCTCATGTAAACTCCATCTTGACGGGTTTCTTGGAGACTAACGGGATCTTGGAGGAGTCTCAGAATGGATTCCGTGCCAAACATAGCACGGAGTCGGCCTTACTGGCCGTTATGGAACATCTAAGGGTGGCATAGGACATGGGCAGCACCTCAGCTGTGGTGCTGCTGGATTTGAGCGCGGCGTTTGACACCGTTTCTTATGGGATCCAGCTTAGGAGACTGTGGGAGATAGGTGTCAGAGATGAAGCTCTGGACTGGTTCGTGTCATTTCTATCTGACCGTTCCTTCCAGGTTCACGCTCCCCCATACTCATCCAGCAGTTATCCATTAGGCTGCGGTGTCCCACAGGGCTCTGCCCTCAGCCCCACGCTGTTTAATGTGTATGTCCGCCCCTTGGCCATAATGGCCAGGGAACGTAACATCAAATTAATATCCTATGCGGATGATACGCAACTGATTTTTACCTTTTCTAATAACACCGTGGGAGATCAAGCCAAATTTCAAGAGGACATTCTGGCCATTTCCAGCTGGCTAACAGAGAACTGCCTTCAGCTAAATTCATCTAAGACTGAAGTCCTCCTTATTGGCACTGTTACTCAAAAGTGGGATGAGCAGTGGTGGCCCCCTACATTGGGCCCCCCTCCCACGCCCAAGAGAGAAGTTAAAAATCTGGGCGTGATTCTAGATGACGCACTCACCCTGGATTCCCACGCAAAAAGAGTCGCTGGTACTTGTTATGGTCGCCTGCGCTCTTTGAAACCTATCCTCAGCTTCTTTGAACCTTCCATCCGTCAGACAATTGTCCAAGCTATGGTCTTATCCCATCTAGACTATTGTAATGTTCTTATGCTTGGGTCCAATCTGACAGTCGTTAATAGACTACAAAGAGCCCAGAACGCTGCAGCCCGTACTTTGTTCGGTCTGCCGAAACGTTGCCCCACTTCTCAGGTCTTACGTAGACTCCATTGGCTGCCCGTCAAACAGCGCATTCAATTTAAAGCCTTGTGTGTTATTCACAGAATGTTGCATTGTCTAGGTCCCCAAATCTTGCAAGGAATTTGTTCCTTTTATGTCCCGCCACGTGCCCTACACTCTGCGGACCTTTCCCTTGCCTGTACCATCAAGATCCGGAAGTGCAGAGCTGGAGGCCGATCTTTTAAGTTTCTGGCCCCAAAGCTCTGGAACTCTATCCCTCTGGATGTGCGCTCCATCACTAATCACCTTCATTTTCGAAAACACGTTAAAACTTGGTTGTTTTCCTCAATCTAGGGCTCCTTTTGAGCAGGTACTTTACCGTATCCCTCTGGGTGTTATGTAATTGGGCTTGTCTGCAAGCGCTGGGACGCCTCGTTGCTGGGGTAGCAATGCGCTATATAAGCGTATTATAACATAACATAACATAACACACAACAAATAAAAGAAAATTTTTTTTTTATAATGTCAAATAGCAAACTGATATAGAATCTGCTCAATTAGGAATCAAGGAAAAGTTCTTACGTTTTTAGACATAGAGAACACATTATTTACATGGTTCATGATGAGGTAAAAATGACAGCAATCAATGAATGTTCAGGAAAGCATGGCACAACAAAATGTAATTTTAATAAACCACAGCTATAAAATGAATAATTAATTGTGACTCTTCCCCAAAAAGCCACAAGTCATTTTACAAGGTTATTACCTAACATTATAACTGGATCTTAATCACAGTTTAAGTTTCTGGCCATTCATCATTGACCTAATTTGTACAGGAACATTTGCTGGCAGCTTATTAGTTGTTTATTAGAAATGCCTACAACTTGAACTCCTTTCCCAAGAGGGGTGGGTTGGGAGCTCCCGTCAGTCTGACTGTGGAACGGGAGGCACATTTATTGATTATAAGAGATGCCGGATTCCCATTTACTTCTTCTACAAAAGTGCCACTCTGCGTGACCTCTAGGACTGCCCCAAGCATGTAATCCTTCTCCCGTCTCAGGCACTGTCATTGAGTCTGATTCATTCCAGTAGAAACTCCTAGTGCAGGAGGAAGTTGGGGAAAATCCTTATTAATCACTGAAGGATTTTGTTGAAATCCTGAATTTCTTGAGAACTTGCCATTGTATTCTGCACTGGACTGTGGGACCATCGGGACTGAAGACATGCTCCAATATATCTGCCTTTGATTCTGCATGCTCGGCACAGAGGCCAGTTGGGCTGGGACCATTGACTGTGACTTCCCATTCTGGCCATCTGATTCATGTTCCAGTTTCCCAGGTTCCTGCAAACATCGCAAGGAGCGTGTCTTATTCTGCACACTATTAGTGTTTGAGGTATTTAAATTGCCACTGTCAGTAAAACCTATACCCTGAGCTGGGCCGGACTGGCCGTAACGGGCTTCGGGTGTTTCCCCGGGGGGCTGGAAGAGTGGGGGCTGATTCTTCAGTGCTGGGAAACGTATTTGTTACTGGAGGCTGGTTTTGCTCTGGTGCTGCTATATCACCCCCAGCAACAAAAGAGGCAGGGGGCTGGTCTGTCAAAATTGTCAAGCCTGGTTTGGGTTCCCAGTCCGGCCCTGACCCAGAGGAACAACATTTCCTCCTTGCACATACTGTACATCATTACTCTGCACACCAACGCCGTGCATATCCAAATTCACACCAGCAACAAACCCAGAATACAATCCGTGAGAACCACTTTCGTCACCCGTTTGGAACATTTTTGTCTGAGCGCTCATTATTTTTTCTTTGCTATTTTTCTGCTTAGAAACAAAATTCCCACTACAGAACTTTGCGTAAAACAAAATCTCTTCCGAAATGTTAGTCTGCGGCCCCTCACATTTTGCAGGAAATGTGAACTAACCTCTGGATGCAACGCTAAAAGATGCGCCCTCTTTTACCCGGTCTTTGCCTTTGCAATATTGTCTGTAAATCTGCATTAATCTCTTGTACTATATAATAAAATATTTTGAGGCACTTCGCTCTGTGACTCTTCAATTGGCCAGTTTACAAGCAACTTACACTCATTCCACAAATCTCTTGGGACAACAATTAACAAACTTAAACTCAGCTCTTGACCACCCCGCCTGGACAAACAGGCCTCATCTCCACTGCATCCCTCCTGGATAGGCCCCACCTCCATTGAAACACCCAAACACAGGACAGGCCTCACCTCCTCTACACCCTCCTGAACAGGCCTCTCCACCCTCTGCACTCCTGGACATGCCTCACCTACTCTACACTCCCCTGGACAGGCTTCACTCACCTCCTCTGACCCCCCTGGACAGGCCTTGCTTCCTCTGCATCGCCCCGACAGGTCTCGCCTCCTCTGCACCTACCTCCAAACAGGCCTCACCCTCTCTACATCCCATGGACAGTCCTCAGCTCCTCTTCACCTGCTGGACAGGCCTCACCTTCTTTGTGCCTCCCCCTGGACAGGCTTCACCTCTTCTAACCTCCCCCCGACAGGACAGGTCTCACCTCCTCTGCCCCTCCCCCCTCTCCACAGGTCTCACCTCCTTTTCCCCTCACCCCCTCTCCACAGGTCTCACCTTCTCTGTACCACCCGGACAGGTCTCACCTAGGCTGCAGAGCAGGCCTTACCTCCTCTGCATCCCTGGGCCGGTCTCACCTCCAGTGCACCCCTGGACAGGCTTCCCCTCCACTGCACCCCCCTGGACAGGCCTCACCTACAATGCAGCTCCCTGGACAGGCCCCACCTCCTCTGCCCCCCTGGACAGGCCTCGCCTATTCTGCAGCCTCAAGCTCTGGACAAGCCTCACCTCCTCTGCACTACCCTGGACGGCCTGTAGCACCCCCCTTCCCTCTGCATGGCACCACACCACAGAACAGGTCTCCTCTGCACCCCTGGACAGGCCTCACCTCCTCTGCACCCCTGGACAAACCTCTCCTCCTCTGCACCCCTGGACAGGCCTCTCCTCCTCTGCACCCCTTGACAGGCCTCACCTCCTCTGCACCTCTGGACAGGCCTCTCCTCCTCTGCACCCCTGGACAAGCCTCTCCTCCTCTGCACCCCTGGACAAGCCTCACCTCCTCTGCCCCTCCCCTGGACAGGCCTCTAGGTGCTTCTCACAGGAGCTCTCAGTGAAGGATTCATATTAAGGACAGAGGAGCCCAGAGTTCATTTTCCCCCATACAGCGCCTCTGACTCTGCCCTGAGCCTCGGGACGCTATGCACAGGGCCCAAATAGAGACACTGTTCCTCTGGACAGGCTTGACCAACCCCCTGGCAGGTCTCCCCTCCTCTCACCTCCACTGCACCCCTGGACAGGCCTCATCTTATGAGAGTAGCAAAAGGGGCCAACTCAACGTCTCCTCTGCACCCCTGGACAGGCCTCACCTCCTCCTCTTCTCACTCAGGCTCATCAGCAGGAAGAGCTGAGCTCAAATGACGTCACCATGAATGCCTATGGGGGAGTCAGCAGCTCTCCTCCTGGGGTCGCAGGTCTGGGGTCTGAGGGAGGAGTCTGTGTGGATCTGAAGATGAAGGTAAATGCCGACCAGCCAGGGCTCCTTCCTCCTCTGTAGCAGGCTGCACACACTAGGGGAGGTCGGAAGTGATGTCACCACCGCTGCTGGTGCTGTCTCTGCCGCCGCTGACTGGGAAGAGGAAACCCTTCATTTCATACAGTGTGCAGCTAAGTGGGTTTCATCAGCAGGCGAGGAGCTCCCTCTGGTGGCCGCTGACGGAACCGCTGCCTCCAGGCTCCAGCAGTGGATACATTTCACACAAACAAGTGCAGTGCCTCACACTTGGCTGTTGCTGTGGAAAAGTATTCATAGCTTCACTTCAGATGAGCATCTTCCAAACACTGAAGTAAAGGACTTGAGAGTGTTTACAGAAATTTGACAACTGGAAGTGCCAGTCTGTATTTCAATGAATATATCTGAATTTCAATGAATATATCTGTATTTCATTGAATATATCGGTATTTTAATGAATATATGAATATTTCGGTCAGTTTTGCAATCAAACTGGACAGCTTATTTATTCTTTTAAATAATTTATTTGCAGTCTTTCAAATCCACAACGTGCTAGAAAGCAAAGTAAACAGAGGTAAATACCATGGAGTTTTAAACACCAGATCAAGTACAATGTGGCATAGGTCATGTGTCAAAGCGACAACTGAAGGAACAGCTTATTTCTAATTTTCCTGTGTCTGTGGCTTATTCCTTATATTTGATACGGTTTTATATCCTCGAACAAGACTGAATTGTAGGTTCTAATTAGGCTTTGAGTTTCTGGTTTAAGATCACAACTGTCTCCTAAAATATTAAGATAGCGGTCTCTTCCAGGCTTTGTTGTTTTGTTTACAGTAACCACCATCCTCTCTCAACAAAGATTCACTGACAAAAAATGAAGCAATTTATCTTTGAAACAACTAATTCCTAAGATAGAGATATCAAGTATAAACCAGAAATTTCTCACACAGTTTGCATTGTATCATAAAAATGAGTGGGTATTACTGTTCTGAAGAACAGGGGAGGGGCATTTCCCTACTCGAAAATATTCTACTCCTTCACATAGGCCCTGTGGTACTGAAAATTATGGACCCGTGTCATATACATCGTCGTACCATGACGATTTTGGTATCGGCAGACCGGTAATGGTTCGAATACTATGCACAAGCATTTCTGTCATGTTCGAGTGACGGAATCACCCGGAAATCGGATTTTTCGTCCGGAACCCTCGGGTTCCATTTTGTGATTGGCAGCCATTTTGTGATTGCCCTCACATAAGGCAATGACTAAAGGCCGAAAACGACCTGAAGGACACGTACACCTTTACTGACTCCTCTGTGACCTGGGCAAGCTGACTCCACTGCCTGAAGCCAAACCTGTCCGGCCAGGTTCTTTCCCAGTGGCCGGGCGAGATCAGAATCAAGGCACAACATGTCATAAACCGATCATCGCACACAAACCATGCCTAAACTCACACACACCTGTCCCTGTTTCTTCTTTATGACCTGTTTTAAGAGGAGGAGGTGCCCGTTTTTATTAGGGGTCCGCCAATATCTGATGAAAGTTCTGGGCCTTGCCGGGTAATTGATTATGGACTGGACAAACTGAAATGTGGGCTTGTCATCATGACTCTGCTTTTTCTTTGTAACAAAAATATGTGAATGGTTTACTGTAAAATAAGGAATGTTTGCCTGAAGCATATTATTTTGTATATAAGGAGAAGTCTGGCTTTGTAACTTTGAGCAGTCTCCTGAGAACATACATGCTGTTGTACTTCTAGGATACCTGTTACTGGCTGCAGCCAATAAATACGATCTTTGACTTCGCCAAGAAGACTGTGTTTCTGTAGTCTGAAACAGGAAGGACTCGAAGTCTTTGGGTGTTCTCCCTGGCACCGCTGGGTTCTTAAAAACCCGGTACTTCAGTTGGCACCCAACGTGGGGCGGTATCAGCGATACCGGTCCAAGCCAGAGGTTCGTGAGGAGCTTCGTGTGAAAATTCTGGAGGAAGTCCGCCACTTCATCGCCCCCTGTATGTCGACGTGGTCCGAAAGTCTTTGCTGCGAGGTTCCCCGCGTCCAGACGGCTACGAAGGACTGCTGCCCTGACTATCGCCCTGTTTTGGACCCTTGATGATTGGTAGAGCGAAACGTTAGACGGCTCTTCTGGTGACGTAATCGATACCTCAGTTAAGTATAAGTGGAGCGCCTCGCAGTCCTTAGTTTTGTTTGGTATCCCTTCGAGGATCGCTTTGTTTGAAACTTGCAAGTGCCAAAACCAAAGGACTTGTGTATTCACGAGACTATCGTATTCGATAATCCTTTGAAGTTTGAAACTAGATTAGGGAGCGAAGATGCCTGGTCTTAGCAGACTTGGCAATTTGTTTTGTCTTAGTTGTAATAGGGATTCCCGATTGGAGGACTCGTGTCCGGTTCCTCCGATTGGAACTCCAACCTACGAACTATATGTGAAACACGGCGTAGGCCCCATTGCATATAATGAAATATGAACCTGTTACACCAGAAAAGATGGTGTTTTAAAATGGCCCCAATACGGTAGTTTTGACACAGAGATTTTGGATAATCTTGAGGTTAAACTTTTTAAGAAGAAAGCTCGGCCGGCAATGTTTGACTCTTTTCGCATATGGCGCAAAGAAGCCAAACAGAAAGAAATAAAATTAGCGAAGAAAAATAAACAAGGTATGTCAATGGTACAAGCTGCTGTCGCGTTTAGGGATAATGAGGAAGAGCAAGAGAGCGAACAAATGCATAGGATTAGGAAATTAGCGATAGATAAGTGCTACCTAGTTTTGCCAACTAAAGAACAGGAAACGAGGAAAGATCTTGAGAAAGATCCATTAATGTCACATCTTTTGAGTGCGCCACCCCCTTATGCACAGAATGCTACGGCACCACCACCACCAGTTGTGGCCGTACAACCTCCGATTGTTGTGCCACCTGCGGTTCCTCCACAGCCAGCTCCTCCTCGGTTGGCCCCTATTCCTCCGGTGCAGCCTCCTCAAGGGCCACCGACTCTGTTACCTGCTCTGCCTTTAACTCCTCCAACACTTCCACCTATTCTTGCTACCTGCCCTACTACTGCTCCTACGTTAACCTTCTCTCAATCCGCTTTATCTCCGGTCTTGTAAACATCTCCTTCTGTTTGACAGAGAATGACAAACACTGTTACTGGTCTTCTTCCTTTTCTTTTCGGGTCGCCCAGTACGACCCCTGATGCAGAACGTAAGCAGTTGCGTAGCCAACTGCCTGACTCAAGAGAGAAAGGAATATTGGACCGCCTGTCGCGTAAATGGGCCACCGGCCCTTTAAGATATGATTCGGAGTCTGTTACGGATATCTCCCATCAATGGGAAGCGCCGAAGCAGAGATATGTTTTCGATGAAGTTTGTACTTTCCTTCGTGAGGAGTGGGAAGATGATGATGTGGGACAAGCTCCTCCTGAGTTGACCAATATACAGTATGAGTTTGCGAAGGGAACTATTGTGGGTTCTTAGGTTGGTAAAGCAGTTGCGACATTGTTGTCATTTAGGAATGAGTCGCCTTCTCAACCGATGTTTGAGCCTGACGCTTCAGCTAGGAGAAAAGCACGACAATATCCAATGAGAGAGGTCCCTCCGGTCTGGAAAGAAGCGGTTGTCGCTGGTGCAGGTAATATTCCACCAGCTGTACCGGCTCATTTCCAGCCTGTATGGGTGCATGTCCCCTGGAAATGCTCTGAAGTCTTAGCTATTAAGCAGTCTTTACCTGACCCGCGCAAAAATCCTGCAGGGTGCTATAAAGAGTTGACTCAGACTGTGAGTTCATGTATTATGAATTTGGCGGACATCGACATGTTGTTTGGAAATGTTGTTCCACAACCTATTTGGAGTAAGATTCGTCACACAGATCATGCGCAGGAATTGGGTGAAACATGGGTTAATCTTAGAGATGCCGACAACGGGCAAGTAGGCGGTGCTAAGCCTGACGATTTGATTGCTGAACTCCCTGGTAGAATTATTACTTATATGAAAACTTTAATGCCCGAATTGCGTGTTAATTGGGACAAGTTGTCTGCATGTAAGCAGAAGAAAGATGAGACTGTGTCCGATTTTTTCACACGGTTTGAAGAGACTTTTGTAGATCATAGTGGTTAGGATATGGCTACCGAGGGTGGCCAGAGATTGTTTGTCGACAAATTTGTGCATAATTTGCTTCCTGAATTGTGCAATAATTTGAAGGATTCTGAGAGTGCTTGGGCTGTTTCCACGTCAGCACAGATTCTGGCTACGGCCCAGTACTATGAGAATAGGCGCAAAGATGAGTTAGAGAAAGCGGATAAGAAAACTAAGGAATTGAAAACAAAAGTTCTTCTACAGCAAGCTTATCCACCCCGTACTAATAGTCAGCGTGATTATCAGCAACCTCAGCAATATTCGAGGAACTCGCAAAGAAACGAGTCTTCTCAACAACGTTTACCGTATGGGCCCAATCAGTGTGCGTATTGTAAAGAAGAAGGTCATTTCAAAAGTAGTTGTCCGGTTTTGTTACAGCACACGAATGGTACTTCTGGTGCAAGAGGTCGAGGTGTTCAACAAGCTCCTAGAGGTAGGGGACGTGGAAATTTCCCCCAGAATGCTCGTTCCTTCCCGCCTCAGAATTCAATGAATAGTTTTGACCAGCAGAATAACGCGTCTGGTAGAACGGCTCAGTACTATGCTGATGACTACTATGCGGAAGAAGAGGCTATGAATAATAATGATTGCTAGGACAGCCTTGGACAAAGAGAGGGAGTTGTTTCCGTTCCAGTAGATCAGAGTGGACCTTATGTTGAGGTGATTACATCAGGTGTGTCAGAACCTTTTCTGTTGGATACTGGTGCTACAAAGAGTTCTATAATGCACTCAAAACTCCCTGGCGCACCTTTGTCTGGCGAAATGAATGTTTCAGTAGGTTTTTCTGGCGCCCCGGTTAGGAACCCGATTTCTAGTCCTATGTCCCTTTCTGTTGGGCCTTGTGAATTCGAAGCACTGCTTATTCTTACAACAGGTTGTGGGGAAAACTTTTTGGGATTGGATCTGTTGAAAAGATTATATGCGACTTTGTACTGTTCTCCTTCGGGAGTACAACTTACACTGGGTAAGAAAGTGGTTTCTCTGAAGTATTTGTCGAAGGATAAAATTCCAACAGAATTGTCTTCTCTCCCGGATATTCTTTGCGCTACTGGTCCTAATATGTAGGTCTCTTGGAAATACCACCATATGTTGTGACATTGAAAGCCAATGTTAGAATGCTGCGCATTCCCCAATACAAGATCTCTAGCGAAGGTGAAAAGGCGTTGTTAGCGATCATTTATGATCTGATTGAAAAGGATGTAATTGAAGAGACAAGAGGCAACGTTTGTAACAGTCCTGTTCTGTCTGTTTTGAAGCGTACTGATCCTTCCCAGCCACCTGTTTACAGGTTTGTGATTGATCTTAGGGAGGTCAATAAAATAGTCGTGCCACAATTTCCAGTTGTCCCTGATATCACTGCCCTATGGACTATGATTCCAGCTTCCGCGACTTGGTTCTCGGTGATTGACTTGAAGAATGCTTTCTTCAGCATCCCGATTGCCGAGGAGAGCAGGGATATTTTTGGCTTCAGTTTAGGAGGCCGAAGCTTCCGCTTCAAACGTGCTCCTCAAGGCTACAGTGAAAGTCCATCAATATACAGTCAGGCATTAAAAACACAGCTTGACACGATTGTTTTACCTGACGGCGCTACTCTTATTCAGTACGTCGACGATTTGCTAATCGCTGCAGATACTGAGGAGATTTGTAAGGAAGCCACATTGCCATTGTTGCGTCATTTGTGTGATCTACATCAAAGCCTCCCGTCGAAATTGCAATATTGTCGACAAGAAGTGACCTACTTAGGTCATCTCTTATCGAAGGAGGGGAGGAAACTGACCCCAGAAAGAATTCAGGCAATTGCAAAATTGAGTGTGCCAAGGACACAGAGAGAAGTACGTGCTTTCTTGGGCATTATATCATATTGCAGACAATGGATACCGAATTTTTCCTTATTGGCCAAACCTTTGGTGGCATTAACTTGTAAAGATACACCGAATCCCATTCCGTGGTCTGAAGAGTGTCAGAAAAGTTTTTCCGAATTGCGCAATGCATTGTGTTCGGCTCCTGTGTTGGGTACCCCCGACAACAGTAAGCCCTTTACAATGTATGTCCACGAGAAAGAAGGTTGTGCATTATCAGTTCTGACACAGTCTTTTGGGGACAAACAGCGTCGATGCGCGTATTTTCGTCGACTTTAGATCCGGTAGCTAAGGCGTTGCCGAGTTGCTTGAGAGCCACTGCAGCTGCAGCTGTTTCTATTCGACAGTCTGCTGGGTTAGTGATGAATAACATGTTAATTGTGATGGTCCCGCATGCAGTGGACACTCTGTTAAACAGAACAAAGACACAGCACTTAACTAGTGCTCGATTGTCAGGTTATGAGCTGACACTGTTAGCGAGTCATGTGCACATTAAGAGGTGCAATACGTTGAATCCAGCCACGTTATTGCCGATTTCAGTAGAGATAGATGAGGTTGAAAAGCATGATTGCTGTCTTAGGACAGAAGAAGAAATGAAAGGGAGGATAGATCTTAAAGATACTCCTCTTCCAGAATGTGATGGTACTTTGTAGGTTGATGGTTCGTGTTTCAAGTTGCCGAATGGTGATACGACTGCAGCATACGCTGTGACGACTTTGCATACGATTGTTGAAGCTGCACGCATCCCACACAATTCAGCGCAAGCAGCAAAGTTGATTGCACTTACAAGAGCATGTGTGTTGGCGAAAGGAAAACGAGTGAATGTGTCCACGGACAGCCAGTATGCATTTGGTGTGGTTCACAGTTTTGGACGATTGTGGAAAGAACTTGGGTTCCTGACTTCGCATGGTGCTAAGATCCAGCATGGTCAATTGGTGAATGAGCTTCTCGAGTCACTGACCTTGCCGTTACAAGTTGCGATTGTGAAAGGCACTGCTCGCAAAAAGGTTACTGATGATGTTGGTCGCGGAAATGCGTTTGCGGACGAAGTCACGAAAGAAACTGCAAGGAATGTAATGAGTCGAATGTATGTTGCAGGCCCTGCACGATGGGTTTGTGACGTTGGTATGTGTGAAGATACGATTGAGAGTGTGAAATCCATTCAAGCTGAAGCTACAGAGAAAGAATTGAGTGTGTGGAGAGAAAGTACGGGTAAATTGGATGCAAATGGATGTTGGGTTGAATTGTCAGAGCATCAGCGATGGTTGCTACCCGATGCGTATGTGCTTGCAGTGGTGACAATGGCTCATGGAATGGCCCATTTCAGTGTGAAAGGGATCTGTAAGTTGTTGGCTCCAGTATGGCAAAATGCTGGAATCCCTAAGTGTGCAGAGAATGTGGTCAAGAATTGTATGGTGTGTCTGAAATACAATCCTGGTAAGGGTACCCCAACTCCAGCTGGTCATTTTGCGCCTCCAATGTATCTGTTTGAGGTTTTGCAACTAGATTTCATCCACATGGAAAGATGCAACAATTTGAAATACGTACTCATTGTTGTTTGTGCCTTTTCAAGATGGGTAGAAGCATATCCCTTACAGGATAATACTGCCTTATCCACAGCTAAAGCCCTCGTCAAAGAATTCTTCCGTATATTCGGAATGCTAAGAATGGTCTGGAGTGATAATGGGTGTGAATTTGTGGGTCGAATGATGAAGAAAGTGTGTGAAGGGCTAGGCATTCAACAAAAGTTCCACGCTGCAAATCACCCCCAATCAGCTGGACTAGTAGAGTGCTATAACGGCACGCTAAAACTGAAACTGGCCAAGATTCAAGCGAGCACCAGTCTTAAGTGGCCTGACGCGCTGCCCTTGGCACTCCTATCAACGAGAATGACAGTTCACTCGCGAATGGGACTTAGTCCTTATGAAATCGTGTTCGGCCGCCCGGCCAACATATGGGGAGTGCCAAGGCCAACCAAATTCAGCGAGATAGAACACCCTGTACTGCTTGATTATTTGTATGAATTGACGGCTAAATTGCGTGTTTTACACCAACAGGTCCACGACACTCTACCTCAGGCCTCTGAAGCTCCAGGACATCCGATCGATCCTAGATCCTGGGTGCTGATTAAAACTTTTCAGCGAACAAAGAATGACCAGCCCCGGTGGACCGGCACTCATCTAGTTCTTCTCTCAACAAGATCAGCTGTTCGAGTGGAAGGGAAGAAACACTGGATCCACGGCATTCATTGTAAGAGGGTCCCACTACCTCTTCCGTACGACCGTAGGGTCCAGGAGGGGATCGCTGACTCTGAAACTGAGACTGTGCCTCGTTTCCTATCTTTTAGCGATGCACGTGTAAAAGGAACAATTTCTGAACAGGAAAGCGACGATATTTTGCAAGAGGCCGTGCCTCCGTCAATTTGATTGAACACTACAGACCCTGAACTCTTATTCCAAGACCAGACAGCACCTGGAAGAAACCGTTACAATTTGAGGCCGAGAACTATGACTATGGACAAATGAAATATTTCTTTTTACTTTTTGATTGTGCAGCTCTCTCGTCTGAGAAACTTGCTTATTTTTGTTTTTCGAACCGCCATCCGGTTCTGCTGCTAGGGTTGCGGTTGCCCAAGTCTTTGAAGTGCAGCTGTAGACGTTAGGTCGACAGTTCTGGTCGGTCTAAGGGAGTTGCCCTGGACTGACAGAAGCATTCTTTAGCATAGAACACCCTACCACCGCGGGCAGCAAATTAGAGAGGATGGAGTTTTTCAAGATGGAGAGACCTGCCAAACAAATGAACTTTAAAGACAAAATGTGTATATATATATATGACGAAGAAAAGATATTTGATATTTTGTACTTTCATGTTGCTTGGTGTAATGATGTTTTTAATAGGATATGCTCTATTCACTTTTCATGTGACATTTGCACCCACTACACAGCCCGCACCTCCTCCTACTGTTTCCTCGCACTCTTTTCACCCTCTGCCTGAACATGAGTCCTCTAGAAGATTAGAGTTTTTGAATAACTCTTTCGTTCAACTGTTACACCAACACCAATTAGTAGTAAACACAACTAACTGCTGGGTGTGTGGTCGTATGCCGCCTACAACAGATAAGGGTATCCCATACTTGGTCTTACCATTTAGTTACAATTGTTCTTTGTGGTCGTTTCAGACAATGTTCATATTCGCCATCGAACCATACCCCCCACGTTCCACAAAAAGTAGCTCAAGCAACAAAGCATTGGTGGTAGGTATTACAAATTTGAGCAGAACAATTGACTCGTACAGAACGATTCCTAGGGATGAGTTGCAAGCTTACGTTAGATGGAACATAATAAAATATGGAGTTGCTTTGAGTGAGAACGAGCGAGCAAAGAGATCCTCCTCGATTTGGATTGTACCCCATCAGGGTCATCTATGTCATCTGCCATGATACAGCCTATACATGGTTGCCCCCTGATTTCTCGGGCACATGCTTTGTTTCGTTCTTGTTGCCCCCCACCTACACGGCCACGGCGGATTACCATAGGACAAGGATAGTTAGAGGTGTCATCAGTAAAGATGACACTGCCGGACAAGAATTTGGTGATTTTGTAAAGGGTTTTCTGCCGTTTTGGGGGCCTATGATGAACAGCAGGAACATAAGGCAATTGACAAGAGTGGTTGAATCCGCTGTCATCGAAACAGCTGGTGCCCTTAGTAATTTGACTGCTGAGCTCCAGTCGGATCGCGTTATGACTCTTCAGAACAGGGTTGCATTAGACGTCATACTTGCAGACCGAGGTGGGGTATGTAAAGTGATCCAATCAAGTTGCTGCATTTTCATCCCAGACAACGCTCCAACAGTATACCAGGCCATTTCCAAACTGCATAAGATCTCCGAATCCATTCACGTGGATAATGGAGACTGGTCTTTGATGGGGTGGTTCTGGGAACTGATATCTGCCTGGGGATGGAAGATTCTGCTAGTCATTGGGATGATCTTAGCCATTCTTTTCCTGTTCTATGTATACAATGTGCTCCTGCAATATGTGGCCTCTGTGCTACATCGTGTGTAAGGAAACCTGTATCAAGAAACGAGCTAAGTAATTGGATGATGCTACAGCAACATCTCAATGACTTTCTGAATATAGACCTGGACTCAGATTAGCGTGAGTATAGGTTATTGCCTATGTAAGGGCAAAAGGAGGGTCTGTGGTACTGAAAATTCTAGACCCGTGTCATATACATCGTCGTACCATGACGATTTTGGTATCGGCAGACCGGTAATGGTTCGAATACTATGCACAAGCACTTCCGTCATGTTCGAGTGACGGAATCACCCGGAAATCGGATTTTTCGTCCGGAACCCTCGGGTTCCATTTTGTGATCGGCAGCCATTTTGTGATTGCCCTCACATAAGGCAATGACTAAAGGCCGAAAACGACCTGAAGGACACGTACACCTTTACTGACTCCTCTGTGACCTGAGCAAGCTGACTCCACTGCCTGAAGCCAAACCTGTCCGGCCAGGTTCTTTCCCAGTGGCCGAGCGAGATCAGAATCAAGGCACAACATGTCATAAACCGATCATCGCACACAAACCATGCCTAATCTCACACACACCTGTCCCTGTTTCTTCTTTATGACCTGTTTTACGAGGAGGAGGTGCCCGTTTTTATTAGGGGTCCGCCAATATCTGATGAAAGTTCTGGGCCTTGCCGGGTAATTGATTATAGACTGGACAAACTGAAATGTGGGCTTGTCATCATGACTCTGCTTTTTCTTTGTAACGAAAATATGTGAATGGTTTACTGTAAAATAAGGAATGTTTGCCTGAAGCATATTATTTTGTATATAAGGAGAAGTCTGGCTTTGTAACTTTGAGCAGTCTCCTGAGAACATACATGCTGTTGTACTTCTAGGATACCTGTTACTGGCTGCAGCCAATAAATACGATCTTTGACTTTGTCAAGAAGACGCTGTGTTTCTGTAGTCTGAAACAGGAAGGACTCAAAGTCTTTGGGTGTTCTCCCTGGCACCGCTGGGTTCTTAAAAACACGGTACTTCAGCCCCTATATCATAGTTAGGGCTCCCAGTTTTATGGTATTTATTTTTTTGCCATTTTTTCTGTATTTATCCACATTTATTTTTGCCACAAGCAAAAGACGACGCTACAGCTAGTATTTTTCCACATTTATTTAAATTGACAATTGTATTAGTTTTCTAGTACACTATGGTATATATTGTACTAGAAAACAAATAACAAGCATTGGCATAGCCAATAGGTCTCGCCTTTGGGAACTTATAAGTATTTAGTTATGCAGCACAATATCCTTGGTGCAACAACATCAACTGTTGCATGGATAAACACTTATAAGGTCCCAAAGGCGAGACCTATTGGCTATACCAGTGCTTGTTAAGGTTTATGGTTCGATAATGGAGCCACTTTTATGTTGGTGCCAAGATAGGAAGGAAGTGCACGTGAAAGTGGCTCATACATGAATAAATGGAACTGTGCCAGCGCTGGCATCAGGCTATCTTGCTGTGCCAGGCCTCGCTGCCACTTACTAATTGTAACCGCTACAGCCTGTGATGCCCACAATGCTACAGACCTAGAGTACCAGCAGGCTAAGGGGTCCCTGCTCTCAGCAGCAGCGGTCCCTCCATTTAGTTAGTGCAGCCAGTGATCCCAACTTAAAAGGGGCTCCAAATCCGAGACAAAAATAAAATTAAAACTAACACAAAGTGATCGGCGTACCTATTGCATGGACTGGGCAGTCAGGTACCCAGTGTAACCAGGTCCACTATAGACATTTGTGTACTTCAGAGGGAACCAGGCAGCCAGGGGCTCCTCTGGAGAGTTCAGTTACTGGAATAGTACGGGTGCCTATGAGATGGTAGTGTGGCCAGACCCAGTGCAGTGTAGTGCTGTGAGACAGCCAGTAGTGTCAGGTGGCAGTCATGTGGATAGAACATAAAAGCTGCAGTGGATGAGACATCGCTTCAGTCCTTGAGATGTCTGTCTTCCTGACAGACTCGAGGTTCTGACGGCGCTCAAAAGGCGCGTGAGGCAGCTCCCGCACTGTAACGAAACCTGCTGCCTCTCCCGGGGTTTAGTCCCTTCTCTCTGTCTATTCACATGGAACCCTGTCTCGCCTATTGAATGTATGAAGGATAATTTCAAATAATAAAGCGCCATCATGCTGGTGTGCCAATTCTCTATGCAGCATGGCAATTGCGTTCATCAAATAACAATGTTTTCCCCAAACAAACCTGAACGCAGACATGCCCCAGAGCACACATAAATAAATGGTGTTTTCTATCAAACTGTTTCAAAGATTGAGAGACAAACTGATTCCGAAGAAAAATTATTTGTGTTGCGGGTCTCGCTATTAGAATATCAAAACCACAAAGGCAGTCACTATGGAAATCGCTGAGAAACAATTGATCTAAAGGGCATTTGCAATTTAGCTCTACTTGGCGGGTCTGATATCTGCGTATGCGAGAAGGGAGAGTGTCGAGGTGAGATTTAATAGTCCTTAGTCTTGAAAGAAAGCCATCATTGTGCCGCTGTACCAATTTTTGTATATTGCAAAAAGGTTTTTATAGTTGTCAGTGCGACGGAACAGCCTTGAAAAGGGAGCAATTTTAGGTTGCTGCAAAACAAAAAATCTTTAAGCTGCTGTTTGCCTCGGGAAGGAGAAGTTTGGTCTAAAGACGAAAAATGATGGCATTGGACCATCGGAAAGTATGTTCAAATCTCGGCCTTGACCCAACATCATGTGATTCTGGGTAAATCATTTAATTTCCTTGTGACAAAAAAGTTACATAGTCTGGTTCTTTTGTAAAGCTGTCTTATACCTGTGGGCCTGGTTTGCCCTATAAAGAAACTACATGTTAAGAATAGTTGCCAAATGCTTTCTGGGAGATGCAGTTTGGGTTCATCCTAGTGCTCTCGTTGAACTACAGTGATGCAAGAGTATGGCAGGAGGCATGGTGTCTTTAAACTCATGATCTTTCCAAAGGTCATGGGAGTTCTGCTCAGAGAGTGAGAGGCCCAACCTCTGCTTCAGCAAACAGCATAGATTGTAGGCAGCAGTGCTTTAAAAAAGGCTGTCCACAGCTGTAACATACAATCCCTCCTTAGGGCCTGATTCTGATGTGGTTAGGAAGGCCTCCTAACGGCATTTGCTATGTCCAAATCGGATCGGGAACGTGTCTTTCCAATTGAGGGCCCTATTACGATGAGATTAGGAAAGCATTCCCACCTCGGGCCCGATTAAGATGAGGTTAGGAACATAGGCTCCCATTGACGTTAATGGGAGTCCAACCAAATCATATCTGGAAGCATCCCGACGCATCATACTCGGTTGGTTGGACTCTCCCGATCCGATTTGGTTGGAAACCATTCCCAAACCCATTTGGTCGGGAAGCTTTTCACACCGCATCAGAATCGGGCCCATAGTGTCCTTGAATCTTTTCCACATCAGAGTATAACTCAACATTGGGGCAGTCTTAAGATCATAAGGGGGAGCACCCAGCATGTGTCGCAAGCTATGCATAGGCTGTCGATACTGTCAGTGATGCGATTGTGGCAGCCCATAATCACGCATGAGGGTAGCAAAGGGGGACAACTCAGACTATTGAAAGTGGTCACACATGTGAAACAGTGCACATCTTGGCTGATTCCGTGCTCTCTTGAACCCCTTGTTGAGTGTTGAGGCTGGGTAACCTCTATCTTTCAGTTTTTCGGTTAGCTCAGAGGCTTGCTCCTTGAATTCTTTTAAAGTACTACAATTTCTTCTCAGTCTTAGATATTGCCCGTATGGAAGATTCTCCTTCAAAGGGCGGGGGTGGAAACTGGTGAACTCAAGTAAATTGTTTTTAGCTGTAGGTTTGCAATGGGTTTTCGTGATTAGACTCATACCGGAAACAGAGATCACTACATCAATGAAGACGATTGCACTGTTGGAAGAAAAAACGAATACTCAAGATGAAATTCCACTCACATGTGTGACCACTTTCAATAGTCTGTCTAACGTCATGGAAAAGACAATAAACAAGCACTGGGACATCATTAAATCTACCAAAAAAGACTGTGAATAGCCTCTTTTTTCATTTAAGAAAGGTCAGAGTCTTAAGGACGCCCTGGTCCACACCCGCCCCAAAGAAAGGATCCCCCCAAGGATTCCCTCAGTCACGGAGGCATGGGGTTTACCTCAAGTCATTGGACATTACCCCTGCACAGATTGTAGTGTATGCAAAAACACTCAACTTGGAGCAAGGGAAGATCTGGACTCAGGTGTCACACACGAACTGTAACTCAATTAATGTTGTGTACCTGATCACTTGTCCTTGTGCCTTACGATATATAGGCATGACTACTCACAAAATTAAACAGCGTATTTGTGAGCACCGGAGCAATCTTAGATGCAAAAAAAAACGACGAAACTGAGCGGTCACTTCCTGTCAAACAATCATACGGCCAATGACATCAGATGGACCGTTATAGAGGTAATTACTGGTACCACTAACATCACAAGCAAGTTGTTTGAGAAAGAACAACGGTGGATTTATCGCTTGGGAACTAATCTAGTGGGATTGAACGATTATATCCCATGGAAACTGTACTGAGATAAAAAGTGGATTGTACTATCCCTCAAATTAAACTGCAGGAATATTTCAAATCCCTGTTTCTCTGATGAACTTATGCAAATTGAGTGCCTTTTTTATTTTTTTTCTTCTTTTTCGTCTCACCCCCTACATAGTTATGTATTGTAAAATCAGAGTGTAACTGCGATGATCTGGGTCAGTCTCCTATCTGTTCCCAGCCTTCTTAATTGGTTGCTTACGGAAAATGAGACCAAGCCATCATATAACAATCTGCTCCCTCTCTCTTTTTTATCAATGTATAGCACTTCCACGCACTCGATCGTGGTGTCCTTTTGCTGCAGCACGGCTTTGTCCTTTCGAAGCGTCTAAATAAAGCACTTGCTACTATGTCCGCAAAATGAGCGTACCGGTCACCATAGCAACATCCGTCTTCTTGCTCTAATTGGCTTTGAAAACCAAGCCTCAATTTCAGTACGACCTACGCCCACCGGCGTCATGACCATTGCGCTCCAAGCCTCTTTTCCGGCTCTACCACGCCCACACGGATGTGTACGGAACAACGCGGTATCCCTTTAAAACACACTAACCGGCCCCGCTCACTATCGTCGGGGTCCGGTTTAGAGGAGAAGCTAGGTGCCAAAGCGGGTGGCAAGCGTTGAGGGCGTGAGTCCTCTACTTAATTCCACGCGACCTATACTATCAAGCTAAGTATTCCGATCGCAATTGCATTCATATCTTTACCTTTCCTCCCACAGGATGTGCCAGGTACGCTCCTACCCCCCTCCCGAGACCCGTGGTGCAGCTAGCGCCATATTTTAAAGTGAAATAACGGTTTGAAATTACGAACTGTGTGGGGGGGTCACTGACCCTTTGGTCCATTGATCCTTCCTATGGAGTACTTTCACTCATATTTAAAATTCCCCTTTAGCTACTTAGCATATTTTAATCACTCTTTTGACACTCCACTTCCCAGAGCTAGTGGTATCATCCTTATAGGGTTATATGGATGGTGATAACTTTAGTGTTTATCTGCTGACACTAGTTTGCCACAGTTTGGAGCACTCTGGACAAACGATTGGACTTATGCCTATCATTGATTACGTGTTTGTCTTTTATGTTTGTCTGTGTTTTTTCCTCAACAGGTGCAGAAACACTCCTAAATCAGGAGTGATGGGAATGGGCTATTAGCTCTTCACCCCCCCCTTTTTCTTTTTGCACTTTTTCACTACTTTTTCACTTTCACATCCCCAGGTTAGGGTGGACGATTAGAAAGTCCATACCGCCGTGGTTCACACTAGTCCTGATGAATGCCTAGGTAAATTAAGACCACTTAAAAGGCTGAAACATGTTGACTGACTTAAATTCTGAATTAAACCAAACCATTACCTTTGGCTGTAAATTCAGACACATATGACCATTTTTAACCGTGTCGTAGGGATCTATTAATAAAAAAAAATTTCAGATACTCTTTAGACACTTTTATAGATATTCCTCACTGCACGCCCTATCACACAACCAGCTCGGCAGTCTTCTGGCGTCGTAGCACAACAAGGAGGCACTCGGCCTCTGAGGTGGGGCCCTATGATGAAGCATGACACTGACTAAGTCGGTGTGTGAGGGCTTTCTTATCCATCCAAATTGGGTGTGCAAACTTGTTCTTTACATGGCTCCGTCTCTGTGGCTACTGAGACACATGTAACCTCTCTTCTTGTGTTTGTATCTAATAACCGGGGACCAAGAGAGTGTTCCTTAATCTCCCTGCCTCTCCTTTTGTTTCTTTCTACAAATTTTTATAACAGATATGGCCCTAGCATGATAGTTTGCGTTCTGTCTGACAAAGTTCTGCAACCACTTCAAGGCTGTCCCTTGAATGCCACAGAAAGCTAGTCTCTCCATGAGCACTAAATGTGAGATGGTATCAAAAGCCGCGGAGAGATCTAGAAGGATCAGTATCCTCCAATGTCTATTTTCTGTCTGAACGAGGAATTTACAGCGAGCATGGCAGTCTCGGTACTGAAACCCGGTTGAAATCCGGATTGTGATTGATCCAGAATTTCGTTGTCTCCAGGCATAGACTTAGTTGCTTGTTAATTATACTTTCCAGCAACTTGCCCAATAAGGGTAGTAAAGAAATAGGGTGGTAGTTGCTAAGTTCTCAGGGATCCGCAGTCGGTTTCTTCAATATGGACGTACGAATGCTTCCTTCCATGTTATTGAATGGTACCTGATTGTATTGAATAATTATTGATACTTAGAATTGCTGGCACGCAACGAGTGGCTAATAGGGCCATTGTCTTTGGAGGACAAAGATCTTGGGGTGAGCCAGATTTTGAGAAGGAGAGAGCATTGGAAACTTCCTCAAGCGTGGTTAACTCAAAACAATTTAAGGTGCTAGCTGCCATTTTTTCTAAGCCCTCTGTTCCAGTAGAGGCTTCAAGGTAATGAGAGGTGATAAATGAAAAGTTGGCATAAATATCAATTATCTTTTCTTGAAAATAGATTGCTAACGAATTACAAAAATCTTGTGTTTCCATAGGCAATTGTCTACAGACATGAAGAGATACGAAGTCTTTTACTATATTAAAAAGGGCCTTTAGGACGTTACTGGCACGTTCAATTTGGTTAATAATAAATAGACGTCTGGCTGATTTTAAATTCAGATTACAGCTAGACAAGAATTGTTTAAACCGTAGTTTGTTTTGTGGGTCTTAACTAACTCGCGAAAGTCTCTCCAATCTCTTGCATTTGAATTTTTCATCTTTAGATGTAGGAAGCTAAATACAGGTCGGTAATGGCCAAAAATCTGTGAATTTTCCGTTACAGACTGATATTTAGCCCTTTCCAATGTAGGAGGCTGTAAATAAGGATTCGGTAATTTACCGATTCGTTATTTTAAGGAATTAGTAAAATACTTATTCCTTATTTTAAGGAATCAGTAAATTACCAAATCCTTAAAACCTTTGTAGGTAGCACTTAAGTGAGTGCATTTTTGCTTTAAGGATTCTCTATTTACCACCAACTACAAGTTGGTGGTAAATACCCAATACCTTTAAAAAGCAATTATTTACTTTTTTCAAAGTGCCATGTGGCAGACATACATGCCCTTAGGGCATGTATGTGCGCCACATATGCACACATGCACGATTCAGGGGTGTAACAGGGTGTCAATGTGACACCCTGCAACCCTTACATGCTCCTGCTATTACCGATTCGGTATTTACCGAATCGGTAATAGTGAATGGCTTCCTATTCATTCCAGGGCCATAGGAATAAATGGGAAGGTATTCCTCATTAACAAATCGGTATTACTGATTCGGTAATAAGGAATATTACCGAATCGGTAAATTTTACCTATTTTTTACCTACATCATATTTACAGATTCTAAAATACCGAATCGGTAAAATTCGGTATTTAAGAATCAGTAAATTGAGATTACCTACATCGGGCCCTAAAGGTATAATAAGTAGATAGCGATGCCGAATATTTTATTTCATACCAATCAAATTACTTCCTGTGTAGACATGGCGCACCAAATGCAGCAATAGCAGGCAGAAAAGGCTTACTTTAAGGTCCAGTGCCGTCTAATCTATGTTTCTTCTAAACACTAGGGGATTCAAAACTTTATTCGGCTTTATAAATGGAAAAGCCATAAAAGTCATAGATAGGATGCTTTTTTGCAGCATGCTGCTGGGGTTCTGGACAAGGAGATTGAACTGGCTATTAGACGATTATCTCGCTCACCTTTCCACCCTTCCCTAGGGGTTTCTTCTGTTGCTCCATATGCTGGTTCCCATACTCAGTCCCCTCAAGTAGGCTTGGTGGACATACCTCAAGATATGCCTCAAGACCAGGCTGGGGGTATCGTCCCCCTTACACCAGTTGTTGTCACACGGGTCGGTGCCCAGTCTCCAATTTTTAGGTCAGCCCCTGACATGACCCCTGGCAATGGGTGGGGCCCAGGAGGCGCTAAGAGGAAGCGCCCCTCAGTTGGGGGTCCTTGTAAACGCAAAAAGAACATTGGATCACAGTCATCTTCAGCAGTCCACCCAGAAGTGCCTAACCTGGATGCTATTTCATTAGACATGCTCAAAGCAGCCTTGCTGTCAGCATTTGGACCTAAATTGGACCCCATCCTACTCCGACTTTCTGCACTGGAAAGCAACCTGTCTGCATTGATAGCTACTTGCAAAGGGACCGTGTCCTTCTCATCACAAGTATCCCTCCTACAAGGCCTACGATCTCAACCATCATTTCCAGTCCCAGTGGTAGTGGCACGGGGGCAGGAGACAGAGCAGTGTCTATCACGAAGCAGCCTAGTCACGTGGTAGGAGATACAATGGCACCTATTGCCCAGGACTGACCCTAAAGACCGTCCAGCCAACCGGAGGGGGGCGGTGGTCACCCTGAACCCAGCTTCTTCTCATTCTCTGCAATCTCAGGGTTTCAAAGCAGGCGGATTGTACAGTTCCGATGATAGGTGGGAAGGGCTGGAAGCCATGTCCCCGGGGACTAGAATAACTATTCTCCTAGTTTGGATTCTGTTCATCTCCTACCAGAGTCCACGACGCTTGTTGTGGTGTTAGCTAGAGTACCATGCCTCAACCCCGGGACCAAGGAAGACTTTTACCAGCTGAACAATAAGGTGGTTCACTGGCTCAATTAAAACATTGCCCCTGGGCTTAGGGTTGAAAACCAAATTCTCATGGTGCGCCAGACACAGTGGGTTGGTAGCGCCAAGAAATACTGGCTGGGGGACTGCAATATCATCAATTTTAACAATCCAGTCATGGTAAACCGAATCTTAGGCACGGTTGCCCAGTCTAACTACAGGTGTTGGAACTCAGCAATCTTGACACTCCCGCTGGGATACTTCTACAGACCCAATTATTACCAACTACGGTCCCAGCGCAAGCTGCTCCAAGAGGTGGTCATAGGGGTCGTGCAGAGGGGATTATAGTGGTAAGCACAGCAAATAGGTTTACTCCTCTGAGCTCATAGGAAGATTGCGATTGATGATGAGTGGGTCCCTCGGACCCTGTGGCACCCGCATCCCAGGGAAATGTATCGCCTCTGGAACAGGTATCGAGTGTGAATGGAGGGTGTACATTTCTTTCTTGGAATATCGTGGGGCTGGAGAGTAAGATTGGGAACACCGAATGGTTGGCCCTTGTTAAGAGTTTTGATGTGATATGCCTCCAGCAAACTTGGGCTGGAGACAGTAATTAGCACCTGGATGGCTATAAAACCCTCTTTGTTCCAGCTGCCCCATCCAGGTCAGGGAGAGCCAAGAGGGGGCTTATCACCTTTGTTTCTCTAGCTGTCCTTGGCATCACGATGCGTAATCATTTCTCTATTGGCGCCGGGAGACCCCTTGTGGGTAGCTGCGCGCCCTATAAATTCAACTACAAATACAAATACAAATCTCCGCTCCATGTAGGAAGAAAAATGCTACTTACCAGTGTGCATCTGTTCTTGGCATGTAGAGCTACAGAGATTCACACTCTGTGCATAGATGGCCATCTGGTGTGGGGCTCGGATGCTTGCACCTTGTTGTTGTCTCGGAAGAAGTCTTTTGTAGTCACAAGATAGGTGACTCCTCCCTTGGACGACAGTGCGAATGGGCATCAACTTCATCCTCAGATTGTTTTTCGCCATGAAGGGAAATGATGGAGTTTGTAAGAAACAGAGATGTCCATGAGAAAGTATCTAAGATAACACTGGAACAGATACAGGTTCCGTGGAGGTGGGGGAGCGTGTGAATCTCTGCAGCTAACATGCCAAGAACAGATGCATACTGGTAAGTAGCATTTTCCGTTCGAGGCATATGAGTCGCAGAATTCACACTCTGTGCATAGACTGTACAGCCGTGTCTCCCCTAGCGGTGGTTGCCTGCATCTGTTGCAGTGGTTTGAAAAAGTGTTTGCCTGCATATCTACACAATAGTGTTTGGTGTGTGTAGTAGAACATGTTGCTGCCTTACACATGTCTTCTAGGGGAATGTTCCCTAAGAATGCCATGGAAGCCCCTAGTTGGCGTGTTGAGTGCGCTCTAGGGGGAATTGTTAACATGCATTTTGCTTTCTGATAGCCTATTTGAATGCATTTTACTATCCACATAGCAATTCCAGCATTGAAAATTGGGTTGCCTTTATGAGGTGGTGAGAAAGCCACAAACAATTGTTTTGTTTTCCTAAAGGCTTTAGTCCTGTCTATGTAATAAAGTAAAGCTCTTTTGACATCAAGCGTGTGAAGACCTCTTTCAGCTACAGAATCAGGGTTTTGGAAAAATACTGGTAACTCTACTGATTGATTAAGATGGAATGGAGAAATCAACTTTGGAAGAACTGTTGGGTTTGTTCTAAGAACCACTTTGTTTCGATGTATTTGTAAAAATGGTTCTTGTACGGTTAAAGCCGGAATTACACTTACTCTCCTGAGAGAGGTGATTGCGACAAGGAAAGCTACTTTCCATGTAAGGAATTGTAATTCACATTTGTGTAAAGGCTCAAACGGGGGACCCATGAGCCTAGTAAGAACATGGTTTAGGTTCCACACTGGAGATGGTGGCAGTCTGGTTGGAATTATTCTTTTAAGGCCTTCCATGAAGGCATTGATAGCAGGTACCCTAAACAATGACAAATGTTGCCTGTTTTGTAAGTAGGCTGCAAGAGCAGCTAGATGTAATCTGATTGATGAGTATGCAAGATTTCACCTTTGTAGATGTAGTAAATAGCAAATAATGTTCTGAATTGAAGCATCTAATGGGTCAATTTTGTTGTTATTGTAGTAAATGACAAATCTTTTCCATTCAGCTGCATAGCAAGCTCTAGTAGTGGGGAGTCTGGCTTCTTTAATAATATTCATACAGTCCATGGGAGGTTCAGGTAACCGAACTCTAAGATTTCAGGAGCCAGATTGCTAGATTCAGTTGTGCTGGATCTGGGTGCCTTATCTCTCCATGGTTCTGCGTCAGCAGTTTTGGGGACAGATGTAGTTTTTGGTGTGGAACTATTGAGAGTTCGAGGAGTGTTGTGAACCATGGTTGCCCTGACCATGTGGGAGCAACCAGGATCATCTTGAGAGACTAATGTTTGAGCTTGCGTACTACTAGGGGGATAAGTGGGAGTGGCAGAAAAGCGTACGCAAATCTCCCTGACCAGTTCATCCATATTGCATTGCCCTTGGAAAATGGATTGGGAACCTGGCAGCGAAGGTGTGGCATTTTGCGTTTGAGTGTGTGGGGAACAGATCTATGTCTGGTTGGCCCCACTCTTGGAAGAGAGGTTGAAGGACTTGTGGATGAAGTTCCCATTCGTGTATTTGTTGAGTCTGACGACTTAACAGATCCGCTATTTGATTGTTTACTCCTGGAAGATGTTCTGCCAGGAGTTACATGTTTTGTGTAATGGCCCACCTCCATATACTTTGCGCTAGGTGAGACAGCTGCAAAGAATGTGTTCCTCCTTGCTTTTGTATGTAGTACATTGCTGTCATATTGTCCATCCGGACTAAGACAGCCTTGTTGAGAAGATGTACTTGGAACTAGAAATATTGCCAGTGGTTCTAGGTGATTGATGTGGAGCGCTTTTTGTTGAGTGGTCAACTTGCCCTGAATTGTGTGATTTAGGAGATGGGCTCCCCAGCCGGCTCCCCAACCGGTGAGTGATGCAGCTGTTGTTAGCACTATTTGTGAAACTGGCTCTAGGAACGGCCGTCCTTTGGAAATGTTTTGTGTGTTCCACCACTGCAGAGAGCCATGTGTTTGGCTGTCTACCAACATCAGATCTGTAAGTTGTCCCTGAGACTGATTCCACTGACATGCCAAACATGCTTGTAAAGGACGCATCTGAAATCTTGCGTGAGGTACAATGAAAATGCAGGAGGCCATCATCCCTATTAGCTGCATAAACACTTGTGCTTAGAGAGAGTGTTGAGGCTGAAACTTGGTGATGAGGGTTTGCGTGCTGGCTATCCTGGCTGGATTGGGGTATGCTAGAGCTTTGCAAGTGTCTATTGTAGCTCCAAGATACTGATGTACGTAGGAGGGTTGAAGGTGTGACTTGGTGTAGTTTAGTGTGATCCCTAAGTCGTGTAATAGCTGGAACACACGGACGTATGACTTGGCTTTTAAGAGTCAGTCGTCCAGGTATGGAAATGCGTGGATTTGCTGCCTTCTTAAGTGCGCTGCTACTACTGCAAGGCACTTTGTGAACACCCTAAGTGCTGTGGTCACCCCAAATGGAAAGACCTTGAACTGATAATGCTGGCCGTCCACTGTGAATCTTAGGTATTTCCTGTGAGCAGGGTGAATGGGAGTTTGGAAGTAGGAGTCCTTGAGATCTAGTGTGGCAAGGAAGTCGCCTCTTTGAAGCAGTGGAAGGATCTGCTGAAGAGTGATCATGTGAAAATTATCTGATTGAACGTAGAAATTGAGAGGTATGAGGTCCAGTATTGGTCTTAGAGTCCCGTCTTTTTGGGGGATTAGGAAATACAGGGAGTAAACCCCTGATTATTGATGTTCTATGGGAACTGGCTCTATTGCGTGCTTTTGAAGCAGTGAAAGACACTCTTGTTTGAGGAGTGTTAGATGTTCCCTGGACATTGGACGCTGTCTGGGTGGTAAGTTGAGGGGAGTAGTAGAAAGTTCCAGGCAGTAACCATACTGGATAATATGTCTTACCCACTTGTCCAGTGATGGAATTCCAGACAGGTAGGAACTGTGATAGTCTCCCTACGACCGGAGTGGAATGGGCTGGAGGGAAGTCACTGCTTCCTAGCGGGGGAGGTGCGAGTGTTGTTGTTACCTCAACCTCTCCCTTTGTTGTTACTTTCCCTGTATCCACCTCTAAAATATCCCCTACTGGGAGATGTTTGTGTGGTGTTTTTGTATGAAGAGGAAGTAGTGTCTGTTCCAATGTTCTTGGATGCTCCTCTGTAGAAGGAGCGGCGAAAGGAACCACGTGTGGATGGAGACTGTAATGCGGAGTTCTTCAATCTGTGGGGCACGCCCCCTGGGGGGGTGCGACACCGTCTCAGGGGGGGCATGCACTCCACCCTAAAATCACACCTTTGCCCTCAACACTACTTCACCAGCAGGCAGAGGCGCACCATCCTAGTTTCCAAATTTCAGGGGGCTGATTCTTCAAGCAAACGGCAGAGTGGAGCGGCAGGAGCCCCAAGAAAGGGTGAAAACCATCAAAGCCTCGTGAAGAAGTGAATGGTCTTTAAACGACCTGTGAAGTGCTCGGGTGAGGCTGTGTGTGCACGGGAAGGCGGACGCTGTCTCAGCCTGGGCAGCACACACAACGGGAGGGGGGGAAGCAGTGAAAGCTGAAGCCCTTTGAGTCCTATAAATGTTTATGTTAATGTCGAAGTTTTCGTGTACTGGCATTTGACTCAATATGATTTGCTATCGCAAAGGGTTCATCCCTGCTGGAAAGTCGGAACGTGTATGTGTACAATGAGTCATGCTGTATATTCGCAAACTGAATTTTATGAGGTTTGAGGATACCTATGAGTTACTTTTCTCACAGAGATCGGTTTTTTTTACTGTGGAACTTTTACTTTTGTATAAATAACATGGGTTTAAAACCACCGGACAGTGAGGCTGAATTTCTTGTTTTCCAGACGTTTTCAGACACTAAAAATAGCAAGATAATTCTGGTGAATAATGTTTTTTGTGTGGCAGAGATCAGCATTTAGTTTAGTGGCAGTTTTCTCGCTAATAAAGTAACGCAGAGGGTTCATACTGATTTCTGAAGTGGGCCATATTAAACAAAAAAAGGATGGCAGGATGGCAGGTTGCAGCAATGTCCAAAAACCCTTAGCACGTGTGATTTATGTACATAGAAACTGGGCACTGAACACACAAAATTTCAACCCGAATTAAAAAGAGGAGAATGTTTACATTTTGTAGATGTCACTTCCAAGTTCATAAATTCAACGTGCTTGCACATTATCTCCATTCATATGAGTGTTTCCAAGGTAGAAATGCATGTGAAGGGTAGTGATTAGATGTTCACACACATACGACACTTTAGCTCTTTACTTGGACTTAATTCCTTAGTTTTACTTCTGAGAAAGTGTTACTCAGTATCACGAACTTAGTAGTAGAATGTGCCAAGTACACTGAAACCATGAAAATGTCTCATATAAGCAATCTGAAAACTTGGCATCTAGTCTTCACTCTTCTGAGGCTTGCCCAGTGCCCTGCGGTCTGCGGTGGGCTTACTGTTGAGTCCCAAAATCAGCACAAGGCATTTTGCTTGTTCCATGTGTGCTGCACAAGACAGCACACATGGATGAAGCAGCTTAAGCTTAAGACCAGGGTTTCCCTGTTCTTAATTTTAATGCTGCCACCCTTTTACGCTGACCTTGTAAATAGGGTGCAGCATCAAAATCAGTTCCTGTTGCAGTGGAACGCCCACCGCAACACCCACTGCCCACCCTTTCACGCTAAGCATAGCATGAAAGGGGGCCTTATTTACAAGGCAGCGTTAAGCGGCTTAACTCTGCCTTGTAAATAGGGCAATGCACCTATCGCCACCACAACGTCGTGAAAAGTGATGGTGTGGTTTCTATAGGGGGTTGTACATATGCCCCTGAGTATGATGAAACTATGAGTAGCACCATAAAAAAAATGATATGCTTGCCAGAAAGGTGCTATAGAGATGAGGTGCATTGTTGGTGAGTGTTAGTGAGGGAATTCATGGAGAAGGAGGAGACACTCATCGTTTTGAACATTATTTGCCAGATATGGCCAGGGATATGCGGGTGGCGGTCGATTATGTAGTGTACCAGATTCCAGAAATTTCTGTCAGGTGGTGGGGGGGCAATATTTAAAAAAATTCAGCAGGGGGGGCTCAACTTTCAAAAGTTTGAAGACCTCTGCTGTAATGCTCCCATGGATTTAGCAGTCTCCGTGTCCTTTTTAATTTTTTGGTGTCTACAGCCGGTCCAAAAAGTTGTTGCTGATTGAACAGCTGGTTGAGGATAGTTGTTTGTACCTCCTGTTTGAAGCCAGAAATGTGCAACCAAGCATGGTGTCTGAGTACCATGCTAGTGTTAAAGGCCCTAGAAGCGGTGTCTGCTGCATCAAGGGCACACTTGATTGATGCATTGGTTATTAATTTACCCTCTTGGATGAGATCATTGGCCTTGGTCTTGTATTGATCTGGCAAATGTTGCAATAGGGTTTCTAGTTGGTTGAGCCCTATCATACCTAGCAAGTAATGCTTGTGTGTTGGCTATCCGCCAGTGATTAGCTGCTTGAGCAGCAACTCGTTTGCCGGAAGCATCTAATAATTTATACTTCTTGCCGGAGGTGGTGCCTCACCAGAGGTCTGAGAATTAGCCCGTTTTCTAGCGTTAGCTACCACCAGGGAATCTTAAGGGAGTTGACTTTTGATGTAGGCGGGATCATTGAGAGGAGGTTTATATTTTTTGTCAATTCTCGGATTGAGAATTCTAGCCCTAACAGGGTCTTTAAATATGTCAGAGGCATGTTTAATTAGTATGAAGTAAAGGTACCCCCTATTAAATTGAGGCCTAAGAGGAGGGGGAAAAGATAAATACAACAATAGATAACCTCTTATCTGGCCTATCTAATTTGCAAAGTTGGCAATAGCTCTATTTATAATTTTCAAAGATTGTTTTATGTGCTGTATCTTTGAAAATTGTAAATAGAGCTATTGCCAACTTTGCAAATTAGATAGGCCAGATAAGAGGTTATTTATTGTAGTAGAGGCATATTTAATTACACCTTTTAACATTGGCAGGGTTTGTACAGTCTTTAGTGACTGCTCAAAAGTGTCTATTAGAAAGTCCTCTTCTGCAGGGTCTGAATGCATTGAAACACCATGGTATGTAGCTGCCCTATTTACCAACTGACTAAAGCCAATATTGTCATCTGGGGGAGATGGCTTTGTTGGGTATGCCTGGGGATCACGGAGGTCTGGAGGGTCGACCGGGTCATCATAATCGTCCCAGTCGTCCTGTGGTACGTCTGTGTCGGTATCAGGGTCTATAAAAGGGTCATTTTTGCCTCCCCCATCCCCTAAATTATCATCACCCTGTAGTAATGGAGAGTTTGGTGAAAGTATGGGAGAGTGTGGAGGAGAGATAGGCTTAGAACGAAGAAAAGGAGAACAGGGTTGTATAGGTTAAGTAGCACAGTCTTTTTTCTTAACAGGCACTGCAGAAATGCCTGGTATATATAGTGTCCTCTTCTTGGGCGGAACAGTAGACATGTGTCGGGTTTTAGGATCCATGTGGAGTGTTTTTTGATTTGGATCGATAGGATCCGGTAAAAAAAGTTCTTCCTCTTCGGTAGACGCTTTCGATGCTGATCTTTTCGGGTCCAAGTGAGGTTTGGATTTCTGCTCGGGAGCCTTGGAAGGTGTTTTTGGATCCTAGGTACCCACCCCAGGGAAGGGACCCATTTGTCCCTGCCCATTAACTACCTGTAACACCCCTAAATTTAGTATTCAGGGGCAGCCTGAACCTTCCTTCCTCATATCCAGCAACAACAAGAAAAGAAGAGAAGAAGGACTAGAAGCCGCACAGAGCTAACAAGAGGACGCCGCCCATTGACTTGGCCCCAGCCCTATAAGCCTGTCTCCCCTCGGACCCGCTCCTTGGAAACCCTGGCGTGTCCAGCAGCCAGTAACCTTACAAACCCCGGAGGACCTGCTGCCTTCACTTTCAACACTGATTCTCCTGTGAACACCGGACGTGATCAAACTGCAGTTTCTGGTGCCAGTCAGAAACCGAGAATCCAGCCCACTCCACACCCACCGAACCCGGGCCGAGCTAGAGTGGAAAAACACCACAAGGTGGTCTCCCCGGCGGTCCTGACCCAGGATCCGGTGACCCCTGGCCTGCCTCAAGATGACGCCTGCAGCCTCAATCGAGCGGACCCCCCTACCCCGACCAGAGTGGGTAAGAAAATCCGACGTCCAAAGCCACCCCTACACCCGACGCCCCAACGGCCTTGTGTGCCCAATCCAGCGGTGCCTAACCAACCCTCAACATCCCAACTTACCCCTCGAAGTGGTGGTTGCTCCTGGAAGATCCTCGTCCACGAGCCTGCAGTTTTTCTTTGTCCCGGTGAATCTCCATTGAAATCAACAGGGCATGTGACCTCAAAACAGCCCCCTGCGCCCCACTGCCCTTGTGCCGCTGAGGGTGCACCTTTTATCCCCCAACTTGCCCTGAGCGAAACCATCGGAGCTTGGCTCCCACAATCCCGTGGCCTGCTTGCCAGCTGCCGCCAACCAGAGCCCCCTTATCCTCCATAGTATAACATTGGGCCTCAACACTCTAGTCGTCCTAGTGGCGCTGAGGGTGCAACAACAGTGCATCACTGACCCTGGTGGACCCTTGAGGCTATCCCCAGAACCTTAACTCCCACAGTTAATTAGTTACCTGAGAATCGTTAGCCTGTTTTCCCTCCATAGGATAACATGGACACCTTTTCTCCAAAATGTTTCTAAGTGAGGAGTTTTGAAACCTAAAAATATTTTTTTAAATCGCACAAATAGCCAAAACGTGTTTACTTACCTGTTTCTAGGGAATGTCCCAGTGCTGAATCTAGGTATCCAGCACGGAGTTAGAAAAGTAACGTGAAAAGTAACTTACCATCAATTTATTGTAGAAGCCCATTCATTTCAATGTACTGCTCCAAAAAGTTTCCAAGTGTGGAGTTTTGAAAACTGAAAATATTCTTTAGAACTCATGCGAATAACCAACACTTAATTACTTACCTTTTTCTAGGAAATGTGTCAGTGCTGAATCTAAGTATCCAGCACTGAGTTAGAAAAGTAACGTAAAAAGTAACTTCCCTGCAATTTACTGAAAAAGCCTATTCATTTCAATGTACTGTATTTGCTAAGTGTTGCATACTACTGCTCCCCTGTAAATCAAACAAAGTACAATTTCTACTGCCTACTTGAACTGTGTTCATACAAGTACATTATTACTGCAAAGTATTTTTATGCTTACCTGTGCCAGGCTTGCATGGTTCTAGAAATAAAACAACAGTATTTTTTTTATACAAAAACAATTGGCCTAGAGTTCAGTTCTTGAGTGTGTGAATTAATTTGCTGACTGAGTGTGTACATCAAATGCTTAACACTGTCCTCTGATACTGCCTCCCTGCTCGACCAAGCTACCACTCTAGAGAGTAAGGTTCTATCTAACTTTAACCTCTGCCTACCTCTGGAGACCCTTGGACTCTATACACACTGTACCTCACTTTGGTGCAGTATACAGAGCCAGTTTCTTACACTACCTCACTGTATGTCTCTCTCAATTTACATGTGTTGTTGTCCAGTGGAAAGAGCAAGCTACTTCTGGGTAAACTATTACAACGGGGGAGTTACACACCTGGATGAGGGCTGTATAACTCTGCTGGGGTCTGTACTTCAGGATAGCATCTTGAAAGGTCAGAGTTATCACTACATTTTTCTAACAGGGGATTTTAACACTCATGCGTGGGGACATCAGGCAAGGAGGAGTGGAAGCTATGGGCTGTGCACGACAAGCAGGCTTACACATGGAACATACTCCCAAGGGTACTGAGCTTAACTCGATCTTGCTTGAATTTGGTCTGACATCTGTAATGAATAAGCTGCCTCCAGGGAAAAAAGACACTACTTCCACCTTTTTGGGAGAGGGTCTGAGACCTTTATTGTATATACTCCCTTTTACTCACTGGTTACTGATTTTTCTGTGCAGGCGAGTAAATGTAGTGTCCCCAACCAGCATCAGTCACTCACAGACTACAATGCGCCCAGAACGCGGCTGCCAGACTCCTAACCGGAACTAAATTGAGATGCTCGGCTAAACCAGCTCTCAAAAGCCTACACTGGCTCCCGGTAAAAGAAAGGATTACCTTTAAGACCTTATGCATCGCGCACAAAATAATGCATGGCAGGGGCCCCCCCGATTCTGAGACCCCTCTTTAAACCCCACCATTCTAACAAACATCTAAGATCAGACTCCCTCTCCCTTGCCAGCGTTCCGTGAATAAAAAAGTCCCGATCCGGGGGACGCTTGTTCTCTTACAATGCCCCAAAACTATGGAACGCCCTCCCACTCGCCATGCGGAGAGAACACAACCACCTGGCCTTTCGGAGACAACTAAAAACTTGGCTATTCCCATAAACCTGTAACTCTCTACCCTCCCCTCTGGAACCAAGGTAAAGCCAGCGCTGGGATGCCCTAGGGTAGCTACGCGCTTTATAAATCCCAACTCAACTCAACTCAACTCATTTGTGTCTTAACAGGCTGGACCCGAACACTCGGACAAACCAAGGTGGGCGTGGGGGGCTGGTGTCCCCCTTAAAGCGGTGGAAGCAGGAAGGAGCGTAATGTAGGGTTGAATTGTCCCAGAGCTACTCCATTAGTCCCTTTTAAACTCAGTCTCGCAGTGAGTTTGCCACCTGTCTTGATGATGATGCAAGTGCTCCGGAAATCATGGGTGCATTTGGATCCATGTCTACAGTCATAAGGAAGTTACTACAAGCCCCGGGTGGGGGCCGTAAGCAACCAGGTCCACAATGGTTTGACTTGCGTGCTCCCACGCTTCCAGGAACCTGAGACTGGCCTTGGGTGTTAAGCCCGGAGACCGGGTGTCGGTCAAAGGACTACGAAGAGCATATAAGGCTGCTCTAGCAACTTGCGAGTCTGTCCTGAAGGAGGAGGCCTGGATCGATTTAGTGGAGGCTAGTACACTGCGTAATAGCTCAAAGTTCTGGGGCATTATTAACAGCCCATTTCTATCTGGAAATAATGCTAATTACTAGAATTAATAGATGCCCATGTCACAGAGGATGATTGGGTACATAATTTCGAGAGTATCTTCCAGTCGGATACCCCTCCAATTGAGGGGCAGGAAAGGGTGGAAGGCAAGTCAGAACTTATGTTCACCATGAAAGAGGTGAAAGGCGGTATTCTGGGTCTGTCTAAAAACAAGGCCCACGTGCCAGATGGAATCCCGCCAGATCTCTACATCGCCCACATGGAAACCTGGGTGCCTGTCCTCACAGCTGTTATCAATGCTGCAGTCCAGGTTGGCCGCTCAGATTCTTGGGCTTTATATAGTCCCGGCATTTAAAAAGTGAGATCGGTACAGTACCTATTGTTTTAGGCTCATTTCTCTGTGGTGAAGGTGGTGGGCCACATGGTACTTGACACACTTGTATCTTGGGTTGATGAAAACAACTTTTTATCCGATTTCCAAAACAGCTTTCGCCCAGGTCGTTCCACTGTGGAACAGTGTTTGAACCTGTGCATGGTTCTGAACAAATACACTGTGGCTCGTTCCAGCCCCATATACCTAGCCTTCATGGACCTGTCCCCAGCATTCAACTGGGTCAATAGGTCCAAGCTGTGTCAGTTGATGTCCTCCATTGGCTTTGACAGTAACATCATTTCATTTCTGAGGGATCTTCACCGTGATTCAACCGCGGTTGTCCGCTATTCAAAGGACCTGAAAGTGTCCAGTCTGCTTGACATCAAGAGAGGGATGAATAACGGGTGCATTTTAGCACCCGTTCTTTTTAACCTATATATTAATTCCTTAGCCAAGGCCCTTTTGGCCACAAATGCGGATTGTCCCCAGGTAGGCAAGCGTAACCTGCCAGTCCTTCTATACGCGGACGACGCAGTCCTCTTGGCGAGGACAGCTAAGGGCCTACAACGTCTCGTAAAGCTAAACAGTTCACTTTTAAACTCGGACTTTTGTCAATACCGAAGACCAATGTTTTCTCCTATTTGGGAGTAGTGTTTGACGATTCCTTGAGTTGGTGCCCTTTGCTTACTTGGAAGAAAGGGGATCTAGTGAAAGCTTTTGCAGCTGTTTTTAACTTTGCTAGCAGAGTGGGAGGGAAGCCAATAGGGTCTCTTTTGAAGATATATGAAGCTAAATATATCTCAAAGGCTAGTTATGGGAGTGAGATATTGGGCCACATTGGGGTAGGGGCAGTGCAAAGTGCTGAAAACTCTTTCCTGCGATGGGCCTTTCAGTCCCACAAAGCACCCCATTTTATGTCGTGCATGAAGAGTTGGGGATGCCTTTCCTCTAAGATGTACTGACTTTCCGTCCCCTGGCTTTGTGGCTTAATATTTGGGCTAGGTAAGAAAATACAATTCGCAAAGACGCCCTATGGGAATGCCTTTCACTTGACCATGTCTCAAGCATCCGATGGCTCCAGTATATAAGAGTTGGCCTTACCAGGGTAGGTGGGAACTATTCGCTAACCCTGAGCGCATATGTAAGAGGGACCTTTCTCTGGTCAAAGAGTGTTTTTTAAGAATGAGCCGCTGTGATAGAGAGGGAAATGAGCTGTGTTAGCCTAGTGTGCGTAAGTACATTGTGTCAAAAACTGTACCAACCAATGAACCTTATCTTCTAGGGTTTAAAAGCATCTATGATCATTTTCTAGTGACCCGGTTTCAGCTCAACCACTTCCATTACCTCTTGGCACACCCTTGCAGCTTCCACAGAGGCCAGTGCCTCATGCCCTGTGGCTGCAACAGTGAGTATCCTCAGGACATGATGCACTTTGTAATGTTTTGCAGTTTTAATGCTGTCCCTAGAAGGTTATTGATTATTCCCATTCTCAAAAAGCGGGTTTTAGGCGGGTGAGACCAGCTCTTATCTTTTTACAACTTTTTACTGGTTGCTGTTAGACTCAGGTCAAGCTGAGACTAACTTCTGTACTGTAATTCATTATTTTTTTTCTTGTGTTCGATGAACTTAGACATATTATATTTGTCAATCTGTAACTTGGAAGATGTTTTATAATTTTATATATGACTTTTATCGTTTTCTTTTATAAAACCGAATAAAGTTTGTTGATAATAATCACTAGGGGATTCATTTACAAGGTAGCATAGTATTCCTCAAAATAACTCCAGGAGTCACAGTCCACACAATGTACATGCTTTGTTCCCCCTAATTCCAACTTAACATGTATCCCCAATCACCTGCCCAAACCTCTCCCTGCTGATGCCAATGTGGTACTCCGTCAACCCGCAGCCATATTTTTGGCCCCTTTGAAACTGCCCATACAATAAAAATGCTGCAGTTGTAAATACATATCAACTACCATTTGTTGTGTTTGAAACAATTTATTGAATAATAAAACCTAATAAACATAAGCTGATTATTAAAGCAAAACAGAACATCAGTTGCCATACACATAAGAGACAAAAGTTGTACATAAACAGCTTTATGAAGTAGTGAAGGGACTAGTGGGGAAAACTTCTGACCTGGCCCCACCTCCGTCACTATCCTTTTGTGATGAACTAGCCAATTTTTTCTACATGAAGGTCAATGATATGTATATGGCCTTCTCCCCCAAGCAAACTCCCCACTCAACCAGTACGATATCTAGGGAATGTACTCTAACTCATTTCAGAGAGGTGACAGAGCAACAAATCATGGATAATATTAACACCATAAAATCAGGATCTGCCCTGGATCCATGTCCCCCAAAAATCCTCCCACCGGTCTTGGATCTGTTAATCCCTGTGGTTACACAAATTTGCAACGCCATTTTTAAATCAGCAACGTTTCCCACCACCTTGAAAAATACTCTTTTAAAACCCCTCCTGAAAAAACCTCACCTGGCAAAAGATGACTTAAAAAACTATCGACCTATAGCCAGCCTCCCCTTCCTGGCTAAGGTGGTAGAGAAAGCTATGAATCACCAACTATCAGAGTATATTTATCCGCCGCCTTCGACACGGTCGATCATTCCATCTTGATCGACCGTGCCGGAAAGATGGGAATCCAGCAGCGAGCGAAGAATCTTCTGAATTTTTTCTTGTCTAATAGGACCCAAGCAGTTACTTTGGGCCCTTTCAAATCTAGTGAGCTTTCTTTACCTTGTGGGGTGCCGCAAGGCTCATCCCTGAGTCCGACACTTTTTAATATCTATGTGTCGGACCTAGCTACTGTCATCAGGCAATATGGAATGGGCCTTACCTCTTACGCAGACGACACCCAATTGGTCATCGCCATTAATAATGATGGAGAAAATGTGGCGAAACGTTTTCAGGAGGGTATGCTGGCTATTGGGGACTGGATGTCCACCAGTTCCCTTAAATTAAACTCCCAAAAGAGCGAGGTTGTAATTTTTGGAAACCTCTCCCCCTGCTGGTCTCCTGAGTGGTGGCCTTCATCCTTCGGAACTCCGCCACGTCCTGTCCCAAAGGTTAGGAATTTGGGAGTGGTATTTGATGATAATCTAAATTTTTCGGCTCATGCAAATCAAGTTGCAAGCACAGCTTTTCATAAGCTGAAACTCATAAAAAAAATTACTCTATTCTTACCTGACGCTGCAGGTAAAACCCTGGTAAGTGCATTGGTATTATCGTCACTCGATTATTGTAATGGACTATTTACTAGTGCACAAACCAGAGTCATCAATAAAATGCAATTGGTGCAGAATGCAGCAGCGAGACTGTTGACCAGAACCCCAAAATTCAAACCCATTGCTCAAACTATTCGCAACCTTCACTGGTTGACGATCAAAAATCGAGTAAAATTCAAAGCAATGTGCCTGGTTTTTAAGACTCTTCAGAACTCAGGTCCACAGTTTCTTAGGAATCAGATAACTCCATACCGTCCACCAAGACAACTGAGATCAGCCACCTTGTTTCATCTAAACGTTCCCCGCACAAGAACAGTCTCTTGGGGAGATAGACGGTTCACAGTTGCAGCATCCAGACTTTGGAATTCCCTTCCTCTGTCAATTCGGATGAGTCATACGCTGTTGTCATTCAGGAAGAACTTAAAAACTTGGCTGTTTAACCAATGAATTGGTCGATAACCTCAGTAGGGAATCATGAATTGAATTTTTAGCGCAAAGACGCCCTTGGACATATGTTCGCGCTCTATAAATTTTAAAAATAAATAATAAATAAATATATTTTAAATCAAGCGCACGATTACCAAAAAGGCATCCTGGCACTAGTGTCATTTGAAACCTGACAGTGCGGGATATAAAATACCTAAATATTTGCCTAGCAGTTAGATGAGAACATTAAACTATGGGCTGAAAAGAAAAGGCTTAAGTTCCTTCCTGAACTTCAATAGTTTAGGCTGACCTCAAATGATTGGATAGAGTTCCACCATTTGGAGGTGGAGTAGGAGAAACATCTTCCTACCCCATGGACACTTTTTATTCTGCCTAGTATTGCTGGACCATAGAGTACGAGAAGGGGCATGTCATTTAAAAATCTTGTAGGAAGCGAGGGCCATCCTGATGCAGTGTCTTATGGGCACAGCATGAGGCTTTGAATTTAATTCTTGTCCTAACAGGCAGCCGATGGAGGTCTTAAATGGCTTCAAAGGCAGAGCAGAATTTGGGGAGGTTCTTCAGCACTCTTGCTGCCACATTTTGAACTGTTTGCAACTTATTGAGAAGACAACTGGGAGCCCATATAAAGTTCAGTAAAATAATCCATTTTAGATTCGACAAGAGCCAGGATAACACTTTTCCTAAGCTCCATGGGAAGGAAGGCCAAGATTTTCTTTGAATGTTTTAACATAAGGAAACAGGAAGAGGTTACCTGATTGGATTGGTCTTATAAAAGTGAGTTTTGAGTCAAAGACGACTACCCAAATTTCTAGCCTTCTGAACTGGGAGTGGAAGGGGCTCGAGATTGTGTGGCCACCAAAAGGTGTTCCAGAAGGAGGAATCCTTACCAAATAGCACTAACTCTGTTTTTTCCGCATCTAATTTTAAGAAATTCTTCTGCATCCAATTAGCGATGCTAGTCATACTCGTTCTAAAGTCTTTTGCCACTTTTTCAGGTTCTGCAGTCACCGATACCACTATTTGGGTATCACTGGCATAAAATAATGTAGAGGGGCAACAGGATCGAACTAGTTCAATTAATGGAGTGCTGTATGCATTAGGCAAAGTCAGACTTATTGAAGATCCCCGAGACCCCACAAGGAAGTGAAAATGGGGCAGAGGTCAAATCTTCCAAAGGTACCAATTGCCCTCTGTTTGACAAAAACAACCTGGTCAGTTTGAGAGCAGTACCGTTGATGCTTATACTTTCTAAACGGCTTACCAAAGAGAATTGGTTAACTGTATCAAATGTGTCCGAAAGATCCAATAGGATCAAGGCTGCATTTATCTCCTCTATCCACAAGGGATCTGATCTCTTCAGCTACTGCTGAGAATGTTGGCTCTGTACAGCAGTAGGGTCTAAACCCATGTTGAGCAGGATCCAGACAGTTGGTATGTTCAAAGAAGGCGGTGATCTCCTGATTCATGGCCATTTCTAAAATTTCATCAGGAAGAGGAAAGACCAATTTGGATCTGTAGTTCTTAACATCGGAGGGATCGAGGGAAGGAGTCTTTAGAAGAGGCAAAATCGATGCCTTTTTCCAAGCATCTGGAAAAAAGACAGACTTGAGCACCATTGTAATAACAAAGTGAGATGAGCAGAAATGGTCGCTGAAACCGGATGGCGGGCAAGAATCTGCAGGGCTCCACATTTCATAGCGCTAATAAGATTAGATACTTTCTCTTCAGAAAGTGGGGTGAATGTACTCATTACCAGGAAATGGTAAGTTAGTTTATTCACCGTACGTTACTCCACTATATCTGTCCCTGAAGATTATCTGGTGTTATCTTAAAATCCAGGAATATGTTATTTACTTTGGGAAAAAGAATTTGGCTAGTTCATCACAGCTTTTTGGCTGGGAGTTGCTAAATTTTTATAACCAAATGATGAAAGTGATTTAACTGTGTTGAACAATAGGCTGTAACTCTTCCTCCAAAATTGTTATTGGTGCCTACATTTTCTTTTACATTTCTTGAGATCATAGGAGCACCATGGCGCGGAAGGCGCAGACAGATGGTTAGTCTTCAATCTAAAAGGCCCTACTTGACAAACTGACTGGTAACAATGTGCAAGATGAGGTCCTACTGTCTGGTGGGGGAGTCCGAAGCCCTCCAGAAGAATGCAAAACAGCAGGCAGGCCGGTGAGGAGTAAATAAACAAAGAACACATCACTTGCCTGCTGCTGAGACTCCTCCTTTTATTGGCCCATTGGCGAGCACTGGATCAATGCAAGTACGAGGTAGCATTCACTGGCATTTTTTTGAAAAATGCAGACTTGTTACAAAACTGGTGATTTTTTTGGCACATCGCTAAATCCTGGAGGGTCTGAATGACAATGCTCCCAAATATAATCATGCCCTGTGGGAAACAGTGGCCCAAATTCTGCAGGCGAACACAAGCTATTCAGGATAGATGTGTTGCAGCAAAGTTTGTACTATGTTGTGACTTGGACATAGCCTATTGCTTGGGTCAGGCGATTGGCATGAGTGTAGAACTCAGTGCATTGCCAAGATTAGGTCTATATTGTTCTCTAAAGAAACCCGAGCATCGTTAATGGACAAGCTATTCGATGGCTCTCGCCTTTTAAGCAAGAAAGTGGACTAGGCCCCAGGCAGATTCCTTTGGTCTGTCTGCCTCCGCCACGCAATTTCATCACAAATCTCGTCCCCTTTTGGTTACTGTAGGGTTTTTCAATACTGCCAGCGCCAGACCCTGCTGCAAACCCAACAGGTCTCCCAGTTCTTTCAAAGCCATGGCACATAAAGGCAAAGTCCGGGACATCATGCCACTGAGGGACTTGCTGCTACAACTGGTGCAGCTGCAAAACCTCTTTGTGTCCCTCAAGACACTTACTCACCCTATTGTAGGCCGTACCCAACATTTTCTCCAGTGAATTAGATTATGCCAGTGGCAGACCCCTCTCCCTATTCCACCCAGACTTAACAGTGGCGACGGATGTATTACTTCTGGGATGGGAAGGCCATATGGGAGACAGAGACTAGGGAACCCTCGTCACCGGCAGAGACCCAACTCCACAACAAGCTGTTGGAGTTGCGAGTATTTCACTTGGCGGTGAATGTCTTCGTGCCCACCATCACAGGATGGCTGGTGCAACTTCTCACAGACAAGACAGTCAATGACGATGGTCTCATCAGGAAGAGTCACACTTGAACTTGTTTGACAGCGAGCCGAGGATATACTGGCTGCAGTTGTTTGGTCCGACGAACGGGCCCTGGAACTGCTTAGTTGAATTTGACTTCCTCCCAGGTACGCTGCCCTGAAATACAGAATAATCCTTACTGGGTTGTATTGAATATAGTTGAGAATCATATTGGAGAAGCGGCGATATACCATCCTGATAAGACCATGGTAATGAACTGGACCGTATGAAACATTGACTATACAGGGACTATTTCATATAAATGATATCTTCTAAGAATCGCCTTTGCTTAACTTGTATTGTACAAAAGTATTTACACCCCTGTTTCTGTGTGCAAAATGTGCCACTCTCCCTCAATCTCCCTCTACCTCCCTCTGTCTCCCTCTTGCATATCACCCTGCCTGTGTGTGCCCCAGCTGAGACAGCTTCATGGGCACACACACACACACATACAGCCGCACCTGAGCACTTCACAGGACTTTAAAAGAACATTTTCATGTTAATGAGGCTTTTGTATTTCACCTCTTAGTGCCCTTGCAGCTCCACTCTGACTATCACTGGAATGGCGTGCCCCCACAGAGCAGCAGACTCTCACAGAGTCGCGCCCAGTGTTTGCAGAAACTCTTTAATTTTTTTTTTTTTAAATCACGGGTATGATGTCTGCAAGGTCCGTGGGCCACCAAGGAAGGTTTGCCGGGCCGCTGGCGGCCCGCGGGCCGTACTATGAGTACCCGTGATCTTGATCAACTAAAAGCCTTGGCATCACAATTGACTGGGATCTGTCTATGAAATCCCAGATTGGGACGGTGGTCTCTACCTGCTTTTTTCAGCTCCATAAGATCAGGAAGATGAACATAAGTTACTTACCTGTAAATTGTGGTTTTCCAGTATTGGTATCTTTGATAGATTCACATGCTTGAATGCCTGTCGTCGAAGTGTGAGTCCCACGGTACATAGAATAAATAGCAATATAGCAATAGCATAGTGAAAGCATAGCTAAAAGAGCAATAGGACGTATTGTAACATAGAAGGTAATAGGAAAAAACTTGTCACTTTAATAACTTGTCCAAGTCATTAGATATGGTCCAAATTCCAGCCAATCAGGCAACAGAACTCTCTGGAACCTTCTCCTCAGAGGCGCAGGCTCTCAGATTTTTTAGCACAAGTGTGGCATAAAAGCCAAGGAGAAGAGGGGAGCCTCTGAGGGGAGGTGGGTGGGTCGCATGTGAATCTATGAAAGATACCAATACTGGACAACCACAGTTTTCAGGTAAGTAACGTATGTTCTTCTCCAGTATTGGGGTATCTTTCATAGATTCACACGCTTGAATCAGAGTAGATAGCAGTAATTTGAGAACTGTGCATGGTAAACCATAAGTAAACCGTAAACAGAGTATGAGAGAATACATATACGTATATTACAGTATAGCTGTAAACATGGGCACATCTGCAAAAACAAAAATATATACATATATACAATGTGTGCAGGAGGAGGTAAAAAACAGAGGCTCACCTTACTTAAAAAGATTACGTAGCACCGCTTGCCCCACAGCTGTATCAGCATTGTTGGCAGCTTCCAGACAGTAGTGCTTGGTCGCAGCTCTGCAAATCTGATGAAGAGGCACACCAGCAAAGAGAGAAGTAGAAGAGGAGACTGCTCTAGTAGAGTGCGCTTTAATCGTTACATGAAGTGTCTAGCCTGCTTTCTGATTGCAAGAGGAAATTGCTCTAGATATCCATCGTGCAATAGTCTGTTTAGCAACTGGAGGTCCTTTACGCATCCTGCCGTAGGCTATGAAGAGCTGATCAGTTTTACGGATACTGGTTGTTCTTTGCAAATAACATTTCAAACATCTCTTAACATCTAGAGAATGTAAAGTCTTTTCTGCTGGCAACTGTGGATTAGTCAAGTCAAGTCAAGTCAAGTCAAATAACTTTATTCGGTTATTTAAAATAACAACCATAAAAGCATTACACACAAAACATATATTGACTCGTATTTACATAAAGTAGTTAAAAACAGCTAGATTAAATTGATTATAAAAGGTTAAAAAAGTTACAGGCAGGATGTACACTCAAAATGTTAAAAAGGAGTGTTCAGAGGATATAAAAAGGTTAGTATTTTTCTAGAGATATATCTATTACCGGTACAATTAACCTTCCATACTTTTCCTAAATTTGAGTGCTAATTTTAAAAAACTGCATACAAATAGGGTACAATCACAGCTTAGCAACTGAAGATAATAAAGTGCTGGTCTAAATTGAGAGAAATTCAATTTTTTAAGACAGGGTTTTAAATATAACCTCCGTGGTATAATGTAAAACGGACAGAAGAATAAAAAGTGTGCCAGGTCTTGCGGAGACTTTTCGTCGCAGCCGCAAGCCGGCAACACTTGTCCACGGTAGGATCCCTTTGGCACGGCCAGCAATAAGTGAAATAAATCCAGCCTGAACCTTGTCAACAGAAAACGATCATAGCTTGACATTGGCCATGACAGGGACGGTTCCATGAGCAAAGTTGTTTTTAATAGCACATGTTTTCGTACACTTCCTTTCCTTATTTCACCGGCGTCCCTGACTAAGTACCTGGAAGAGATAAAAGCCTTCTTCACAAGAATAACATCCAGTTTCGTAATGGATTTTGGAGTTAAGAAGAGTTCGGGCGCCCAATTTCCCTGAAGCAGTTACTTAAATACTTTATCCATGGAACCTTAAGCCTGTTTTCCCATGTTAGCGCTTCCCTCAATATAAGCTGAGTAAGAGGTACATCGTTATTTAACCAACAATTTAGCCAACATACTAGAGGGTTTACTGCTATTTTATCACATAGAAATGGTATACCTAGCTCTTCATGTACGGAGAAATTTGCTATTGCTGTGGATTAGGGAAAAAAGACTTTGAGATGACAGGCTCATTCAGGTGGCAATCAGATGGAAGTTTAGGAATTAAGGTCGGATTAGTGCGGAGCACCACAGCGTCTTTGGTGAATTGAAGAAAAGGTGGTTTGATAGTAAAAGCTTGTATCTCGCTGACTCGATGTAAGAGCTAAAAGCAGCGATGTCTTCAAGGAGATGAATTTAAGATCAGCCCTACGAATGGGCTCAAATGGGGACTTCATGAGTTGTGCCAACACAATGTTCAGATACCAAGGAGGAGGCGGGCGTCGAATTTTAGGGAACATCAGAAATAAGCCTTTGAAAAATTGTTGAATAATTCTTGAAGAATAAAGAGAATTGGAGCCATCCTGACGGAATTTGAAAAGTGCAGCCAGAAAAACGTTCATAGTAGAGTGAGAGAGTCTGGATTTTGCTAATTCTCAGAAAAAAGGCAGAAGCTGCTCTGGCGTAGAGTGAACAGGGTGAACAATTATTTATTTCTTTATTTATCATTATTTGTAAAGCGCAACTGACACCCTACGGGTAACCTGGCGCTGTGATGCAGGCGACTAGCTTAGGGCCGAGAGACTGTGTCCCCTGCCAGGAAGGAGTTAGCAGGATGCCAAGGAGCATACTCGAGGGTAGAGCCAGGTTTTTAACCTTTTTAGGTCTCGGTAATATCCGGTCTGCCGAAGGCAGACCGGAAGTCCGAGATTTAATGTTGTTTAGTAGGGCTTCAGAACCCGCCTCCCTGCCCTGCATTTCCACCATTGGCTGGCTTCCTAAATGGAGGCCAGCCATTGGAGGAAAGAGCCATCCCTCCAAAGAAGCCCCGTCTTTTTCGGATTTGGGGGCGTGATTTTTTGCGTTCTTTAGCCCTGTGACGTCGTCCGTCACTCAGGACAGCAAAACCACGCCCACAAATCCTCAAAATCCGGAAGCTTGTGTCCGCCATTTTCTATCCTTCGCAGTGAAGGTAAGCCCGTGTTTGTTTCCCTCCGTGCCTTCTTCCCCCTGTCTGTTTCCCGCCCCCTCACGCTCTCCATGTATTTTCGCTGTCCGTGTCTGTTTGTGCCTACTTCCCCCTGTCTGTTTCCCGCCCCCCGCCCGCTCTCCATGTATTTGAGCGCCTCGGCTGCTCCTCCTTGGCTTCGCCATTCACCGCCTCAGCTCCCTCCTCAGCTTTGGAGACATTTCAAACTTCATCAATCAAGGACTCGACATTAATTCCTCCTCCTTTCGAGCAGAGCATCCCCAGCCGCGGCCACGGCAACCTCAGCAGCGGCGGTGGCAGCGGCAGCCAGCCCAGGGCCCGCGGCCAGAAGCGGCTCTTGAATGGAGGGGCCAGCAGCCCCCGCACCCGGCCCTGGCCTAGCCCGGGGGGCTGCCCCTGGCAGCAGAGTTCCCCTGGAAGAAGGAGAAGAAGTCAGCCAAGAAGAGCGCCCCGACGCCGGCCTGTTCTGCCTCGCCGTCCCCCTCAGTGCCAGTCTCGGCTGCAGGATCTCCTGAAGGTCGGTATCCTGGGAGTGGGTGAGCTCGGGGAGAACCCGGAGCCGGGCCTTTGTCTGACTAGGGATCCCGGTAGAACTGATTGATTCTTTTTCATTGTGGAGGGCCGAACTCCTCCGTCCAAAGGGAAGGAAGTCCACCTGACCCCCCCATACGCAGCCTGGGTCCTGGTGCTCCCCAGGGGCGGCCTGCAGCTGGCTGGCATGCTGACTGCAGTACTGGGGGCAGCATATTTTTCCACCGTGCCAGAAGGGCATCCCCTGGGCACGGCCTGGTTCCCTATTTAGGGGGTGCGAATCCGTTCCAAGCCATTCACTAGTGGGCGGGGTATAAGCTGCACGAGGTGTGCAACGCTTTTGGGGTTATAGGTCACTGCTTTCCACTACTGCCGGTTGTTTACTGAGTGGCATTTACAGCTAATGTGAAAAACACAATTAAATCAAATATTAGAGGCGCACCTACTACTCTGAAGACTGGTTATGTAGTCTGGATGTCTGAAGGTGATAAGGCAAATGAGTCCTAGATGTGCAGTGGGAGAAAGCTGGATGGTTTCAACTTGGTGCTGCATGCGAGAAGGCTAATAGATAGCACCTTATGTGCAGAGAATCCAGCTGAGCAGTACCAGCGAGAATGGGGGTGTGGGATCATCACAGTTGATTACATGTGCATGAGGGAGCGCATGAGAGATGGTGAGCGGGTTCGTTGATATTCATGAACAGGTGTTTAAATGCGTCGCTTTCTTAAATAATTCTGAGTGAACTTTTGGTTACAGAGTGCATTTTGGGCGAAATGTCGCAGAATGCATCTTCTGCCACAGTAAAGCATTTTCAACCTTTGCACTGTGGTATTAAAAGAAACAAACGCAATTTGTAGTCCTTTTTAGAGTGTTTCTGAAAATGTTCATTGCCCTGACCTCCGCAGGTACGCTTCAGTCAGGGCGGAGGGGTTAAGGGCATTGTGATGAAGCAGACACACCCTCTTACGGAAATGTACACCCTGTGAACTCCGCCACTAACTTGCCACTTATGTAAAATGCTCATTCTCACCTACATTGCTACTTAATTTATATTCTACATAATTTTTTGAGCTAGCACTGGCACGGGACAGAAGAGAATACCTGTGCGGCTAAGAGACAGAAAAGAAGCATCTTAGCGCTCTACATAGCACCTAAGAAAAGAGATCATTGAAAAAGAAGAGTTATACGGAGTTAGTAGAAAGTGTGCAGCATCACTAATTTTGAGAACAGAAAAAAGGGCATCTGACTACCGCCAAATCATAATTGTTTAATCTAATATTGATCTTTTTTACAGAATCATTTCCCCGCACAATTTTAAAGGGGGAGAACTGACTGACACTTTATTATGTATGTTTTAATGGCTGTGTTTTTGTAGCGCTACCTTATCACAAAATGGCCTGTTCGGCGCATTTAGCGCACAATACCAAAGACAATAGCGTATATCTGTTCTGCCTCGCCGTCCCCCTCAGTGCCAGTCTCGGCTGCAGGATCTCCTGAAGGTCGGTATCCTGGGAGTGGGTGAGCTCGGGGAGAACCCGGAGCCGGGCCTTTGTCTGACTAGGGATCCCGGTAGAACTGATTGATTCTTTTTCATTGTGGAGGGCCGAACTCCTCCGTCCAAAGGGAAGGAAGTCCACCTGACCCCCCCATACGCAGCCTGGGTCCTGGTGCTCCCCAGGGGCGGCCTGCAGCTGGCTGGCATGCTGACTGCAGTACTGGGGGCAGCATATTTTTCCACCGTGCCAGAAGGGCATCCCCTGGGCACGGCCTGGTTCCCTATTTAGGGGGTGCGAATCCGTTCCAAGAAGAAGAAGAACTTGGGGATGAAGTTTGTGAACAGTTAGCCTTGTTGTGTTCTATCTAGGACCCCGATCAATATTGTGACCTCATGCCCCTATACGGCTATAATCAATACATATCCCTATAATGGCATAAACAATCAGAGCCATATTTCAGTAACTCGTCTCTGCAGCTCATGACAGTCCATGACACAGCAGAAGCCACTTCCTTAGATTCCTAGATAACACACCGAGTTCTTTCGACATCTCAAACCCCCCAGCAACCTGGGAAAGCCCCACTTGCTTTGTTTTGATTAGTAATAGAACTCCTGCGAGCACTGTAAGAACGACCAGTTCTTAATGACGTCTTATGTCCAAAAACTTACGTCAAACTCGGCACCTTTCAGGTATAAATATACCAACGTTGCCTTAAGCAAGCACACGGTGGTGGTGAATACTGGAGCAGAACAGCTGTCCCTTGCAGAGCCCAGCAGATGCGAGAAGCCCACGGACGCTGCCCCTCCTCCTCCTTGACGCGCTGAGAAAGACGCTGTCTTTTCTCCTGCCGAGAAAATCCAGCTCCGGCGTTTCCAGCCTACCCTTGCGGGTAACTGGGATATCGGGTCCTGAGAGGAGATACCAGACCTCCTGCATTCTATTCCAGAGGTACGGTGCTGACTAAACCCTTGAAGAGAATTCTTGAAACAAACTCTTGGCAAAACCAACTTAACTTAAACTGCTACTTACTTACTCCCTCCCATGTATTAGGCTTAGGTCAGGTACAGAGGGGTAGGCATAGTTAGAAGCACCAGTTGAGGTCGTTAGCTAATGTATATATGAATGTATATATTTTATTCATTTTAACCATCTTATGGCTAAGAAACCATATCAATGCTTTTACAGTATTATTTCGTAATACTCCTTTTACTGTACGCACTTTTCATAATAACAGGTTTTGCAATTGTGGCAATTCATTTCTCTTGCAAGAGAAGGAAGACTGCTGAATAAATAATATATTTTATTGAAAAACGCCAGTCTCTCTATTCTCTGCATCCTGGTGAAAGTAAAATCTGCACAACTGACTGAGTGAAATAGCAGTCTATTGTTTCAGAAGACTCTAGAGATTGACTCTTATTCTGAGGAGCAAAGTTGTCATGTTTATGCGGTTGTCGGAAGCTGAATCCCTTCTTGTTTGAGCCAGGGAAGCTGATCACTTCCTATTCAGTCAAGAAAGTTTCCAGTGACCTCTGAGCTAGCTGGCGCAAACCTAAATTAAGTCTAACATAGTCAGTAGAGACCTAGAAGACCGCAGTCCTACGTCTACACTGCTGTTTATGTTATTCCAATGCGCAGGGCCTATAGGGAAAATAGGAACTGCACTACATGGCGCCCAACGCTTGGTAAGGCGATAAAACTAACGCAAGACGTTAGAGCAACTCAGTCGTGCTTTTCACACAGACCCTTTCTCCTGTAAATACTCCAATAGACGTCTGAAGTGGGTGAAAGGTTAAAATCCACCGGAACTTAGTAGGAAGAGATTCCTATGTAAAGTTTCTGGTTTAGTCAACGTTGAAGGATACAGTGTTCCAAGATATTGTGCACCTAATCTTTGTTTCCTTGGAAACCTGCTCTGCAAACCTTCATTAATACAATGCAAGAAAATGGCAATAACAACGGAACCAATGAAGTCGCAGTAGGCGCGAATCAACAGGGTCCCGATGTTACAGGGATTAATGAACCGGGTGCGATTATCATCCCGGCAAACATAAGAAAATCTATAACTTCAAAACTTATAGAAAACGGACTGACATCACAAGGTGGTACAGTCATTTTCGTGATAGAGGCACACGAATATCGGCAGACAGAGGTATTCTATTCTTGGATAAACTTTCCAGCGGCAACCGCTACAACACACGAGTTTCACTATTACAAAATAGAGGAACCACCGGAAAAGTACGCTCCTTTCGGGGAGATTGAAATCCCATTAAAATACCAAGAGCACCTGCTCTGGTTTAAAGGCGCCCTAAAACATAATGATCACATCACCAGGCTCGGTCCACTAGGTAGACCAGGAGCAACGTGGCCGGTTCTAGCCTGCTACACACCACATCCAGACATTGAAAAAATGTCAAGAGAAGAACTTTTAGCACAGCTAAAATTACTGATTAAAATACATAGACAGTTAGTCCAATATGTAATGCTGACTGCAACAGTCCAAACAGCTGTTAATGTTCCACAGCTGACCCCTCATCAGGAGAACACAAATAAAATTACACCACAAAACATACAATCATGTCTTGGAAAAACTCCCGCAAAACGGGAACAAATTCCTTTCTGGTTAGCACAGAAAATTACTCAAATAGAGGCAGAATTTTCGAATACAACCCCTATTGAGAAACACAGAATTCTGACTATCTGCCTTCCGATGGGGGTCGCACCACATGTGGAGGACTGTGACACTTGGGGTACAGTCTTTGCTTCCATTTACACAAAAACACATGGTGTTCCGTCCATGGCGGTAATACCGGATGTGCTAAAACAAATTCAGAATGAATACGGTCCAGAACCTGCTTTAACTCTTGGTATGAAATTACTGAAAGACTTCAAGCAGGTCTCGGCTATATTACTAGCCAATATAAAAGGAGAAGCAGCATCTGTGGCGATCCGCCAGAAATTGAAAGAAACAGATATAACAGATCAACCAATTGAGCTTGCCAGAATCATAGAAAAATGCTATGAAGAATTAGGTAGAGATAGTTTGGGTGGGAAACCAGTAAAACCCCAACTACTCGAAAATCCTGAAAAATTATTTATTAAAAATAACCTAAACACTCCTAAAAAGAGCTGGGATGGAAATAAACAATCCACTCTCAAAGAAAAAGTTTTCCAGTCCAGAGGAAGGTCTCCTTGACGGAGGGAAAGAACTCCGACTCGAGAACACCAGTCTCCCCAGAGGGAGCACTCTGAGAAAAGATATAACCTTAGAAATAGGGATAACTTGAAAAAGCCTGATAGATATCAAAGTATTGATACACATCCCTCTCGATCTTTTTCGCAGAAATCGGAAAGTAGAGGACGGTCAGACCCAAGGGAAGAGCACACCAAGTCCAAAGACAAGGAACCTGCTCAAAGTATAAAATTACAATTCCCAAGGAAGAAGGTAGCCAGTATTAGAGTAATCGAACATGCCGAGAATACTGAGGACACAGCTGAAAAACGGAGAGTGGGCACAGACAATGCTAGACAGTGCAGCAGAAATCACCATAGCTCTCAAGATCCTGATGAGTCATCTGGAGACAGTGGACACGAATGAATACATTCAGGTAGAAACTGCAGACACCAGAGTTAGCGAACTTCATAAGATATACGAAATAACACTGCGTATAGAGGGAGATAAGACTAGAAAAATAAGGGGTCTATTTTGGGATAACCTCTCAAAAGGCTATGATATCCTGTTAGCCGAGAAAGATTGGCCCCAGAGTTTGTCAGGGAGTGCCCTCATGGCGAAGAAATGATTATGCTATTATCACACTAAATATATATATGCAAGGAAATGGGCAGTAGCCCAGGCACCAGCATTATACAAAAATCATGTAGGATGGGATGAGGACTCTCCTCCTCACAAAATCCAGTTAAAAAGTCAACCGACTGCACAAAGGCAGTACCCAATTAAGCAAGAAGCTAAAAAACAGATCAGGGAGATTTTAGATCAACTTGAATACCAAGGGGTAATTGAAACATGCACCTCTCAAATGAACAATCCTTTGTTTCCTGTCTCCAAACCAGACGATTCATATTGTCTAGTCTTGGACTACAGACACCTTAACTCATGTTGCAAAACATTTGCAGTACAAAATTCCCACAGTGCGGCACTAATGAATAACATAGTTCGCAAAAAATACAAAACGACATTAGACATATCTAATGGGTTCTTTTGCCAAAACATTGCACCAGAAAGCAGATACTTGACCGCTTTCTCAATAATGGGGTCACAGAAAAATTTCTGTAGGCTCCCACAGGGATTTAAGAACAGCCCAGGACTATTCTCAGCCAGAGTAACAGAGTTACTACAAATCTATGATGATGAGGCATTATCTTATGTCGATGACATCTATCTCACAGACGACGACTTGGATACTCACTTGAAAAGGGTGAACACCATAATACTTGGGTTCGCAGCAGAGGGTTACAAATTCAACTTTAAAAAGTCGAGATTTGGGGTCTCGAAAGGTGACGACTTGCGAACTCCGCGCCTGGAGGCCCTGGATGGCGGAGTTCGAGCAGTGCCCGAGCCGGGCAAATCAACTGGTGGTGGAGGGAGGCATCGGTTTCCTACTTTCCGGACTCGATACCATTTGAGGGTCGCCCACGGACTTGCTGGCCCGGGCTGCCTTCTTGGGTCCCACCCTCCCGCCATCTTGTCTTTGTGTGGCTGACCCCAGTGACCCCGACCCGCGCCCTTCTCACACGGGAGCCTCGGCTCGTCCTGGCACCAACTCGTCTGCTGCCCTCCCTGGGAGCACGAGGCGGGAGGCCTACACTTCGGACGTTGCTGCCTGCCCTACTGGCCCGGGGGCCGTCTTGCCCAGGCTCGGACCGCCATTTTGTCGCCTGTGACGCACTACCCTCGTCCTCGGCGAGGGCCTCACATCTGGTGCCCGCGAGCGGCGGTGCTCGCCTACAGCAACTGACCCTGGGCTTTGCCGGGCCCCAAGATGACTGGAAGACGTGGCGCGGCACGAGGAGATCGCACTTTGCCGGAAATGCTCGGCAGGTCCCAGCAACTACGCGACAGGACGCAGCCGTCCCCGGGGGCCTCCCGGGCATCAACGGACGCAACTGTGGGCGAGCCGCCGGTCACGCGGTCCTTCATGGAGGACTTATTCAGCTCCCTCAAGGAGGAATTTCAAACTCTTAAGACCGAAGTGGCTGGAGAGGTCCGGGAGGTGCGCAGGGAAGTCGAGGGCCTGGGCGAGCGGGTCGATACTGTGGAGACGGCGGCGCAACGTCGTGATGAGAAGATAACCCATCTCCAGCAGGACGTCCTCCGCCTCCGGGAGCAATGTGTCGAGCTCCAGGCCCACTCGGAGGACCTCGAGAACAGGTCCAGGCGGAACAACATCCGGGTGCGAAGTGTTCCGTCCGCGGATGAAGGTACGGACCTAGTGGCTTATCTGCAGGACCTGTTCCGCGACATCTTGGAGGAAGGAGCGGATTTCCCAATCCGCATTGACAGAGCACACAGGGTGGGCCGCCAACGCCAGTCATCGGCACCCCCGCCTGATATCCTGGCATTCTTGCCGGATTTCCCCCTAAAGGAGCGCATCATGACGGAGGCCCGCAGGAAGCAACCACTGACCTTCCGAGAAAGACCTGTGGCGCTCTATCAGGACCTGTCCGCCATCACACTGCAGAAGCGCAGGTCTTTCCGCATCGCTACGGACTTTCTGCGAGAGCACGAGACAGCCTATTCCTGGGGTCACCCCTTCCGTCTTATCTTTCGATGGAATGGGGTGCTGCATCAGCTGCGCTCCTTACAAGATGTCTGCGGAGTGCTGGGCCTTACTGCTACGGAGGAGGAAGGGGCTACACCCGCATGGCGGCGCCCCGAGCGGCGGGGCCGACGGAGGTCGAGAAGACGCCCATCGTCAGCGCCAGCGAGTCGTCCAGACTCGCCCACCATCAGAGCTGAAATGGCGGAGGCCCTGAGGACTGCGGCCCGGAACTTGCCTGAATCTACTGGTGTGGCCTTAACGGCCTAACTTTTCTCCGGGGGGAGAGGCTCTTAGCTTTAACGATGCTGGGCTGTGGGCTGGGGGGGCGAGGGGGGTGGTGTGTGGCTGGACGTCCACTTGACTGTTTTCTGCAGACTCGCCCATTTGGGCTAGACTGAGACTATGGGGTGTTGTTTTCTGCTTTTTGTTTTGGCTGGTTGCCATAAGTGGGTTTTGGGGGGGTTTCACTGTTGGTTTGTTGTGGGGGGGGTCCCGTCCGAAGCTGTCCAAACGTGTACGATGCCGCTTCTGGCCTTCCCTGCGCCCCTGCCCCGCGCGCCCCCTCCGCTGATCCCCCGCCTGCTGCATAGCGCGTTGTTTCCCTGGAGGCGATGCCACCCCTGAAGGTAGTGACCCTTAATGTTAAGGGTCTGAATAACCCCGTGAAGCGTAGGGCGATCCTCTCCCTGTTGGAGGGGTCGCAGGCGGATATCTGCCTCCTGCAGGAGACCCATTTACTTCCCAGAGATTGCCATAGGTTGCGCTCTGCCAAGTTCCCCACGCAACTCTTTTCCTCTGCTGCGACTAAGACCGCTGGGGTGGCCATTCTTCTAGCTAGCTCCTTTAGGGGGGAGGTGTTGTATAAACATGCTGAGCAGAAGGGGAGGCTTTTGGTGTATCGCATGCGCTTCGGAGGTGTTGCCTTTACGGTTGGTTCGGTTTACAGCCCCAACGACCACCAGGATCGTTTCCTGGAATCAGTGTTGGTGGACGTTACTGCCTCGCCCGATCGCCATATTATCTTGGGGGGAGACCTGAATATGGTCTTCGACTCCACTCTAGATAGGTCTGCCCAGCGCTTTCCGCAGACAGGGGAGCTTTCTAAGGCGGTACAGGACCAGATTGCGGAGATGGACCTGCATGATCTCTGGCGCACCATGCATCCCACCGTTAGGGACTACTCATATTTTTCCCACGCACACCGCACTTATTCGCGGTTGGATTATCTTTTGGTGAGCGGCCCGCTTCGCTCGGCCGCCACGGCGGCGGACATCGGGGTCTTGTCCCTGTCTGATCATGCGCCGGTTTCCGGGGTCTTTGCTTGGCCGGCGGCCCCCCCCTCCAGAGGGATGTGGCGGCTTCGGGACACGCTTCTCCATAAGAAATCGGTAGTGAAGCGAGTGGAGGAAGTCATCCAGGACTACCTGACCCACAATAACAACTCTGACACGTCCCTGGCTACGCAGTGGGCGGCTTTGAAAACAGTCGTCAGGGGGGAGTTTATCTCCATTTCCTCGGCGGAAAACAAGGAACGCCAGCGCAAGAGGGAGGAACTGACGGCGCAGGTTAGGGAGCTTGAGCAGGTCCACCGCCGAACGGGGGCTCCTCGTGTTTGGAAGCAACTGAAGGCGGCACGGAAACTCCTCTCTGCGTTGGATCTAGATCGGGCGGAGTACGCAGCGCTGCGCCTGAAACATGCCTTTTACACCGGCGGAGACAGGTGCGGTAAGCTCCTGGCCCATAGGCTCAGGGCTGCGCAGCAACGCAATGTGGTGAAGGAGCTGGTGGGAGTGGATGGGATCCCGGTTTCCGGTGACGCGGAGGTGGCAGATACCTTTCGTTCCTTTTACGAGGCACTGTACACTTCAGAACCTTCCCCACCGGGAGAGGCTGAGGCCTATTTGGAATCCGTGACCCTCCCGGCCTTGGACCCCTCCCAGGCGGACCACCTAGAGAGGGACATTCACGTGGAGGAGGTCATCTCCGCGATCGCACGGCTGAAGCATGGTAAAGCCCCGGGCCCGGATGGCTACACGGCCTTGTTCTACAAGACCTTCTGTCCCACTGTCGCTCCTCTCCTGGCTCGCTTGTTCAATTCCTTCTCCGAACCGGGTGCCATCCCACCGGACCTCCTCTCAGCGACTGTGTCGGTCATCCCCAAGCCGGGGAAGGACCGGACCTTGTGCGGCTCGTACCGGCCCATTTCGCTCCTAAATGTGGACCTCAAGCTTTACACCGGAATCTTGGCGGCCAGACTGGGGCTACACCTACCAGGTTTGGTGGAGGCGGATCAGGCCGGTTTTGTACCCGGTAGGCAGACGGTCGACAACACGAAGAGGGTGACGCACGTGCTGGAAAAGGCCTCACGCGTCCCGGGGGAGCGGATGCTGCTATCGGTCGACGCGGAGAAGGCCTTTGATAGGGTTCATTGGCCCTACCTCGAGCTGGTTCTTGGGAAACTGGGGATCGGCGAGAAGTTCCGCACTATGGTCTTTAACTGCTACAGGAGACCGTCGACGTCAGTACGTGTCAATGGACACAGCTCCAGCAGCTTCGCCATTGAGCGCGGCACGAGACAGGGTTGCCCCCTCTCGCCGCTCCTCTTTGCCCTTTATATGGAGCCGTTTGCGCAGAGGATCCGCGACAACCCGGACGCGATTGGGGTGAAGATGGGGCAATACACACATACTGTCAGCTTGTACGCGGACGATGTTTTGCTGACCCTAGATGACCCCAGGCGGTCACTCCCTGCCTGCGTCCAGGAACTGAACGCTTTTGCCCGCGTCGCGGGCTTTAAAATGAACATGGCTAAGTCGGCTGCACTGGATGTGTCGCTCTCTGCCGCCGCCAGGCGGGACCTTCAAAGTCTCTTCCCTTTGCAGTGGTCCTCCTCCACGGTGCCTTATCTGGGCATTTTGCTTGCTCCCTCCCTGCCTGCCATGGTCGCAGCTAACTATTCCTCTCTGGGCAAAAAGATCAAAGAGGAACTCGGCCGATGGAACAAGGGCCTACTCTCGTGGCTGGGCCGTATCGCGGCGGTGAAGATGACGATACTGCCCCAGATCCTGTATCTTTTTCGCGCTCTACCTCTTCAGCCCCCCATGGGTTGGATACGGCAGACGCAGGCAGACATCTCCCGCTTTGTGTGGCAGGGCCGTAAGCCTGGGATGAAGCGGGTCCTCTCCACGCTTGCCCCGGAGGCGGGAGGTCTCGGAGTCCCGGACCTCCGGAAGCGTTTTCAGGCGGCGCAGCTCCGGTACCTGGTGGAGTGGAGCCGATGGGAATCGGACAAACACTGGCTCTTTCAAGACCAGGCAGTTGCAGGCCGTACCCTCCAGGAGGTCCCGTTTCTGCGGCGCATTCATCGCCCGCCTAATCTCTACGCCTCCTTTATCACCCGGGTCCCGCTAAGAGTGTGGGACGCGGTGTGTGAGCCTCGGGAGCTCACCACTTTTCCATCGCCGTTCACTCCCATTGCTGGCAACCCGGACTTCACTCCGGGTCTGGAGCCGGGGGCCTTTTCCCACTGGGTGAGTGCGGGATGCAGAGCGCTTTTCCAGATCTACGGGCCGGAGGGCGTGCTCCCCTTCCAGCAGCTCCGACAGGAGTTTGGCCTGACGGAAGGGGACAGACTGCGTTACATGCAAGTCCGCCACTGGGCTCTTCAACCCCCAGTGCGTGACGTCGCCGCCCGTTCGATTACGCCCTATGAGCGATGGTTGGTAACCCGGGCCTCGGACACCAAACTCATCACTGATTTGTATAAGTTTCTCCAACCCCCGCCGTTTCATTACCATAACCCAGGGAGGGAGCGCTGGCACAGGGAACTGGGCAGGACCCTGAGCCACAAGGAGTGGGACAAGATTGCATATCGGGCGAGGCACTCTGCGTACCACACTGGGCTGACGGAAACCTTCACTAAAGTATCCACCTATTGGTACTACACCCCGGAGCGGCTCTACGAGATGCGCAAAATAGGCGATAAGGGTTGCTGGCGCGGCTGCGGACAGGAGGGCACCCTCACGCACATTCTCTGGGAGTGCCCGGTGCTGTCGGCCTACTGGAAGGAAGTCTTAGATGAGGTGGATAGGAATTTTGAGATCGAGCTCCCGCGCTTCCCCGCGTATGTCTTGCTTGGCCTCCCCAATGACCTGATGTACCCGCTGAAATCCCGCAGGGGCAGGCAGATTGCGATTGCGCTAGGCTCTGCCGTTCAGAACATACTTGTACTTTGGCGCACCCCCACTGCCCCCTCTATCACTGGTTGGTTGCATAGGCTCTGGCAGGTACTGGGCATGGAGAAGATGTCGCTAACGGTGGCTGGGAATGTTGACCAGTTTGAGGAGCTCTGGCATCCCTTTTTGGCACTGCTGTCCACGGAATTTCGCGAGCTTACGTGTCCACGGTACTTGCGCCTCCTTAGGCTGACGCCGCCGGCGCCAGCGGCGGAGTGAGTGTGCGGATTGGGGGCCGGGGGTTGGGGGTGGGAGGTGGAGTTATATGCTTCTAATGCTGACTTTCGGACGGGGATGTTGGGGTATTGTTTTCTTTCCTCTCCTTCTTTGCTTTTCTTTCTTCTTCTTTTCTGGGGTCAAGGGGCTGGTGGAACGGTATGCTTCTCTTTTACTGTGTCGCGGAGTCCTATTCTGGTTTGGCCTTGCCTAGGGAGTGGGGGCCTACAGGGGGGTCGTTCACAATGCCTTATCGCCTTATGTCTTTGCCTTGTTACCCTCTGGGGCATCCTGCCTCCCTCTTTTTCTTCTGACCCGCTGCAACGTTTTGCTTCCTGTACTGTATGTTTACCTGACTTCCTGATCCCCTCCCCGTGTTTTTTTATGCCTTAATAAAATACTTTAAACCTAAAATGGAGTGACAACATAGCCGATGGTAAACATAGTAAACAAGGTTGTATAGAATCTATGTACAGAAAGATCTGTAAAGAAATTATAGAAATACACGCAAGGGAAAAAGAAGCAAGAGAAGCCGAGAAAACGGATGGTGATCTCTCAGAAGACAGTGATATAGAAGCTGAGGATCCAGACAGAATAGCATATGTAGGTAGGGCGAACCCCTTTGACAGACCCATACGCCCAGAATGCAAGAAACGCTTTCTTCCTCCCATACCAGAACAATGTTCTCTTGAGCATCTATTCCAAGCTACCGATAAGGTATTGAAACATCGAATAGGTTACAGTGAACTTAGTACTATGCCTGAACAAGAACTAGCCCGGTCAGCAGTCCAATGGGCCGGCAATTCTAGTGTATATCAAGATGACGTAGTAGCCCAAACATTTTTGAATCTTTCCCCAGACGAACAGCGACTAGCTGGTATGTACATGATCCAACACCTCATTACACTGTATGAAAGTCAGCATTCTGATCCAGGTCTCCTACATAATGTATTGGAAGAGTTACTCCTAAAAAGATGGAGAGGCCTAGGTACCGATTTAATTAATGTCATTCTAGAACAGAGACACAAGTACAGAACTTTCCTGACTCCACATTTTGTTCCCGTTCCACCCCCAGTAAGGAAAACATTTTACATAGACAGACAGAATCCTTTACGAGAAGTTCATCCTGTTCAGACAACGGGGGTATGCTTCAACGAGTATTTGTTTACACCCCCACAACGAAAATGGAATTATTGGAAATGAAAAAATTAGTACCGTACCATGATAAAGACCCTGCAGGGTTTTCACCGCGAATTAAAAGACATGCTCCGCATGGGAGAGTATACATATCCCGATATACTTAAAATGTTAAAAGTACTGTTGCCTGCTGGCATTTACGAGAAACTGAAAGAGAAACAATGGGAGGTGGGAGAGAAAAAGATTGATTGGGCAGCATTAGAAAACGAAGAAAATACACGAGTCCCTGGTACTGGTCCCGGGGACCTTGCCAAAGCAATGCCCGAGTTATTAGTACAGGTTTTGCCAAGATTACTAGCAACTAAAAAGGAAGACTGGGATGCAATCTCAGCCTGCAAACAGAAACAAGACGAAGACACTAGTGATTTTTATTCCAGATTCGAGAAATGTTTCATTATTAATAGCGGCCTGAAAACAAGTAGTGAATCCTATCCACATCTTTTCGTAACCAAATTAGTAGAGAATTCCTTACCACAGGTTAAAAATAGAGTTCTGAAAGTCGAGAGTACATGGCAAGCTAATACTCCTTCCCAAATGTTACAAATGTTACAGTATCACCAGAATCGAATCAGAGAAGAACACGAACATGAACAGAGACGTATTAAAGATACGAAAATGAAAGTACTAGTTGCCCAGTCCGTTCCAGGTGACAGTCAGAAGAGGGGTACTATACAGACTAGTCATTCTGTAGCTCCCGTTAAAGGGAATTGCAACTATTGTAAGCAGCCAGGTCACTATATAAATGAATGTACCGTTTTGAAATACAATATTGCTACAGGAAGGGCGAAAGAAAGACCGCGTCCTCCTAGACAAGATCAGGTTCCGCAAAATATTCCACAGAATACGCGATCTCCTCAGAACACACAACAGACAGTAGCGGTACCCCAACCCCAACCCATAGCTGCCACTCAACATGTCACACAGCAAATGTATCAGTATGCTCAGTCAGATTATCCCGATTATCAGCAGTACTCATGAAACAGCCTAGAGTGGGAGGTTGGCTTGCCCCTTATCGAGGTTCCTGTAGATCAAGAGGGTCCCTATGTACATAGTCAGGTATTAGGGAAAGACAGAAAATTTTTGATTGACACAGGGGCGAGCAGAACTACCATCAGTCATGACGAGGTTCCAGGGGCACCCCTCTCAGGCTCACAGAATGTTTCCCTGGGATTTTCAGGAAAGCCTATTGTTAACGAAGTGTCAAAGCCAGTTTCCCTAGAAGTTGGTCCGTTATCCCGTACTACAGACTTGTTACTTACGAAATCATGTCCAGAAAACTTGCTTGGTATTAAAACATTGAAAGCACTGGGAGCAGTGATTTGTTGTTCTCCTGAAGGAGTGAGATTGTTTTTACGTGATTTTAAAGGTCATTATGTGTTAAGAGATTTTGATCCACGATTGCAGAATGTACCACAACATTTATGGGCACAAGGTCCGACTGATGTAGGTTGCATGCATATTACGCCATATCGTGTTACTCTCAAGCAAGGAGTTGTACTACCCCGAATCCGACAATACAAGTTGCCACCTGAGGCTGTAGCAGCCTTATTGAAAATTATTGACGAGCTCATTGCTCAAGGAGTGGTTGTAGAAACTGACTCCAATGTATGTAATTCTCCAATCATCCCGATTCTTAAACGAACTGACCCAAATGCACCTCCAGTCTACAGACTGGTGATCGACCTTCGAGAATTAAATAAATGCATCATACCCCAGTACCCGGTAGTCCCAGACATTTCTTCCCTATTGACTACCATTGATTCCGAAGCAGCGTTCTTTACTGTCATTGACCTCAAGAACGCCTTCTTTAGTGTCCCCATTCATCCAGAAAGCCAGTACCTTTTCGGATTCTGTTTAAATGGCCGTAGCTTCAAATTTGCACGTGCACCTCAAGGGTTCACAGAAAGTCCTAGTATTTACAGTCAAGCACTGAAACGACATCTAGACAGTATTCACATGCCAACTGACACTGCCCTGCTCCAGTACGTCGATGATCTGTTAATCACAGCCCGTACAGAACGTGACTGTGAACGTGCATCACTGACAGTCTTGTATTTTTTGGCCGAAAAGGGGCATAAAGTATCCCCTTCGAAGCTCCAATTCTGTGCCCAGCAAGTGGTTTACTTAGGACACTTGCTGTCCAAGAGGGGAAGACAGCTGACACCTGAACGCATCCAGTTAATTGCACATTTGCCACAACCCAAGACACAAAAGGAAGTACGGGCCTTCCTTGGCCTCACTTCTTACTGCAGACAATGGATTCCCCAGTATGCATATCTAGCCAAGCCACTCATACAGTTGACAACACAGGAGGCAGCAACTTCGACTGTCCTCCCTTGGACTCAGGAACATACACTTGCTTTTGACGAATTGAAGAAAGCCCTATGTCAAGCACCTGTTTTAGCGACACCATGTTACAGCAAACCTTTTACACTTTTTGTCACTGAACGCGACGGTACAGCATTGTCTGTCCTCACACAAGATCAAGCAGGAAAACACAAGCCCTGTGCCTATTTTTCTAGTACATTGGATCCAGTAGCCCAGGCTCTGCCTGCGTGCTTGAAATCAGTTGCAGCAACAGCTCTAGCTATCAGACAAAGCGATTCCATAGTATTAGGACATCCTCTGACAGTACAGGTTCCACACTCCGTGGAAGTTCTTTTAAACAGAACACAGACTCAACACTTAACCATAGCACGACTGACAGGATATGAACTGACATTGTTTCAGCCACACATAGAAATTAGACGTTGCAACATACTGAACCCAGCTACACTGTTACCCTCAGTTACAGCAGATCCCGTACCACATGACTGTGTGGAAGTCATTAATACCGTAACGAAGCCCAGACAAGACTTGACTGACATTGCATTGACTGACCCCGACCTGACACTTTACGTGGATGGTTCATGCATGAGAACAAGTACAGGAGAGCTAGTAGCCGCATATGCAGTGACTACTGAAACTGAAGTCATAGAAACACATCGTATTGACACACTGTCTGCTGAAGCAGCAGAGCTCATCGCTCTGACCCAAGCCTGCGTACGAGCCAAGAACCTGAAAGTAAACATATACACGGATTCTCAGTACGCATTCGGAGTCGGAGTCGTGGCAAGAGAGAGGTTTTCTGACCTCCCACGGTGCCAAGATACAGCATGGTCCCCTCATTCAAGCTCTGTTAGAAGCAATACACTTGCCTACAGCCATAGCCATCATGAAGTGCAAAGCACATACGAAAGTCACTGATTTTATTTCCCAGGGTAACGACCTGGCAGATCGAACAGCCAAGCTTACAGCTCAGACTCATACAGACATTCCAACTGACACGACAAAGACAGATGTACCATCACTGACACATTGCATGACAGCCAGGGATCCCACACAAGATGTAATTGACATACAGACACATGCCACTCCAGACGAAATCAAGAAATGGTCTGAACAAGGAGGGGTCCAGACAGATCAGGGATGGTTGACGAAGGGAAAGGCCACATGGTTTCTCCCCGACTCTATGGTTCAAGTTATCATCAATACAGCACATAGTCCAGCACACTTAGGAGAAAAAGCCATGTTAGACAGCATCCAGAATATATGGTTCAACAAGCATTTACGTGCAGCAGCGAAACAGAAAGTACATACCTGTATGATCTGTTGCCAGTTCAATCCAGGCAAAGGCATTCCCGTGGAACAAGGTGGATTTCATCCTCCTGGCCACCCTTTTGAAGTCCTCCAGATGGATTATATCCAGATGGACAGATGTCGCGGATTCAAGTACGTCCTTGTAGTTGTATGTGCCCTTTCCAGCTGGACAGAAGCATATCCAGTTCCAGATTACACTGCCGTAACCACTGCCAAGCAGTTGGTTCGTGAATTCTTCCCACGATATGGTTTGCCCCGTGTCGTGTATTCAGATAATGGACAGCCATTCTCGTCCGAGGTTATGAAACAGGTATCACTCCTGTTAGGATACCAGTGGAAATTCCACTGTGCACGACATCCCGAGGCAGCTGGCCTTATAGAGAGACACAATCAGACGCTGAAAACACGTTTAGCGAAGGTCTGTGCAGAAAAAGGCGTAGATTGGATGGTAGCCCTGCCGGTTGCCCTCTTTTACATGCATATGGTAGCCCATTCTAGAACTGGTTTGTCCCCCTATGAAATCATTTTCGGTCGTCCCCCAAACATGTGGGGTACGCCTATGCCCCGCAAAATCACAGATGTTGACAGTAACATGCTGACAGATTACCTAGCTTCCTTGATGTCTGCACTACACTCTTGTCGTTCACAGGTCGCGGCTGCCTTCCCGGACAACACCCAGGTGAAACTGCATGAAATCGTTCCAGGCGATCTGGTCTGCGTGCGCAATTTTGATCGCTCAAGCCCTCTGGAGCCCAGGTGGAAGGAACCCAAACTGGTGTTGATGACCACGCGGACTGCTGTGAAGATCGAAGGAAGGAAGGGGTGGCTCCACTCCAGCCACGTGAAGAGATTTCGTGGACTGTGTCCAAAGACTTTTTTCAAAGACTGCCCTGATACAGACTCTAAACTCCCCCTGTTAGAAAAAACTCCGCAACAGGAATACAGAACTAAGTTGAGGTCTAGTAAGTCAGACAGCGTTTAATTGTTTAAGTCCCCCCTGGGTGAAGCGGTTAGACAGGTTTCTGACATGTATGAGATAGACCCACATAGTGAGAGAGATAGACAGAAAGTCAAGAAAATGAAATACTGTAAGAATCTGCACAGCAGATGCATTATCACGTTACTTTTTATGTTTTTTCTGAGTCTTACGATTATTGGTATAAGCTGGACTTTACATGTCTTCTTCCCTCCTCATGGTTCACACGTACATGTTTTTTTCAATGATACCGTAGAGCACACTTTCAGTGACCTGCCCCCACACGAACTCTCCTATCGACTTGCAACAACACCTTTATCAGTATGTTACACCATTCTCACCAGACCAGCAATGTCACAAATTGCTGGGTATGTGGCCGACTCCCTCCCTATCAGAAATACAAGGGAGCTCTGCCTCTTTTTCCTTATCCGTTTTCACACAATGGTTCGTGCGGAGCATGGTTTACTTTAATGTCATCATTAGACAGCAAGTCCAAAGTTTCCCAAGGCAATTGGATATGGGGAGACTTGAATACAGTTATGAATAGAGCATGTTTCCCAGACAAGGAAGGTCTTCCCCAAAGGACAGGAACTGATCTAGAAAATGAAGTGTATGGATTAGGGAATTTTACACTTAATCTTATGATTCTGAACGTCCAGTCCGAGACTAATGTGGACTTGCCATCTATAACAGTTTTACCAGTGAAAGGTGAATTATGCGTTAGAAAGAATGGTTCAGTACACCTAGGACACAGTGATTGTAGTACTGTGGTCGAATTCAGTGATAAAGGAAAGTCTACTTTCAAAGCTTCCCGCCATTCCTATTTTATTTGTGGGTCAACAGCTTATGTACGTCTGCCCTTAGATTGGGATGGAACATGTTACATTGCATTCCTACTGCCACCTGTTTTTCTAGCCCCACCTGATTATCATCGAAATTCACGTCTTGTGCATGTAAGACATAAGAGAGATCTTCCTCCTGTTATTGATTATTCCGAATCGGCATGGGATCAGTATAAGAATTACATTAAAGGTTACTTTTGGTTTATAGGTCCTGTCCAAAACAGTAAAATAATACGTAGATTGACACGTACCCTTGAAGCAGTAGTGAATGAGACTACTTTTGCCCTAGGTAACTTGACCTAAGAGCAGTCTGCTATGAGACTTGTTGTTCTTCAAAATCGCCTTGTCCTTGACGTCATCCTGGCCGATAGGGGCGGGGCCTGTAGAGTGATCGGATCTAGTTGTTGCATTTTCATTCCTAATAATGCACCGTCAGCATACAAAGCCATCACAAGGCTTCATGAGATAGCTCACCAGATGCACCAGAATCCAGGCACCTGGACTTGGTCCGGTTGGTTCTGGAGTGTGATATCCGCCTGGGGATGGAAAGTACTGTCATTCCTATGAATAATACTCCTTATAGTATTCAGTTGTTGTCTTTGTCTACAATGTGGGCCAGCGATTTGCGGCTTGTGCGCCACAGCTTGTATTCCCCGTCCACGCCCACGATCCCGTGCTCGAATGAGAAAGGACGAGCAAATGATGTTATATGAACAGATAGATGGTCTCATGAACATAGATATATCCTGAAGGGAACGTAGGGGACAAGGAGGGAATGAGGAAAATCGAATTTTATATGACCAGGTATGTCCCCTATCGTGTACCCCAACGTCCCATGTATGTGCATGACCTCCATGCATTTTCCCTCCATGGCCGAAAATGAAGACGCAAATGCATTTGCGTCCAACGTTAACATGTTATCTACCAAGTCCTCCAAGAAAGCAACATTAATTTGGTTTCTAAACCCATGTTGCCAACGTCTTTACATAGTGCACTTTTAAAGCGAAGCCACGTTTTCCTGGCTCTGCCGAGCTAGGCCCTGAATTGAGGCTCTGAAGTCTCTTCTGTCTCTGAAAGCTGCCGTTTAGGTATGCATCCCTGACCTCTGCCTTACTTCCTGCCCAGCAAAGCGGTGCCCGGCTCGGCCTGGTCTGCCTGCCAAGACAGTATTTTGCCTACAGTTATCTGCTCAGCCTCCTCGAAAACACATTCCAGTCTAGTGAAATAGGTAAACATATTCCCGGCTGCAGAGTAAAGGGCCCGGCCTTCCTGTCTCCTTGCAAGCGATTTACAGCACCCGTTACTATGGTAGGCCCATGGCCCCCGCGCATTGTACCAAGACACGTATGCACTCCCTAGTTTTCAGTGATGTATGGCCCCTGCCCGAGAGACCTTTTACTTCAGACAACACATCCTCCAAACATGAGATATCAGATAGGCTATAGGTGCAGGTCGTTCTGACATCCCAGACACCAAGACTCTTCTACTAGAGCTAAAGTCAAGTCCCCCAGCTCTCCCCAGTTACACGTCCTTACCACGTCATGCCAGTTGCGCGCGCATATAGAATAAAGGTTTCTGCTGACCCTGCAGAATCCTCCTATGCATCCACCCACTTATGACACTTTTTGTGACATTTCTAGCACACACCTCCGTGTACGCCTATTACACGCCTTCTTTTACGCCCATATGTTCTTATCTTCTTCTTTTCACTTGTCACGCCTACTGTATTCAATGCAATTATACTGTTTTACTATATATAATGTGTGATGTTAATAATAATGTTGAATATCCCTTCCTGAACCCTCGTGGTGATGGAACTAGATGTCCAGCTTCTCGAGTTGCTTAATTAAAGCCCGTATGACTCAGATACCACGGACTCTGCCTCTCATTTTATTGAGCTATCCTTTATTGTCATTTAATGTATAGAAAAATAGTCCAGTAAATTTTATTTACCACAGTACCCTGGGGACCCCTTCGAAATTGCGACTGCATTACCACCCTCTTGAAGAGGGTGGTAATTTGCAAGTGTTTTGCGACCGCAATTGTGGTCACAAAACATTCACACATAGCATTGCGGACGCAATTAGGAAGGGAATGCCCCTTCCTAATTGCGACTTGCAATTCTTAAATAGAGAGTCGTAAATAAACTGCGACTTGCTATTTTGGAATTGTACACGGCCAACAGTGATTTTGCATGTGCAAACGGGTTTGCAAACCTGTTTGCGCATGCAAAATCACGTCGTACATCTGGCCCACTGTGATTGATTCCACTGACTCGCTAGACATTGTTGCAGAGGACGCATGTGAAGCCTTGCATGAGGTACGATTGCAACGTAGGATGCAATCATTCCCAGCAGATGCATGAAGACTTTGGCGGGTAATGATTGGTTGAGTTGAAATTGGAATAGTGTGGCCTGGATATTGTGAATCATAGCTATATTGGGAGTGGCTAGAGCTTTGAGAGTGTTGATGGAAGCTCCCAGATAACATTGCACTTGTGCCGGAAACAGGTGAGATTTTTGTGCAATTATTGTAAACCCCAACTGGTGAAGTAGATGTACTGTTGTCTGATTGTGTAGTGTCCTTGGTGAGAGAGAGGATGACCTGGGTGTCGTGGGGGTAGGATACTATACTGAGTCTGTGCTGTTTGACGATGGTGGCGAGGAGGGCCATGTAGATATTGAAGAGCGTGTGGCAGAGCGACTATCCTTGTGGTACTCCCCAGTTGATTTCTGTGGGTTTGGAGAGGAAGGGTGGCAGTCTGATTCTTTGGGTTCTGCCAGTGAGGAAGGAGAGGATACAGTCAAGGGCGGTTCCCTGTATGCCGGCGTCATGGAGTCTGCCGGTGGGTGTGCGGTGTTGAATGCCGCAGAGAAATCAAGTAGGATCAGAGCTGCAGTGTGCCCTTGGTCGAGGAGGGTGTGGATGTTGTCCATGGCAGCGAGGAGAGCGGTCTTGGTGCTGTGGTTGCTGCGGAATCCAGATTAGGAGGGGTTGAGATGGGAGTTTTCTTCGATAAATTTTGTTAGCTGGGTATGGACGATCTTCTCTGTGACTTTGGAGGGAGATGGGTCGGTAGTTCTTGAGGTCGGTGGGGGTGCTGAGGGCTTCTTGAGCAGGGGTCTGCCTTTGGAATTGTTTCCTCTATACCCTCCTCTGTAGAAACCTCTAGAGGAAAAGGATTCGATGTTACCTTTGCAAGAGGAAGCATTTTAGTCTGAGGATGTTGTTTCGGACCCTGCTGTGTAAAACGAGCGGCGAAAGGAGCCTCTATTGGATGGGGACTGGAGTGCTCCAATGGATTTTGCTACTTCAGTGTCCTTTTTATTCTTTTCTAAGGATTGGTCAACTACAGGACCAACCAGGTGTTCTTTGTCAAAGGGAGTGTTCAAAACGGGCTGTTGAACCTCAGGAAACCCTGAGATCCTAAGCCATGCATGCCTTCTGTGGAGAATGCTGGTATTGATCTCCCTACCTGAGACCCGCCTAAGCCATGCACGCCTTCTGAGGAGAATGCTGGAATTGATCTCCCGAGCTGAGACCCTAAGCCATGCACGCCTTCTGTGGAGAATGCTAGTATTGATCTCCTGAGCTGAGATCCTAACCCATGCACGCCTTCTAAGGAGAATGCTGGTATTGATCTCCCGAGCTGGAATCCTAAGCCATGCACGCCTTCTGAGGAGAATGCTGGTATTGATCTCCCTAGCTGAGACCCGCCTAAGCCATGCACGCCTTCTGAGGAGAATGCTGGAATTGATCTCCCGAGCTGAGACCCTATGCCATGCACGCCTTCTGTGGAGAATGCTAGTATTGATCTCCCGAGCTGGAATCCTAAGCCATGCACGCCTTCTAAGGAGAATGCTGGTATTGATCTCCCGAGCTGCGGTGTCTGCTGCGTCTAAAGCACATCTCATTGAGGACTTAGAAATGAGTCTCCCCTCTTCAACTAACTGCTGTGCCTTAGTTTTGTGTTCGCCTGGGAGGTATTGGAGCATTTGCTCCATCTCATCCCAGTGTGCCCTGCCGTACCTAGCTAGTAGGTCCTGTGTGTTTGTGATGCGTCAGTGGTTAGGGGCTTGAACAGCTACTCGTTTCCCCGAGGCATCTGTAAGTTTGGATTCTTTATCTGGGGGAGGTGCATCCCCACAGGTTTGCGAGTTAGCGCTTTTGCGAGCATTGGACACTACTAGAGAGCCAAGAGGTAATTGTCCCTTAATAAACGCAGGATCTGATGGTGAGGGTTTTATTTTTTATCTACCCTTGGAGTTAAAATACATGCTCTGACAGGATCTTTAAAGAGATCATCTGCATGCCTCATCATGCCTTCAAGCATAGGGAGTGTTTGACTTGACCTGTGCGTAGACTCAAGTGTTTCAAATAGAAAGTCCTCCTCTAATGTCTCTTTATGTGATGGTACCCCCATGATACTCTGCTGCTCAAGCAATGAGCTGATCATAAGCCGTATTATCATCTGGTGGTGATGGCTTTGCTGGGTAAAGGTCTGGCTCATTGCCTACTGGAGGTCAATGATGTAATCATTCCATGGGTCTGCAGGCAAATGAGTATCATCATCACCTTGTCCACATCTGGATCTGGATGTGGAGATCCCTGAGGTGTTATGTGTAAGGGCTCTTTAATTATTAACTGTGGAAAAGAAGGTGGAGGTAGGGAGGGTTGTGGCGCAGGATAAACATGGCTAGTAGCCATCTCCTTCTTCTTTAAGGGAATCTTCTCAGAAGTGTCCTCTCCAGGATGCTTGTGCTTCGCTGGATTTATGTCCAGTATCAGGATTCATTACAAATGTATTTTGTATGGGATCCAATTTGGCCTTAAGGACGTCTAAAATTGGTTCTGGAGGCTCAAGAACATTGTCCTCGGTAGTCGGCTAGTCTTTAGAATGTTTCGGCTCAGAAGCGAGATTGTGTTTCGAAGCAGAGGGTTTTGGCTCCGAAGCATGATTGTGTTTCGCGGCGGAGGGTTTAGGCTCCAAACCAGATTTGTCCTTGGAGCCTGATGATTTTGGATCCGAAGGAAATTTCTTCTGACTCGATCCGGAGCTGGAAGGCTTGACGGTTTGTTTTGGGGACGTGGCGTTGGAAACATTGTCTCGGTGCCGACTTTGACCAGAAGGCAGAGGTGGTGCCGTAGCCTTATGAGTTTTAGAAGAGGATTTAGGGGGCAAGGGTTCTTCGGTACTCACTGTACCATGTGCCGAAGGCACATCTTGGGACTCCAGATAGATTTCGAGCTCGGAATCAGACTCTGGAATCGAGAGGGCCTCTTCTTCTACGGAGGATGCTTCTATCTCTTCTTGGTCAGATTCTTCTGCAAAGATATCCAGAGTGTGTTGAATGCTTTGGCGCTGCCTCTCTCGTCATCGAGCCTGATGATCGGGTAGAGTCCTCTTGGACCACAACGACTTACAAGCGTCGCAGTCTTCCTCCTTGTGCTCCGGAGAGAGGCATAAGTTACAAACTTGATGTAGGTCGGTGTGAGGGTACTTGGTGTGGTACCAAGGAAAGAAATGGAATGGAGTCCGTTCCATTTGTAGAAGGCTGGCCCTACGTAGCCCGACGGTTGCCCGCAAGGTTTTCTATCGAAAATGGATAGTTTGTTGATTGATCTGAAACGCAGAGAACAAAGAAATGCATACTGAAACAATACTGTCGAGGGTAAAGTGGACTGCCTACCGAGGGGAACCTGAAGAACGGTTTCGGAGCGCAGCAATACACATCCAAACCCGCTGGGGGTAAAAAACTATCTAACAATGGAGTCAATGCCCATGTGCACTATCACCGAAAGGAAGAGTCACCTTACCTCGTGACTGGAAAGACTTCTTCAAAGAAAAACAACTTGCAAACATCCGGACCCAACACAAGATGGCAGGAGTATGCAAAGCAATTACATCTACAGCACACATGCCTCAAACATAGGATTAATGGCCTCGAATCCCTGCCATGGTATCTGGTCATGTTGTGGCTGAGTGTGCCATGTGATACGGCAGGCTATAGTGCTTGGTGTGATTTGGTCATTTTTGACAAGGTGAAGTGTTGAACGGTTAGGGACATTTTGATTTTCTTTGTTTTTGGGATCATGTGATATAGTGCGGTACCTACCGTGTGATGTAAATAAATTACATTGCTAATATACCATAAGGATGTGGGGTGAGTGTTTTTAGAACCGAAGCCTTGCTGATTATATGCAGAATAACAGGTCTGGGAGGTCACTACTGACTAGGGCAGGTTAGCAGCTGCACAGGCCTTGGGCATTGATCCTATTGAGGATAGTATGTGACGGGCCACTGGTGACTGGAGCTGGCTAGCAACAACGTTGGCCTCTGGTATTCATTACAGGCAGGGTAACAATGCATGTCAATATTGACTGGAACTGGTTGGCAGTAGAGTTGACCTCTGGTTTTGAATATTAGCAGGATTTAAGGTACAGGGGTCACTACTGACTGGAGTTACTTAGCAGGATAATAGGTCTCAGGGGGCCCATACTGACTGAAGCTGGTTAGTATGATCACTAGTTCCAAGGTGCTACTAATGACTCAAGTTGGCTAGGATGATAACAGGTCCCAGGGGCCAGTACTAACAGGAGCTGGCTAGTAGGCTTACATACAGGTCCAAGGGGCCACTACTGACTGGAGCTGGCTAAAAGGATAACAGGCCCAAGGGTGGTGGGGGTGCGAGTGGCACCAGTGACCGGAGTTGGCTAGAAGCATTGACGACCTTTGGTATTGATTAAATGTAGGATTCCAGGTCACAGGAGACACCGCTGAATACAGCTGGATAGCAGCAGTGGTGGCCTCTAGGAAGAAGGAATTGAGCATAACTGGATATACTGGTTTCTTTAACACCGATTTGGTTACACATGAATGCCACAACGTGCATTGATATATTACATCACCAAATTACAATATTCTTATATTAATTTGACGTGACTGTTCGCCTTAATATGCCTGCAAAGTTACATGATTCTATTAGGGCTCAGAACCATTTTATTTAGTGATGTCCATCTGCACACTTTCCTGCATCTTGTAGTAAATTGAATATTGACAAACAGAAGTGTTATTTCCAGAAACAGTGAATTCTGTAGCTTTTCCGTGTATCTTTGATCTGCACCTCATGGACTCCTCACAATCCTCTCGAGAGAAGATCCTGCCTCCTACTCATTAGTGTTGTTTTAGTAACTGTTTCTATCACGTGTTCATGTTTCATTGACTTGTAATAGGAGTAATAGGAGAAAAGTGCATAAAAATACATTGTGTAGCATTAGCATTATATACTCCAACTTGCTTTAGGGTGGATGCTCTCGTCCATTGCACAGACAATTGTCACTTGTTAGTTTGCTTGGCCTTTTGCTATTTTTGCATTAAATGTATGATAGATGTGTTGGCCTCCCGGTGTGTTGTGTTTTATTTTACATATCACAAGAGATGAAGAGGAAAATGGCAGCCCAGTATACACATTCTTCATATAAATCAACTCACAGTATACTGTTCTGGAGGTTCAGTCCAACAGACATTATCTCTAACTGAACGCAGGCACCCTAGGAAGCATGTGCTTTTCAAACCAGTTGCCCTCTGATGCGGCGTCCTTGCTATTGGATAAGTCAGTATGCCCTGAATTTTAGGAGGGTTATCGTATCTAGTGCACTCTGTTAGACAGCGCTCACCTGTGGTAGTAAGATGGTAATAGGCACCTTATCACCTATGCACGTGCAGGGCTTTGAGTTACAGAGCTCCTCACGCTGTGGAGAAGATTAGGTCACATTTACCCATTTTCCCATATTTGGTCCTGATGAAATGCCAACAGATTGCTCCATGACTACACAAGGCATGAAAAAAGTTGGCCTGAAGTATAGACTCCAGCTTTCCAGCAGGTCCATAGGTGATCGACACTTTCACACAGTGATAGGGGCCATTAGTTCCTCAATTTCTCTGCCACTGTTTTTAATCTCAACATGGACCAGGAAGATCACATTAACTATATTGCGGCAACTGGTCGATAGTTGATCTTATATTCAGACTTTCACCAATCTCACATCTTATGACCCAACATCGCCATGTTCAACTGGCGTACTTAATAAAAGAGCTCCAGCAAAGTGCTCTCTTGTGGTGCCCGCCAGGGATTGTAGGGTCTGCCTGGTGAGGAGTATATCCCAATGATGAAGCATGTCACCTTCAGGTGAGTGAACGCAACTTGTCTTAAAAGCACATGCTTCCTAGGGTGTCTGCGTTCAGTTACAGATAATGACTCTGGGACTGAACCTCTGGAACAGTATACTGTGATTTGATTGTGTTTTATTTTAACAAATGTACATAGCAGATATGGGCGCTTGCTTGTTTCACAAAAATGATCGGATACCTGCCTCGGAGCGCACTTCTTACAGACGAGTAAGGGGTTATAATATTGCTGCTACAAGCTCCTTACCTGTGCGAGTTATCGGGAACGATGCAGGAGGCAGACCCAAACCAGCCACACGTGGAGATCAATGACAAATACTGAAGAATGAACAGAGCTTCCAAGCTGATGACCATTACTTAAGTGACCCTGAAAATAAAAGACACGTTTTAGTATTCTGGTGACTCATGACCATAAAAAACAAAAGGTTATAAATTCAATATTGTGTCAAATACTTAAAAAATGGAACTGGATGTGCTGAATCGGATGTTGTCCCAGGTCATATGTGACACCTTCCACCACTATTGATTATGGGACTTGTAGTTTTGTTTTTCTCGTTAAAAGGATGGTCTCTAAAGTCCCTGTGTTCTAAGCGATGTTGGCCAAATCAGAGGCCCGACGGAGGATGAAGCATGACATGGCTCTGCTTAGCAGTGAGATGAATGACAGTTCCCCAGCCCTTCCGTTCTTTGACCTACAGAGGCTCGTTGGCCATTCATATTATTTTGTAACGACAAAGAAACTTTTATTGCAGCTTCTGTCAACTGAAGAGATAAAACGCCTGGGCGTGTTTCATTAACTACTGACAAACATGAACAAACAAGAACATGAGTTTCTGGAAAACTATCAAGCAGCCAATCAGAATCAGCCGCCCTTCACACCCAGGAATTCTTGAGGCTTTGGAGAGGGTGAATTGCACGTGGTATAAGAGGAACACTACAGGACTCAAAGCTCCCTTCTCAGGGATGTACTGAACTGCCAGCCTCATGGCACATTTAGCCAGCTCTTCACCTCCTCTTCCTCCTCAAACTGTTGACCAGCTATCAGGGCAAATGAGCCTGCAGCAAAGCATCGCTGGCTTGTATCCAAACCGGACCAGGCAAGGTGGTCAACTCTATACTCCTCCAAGTCAGCAACCACTCTGGTCGAGCCAGTCCTAACCCCACATGAATGTTCCCCATCACAACTATTTTAATGGTACTAAGTTATGTTTCTGCTAAATGTATGAGTCAAAAAGTGAAAGATTTTTGTGTGTGGGTGTGTGGTTGTGTGTGTGTGTGGTTGCGTGTGTGGTTGTCTGTGTGTGGTTGTGTGTGTGTGGTTGTGTGTGTGTGGTTGTGTGTGTGTTTGTGTGTGTGCTTATGGTTGTGTGTGGATGTGTGTGTGGTTGTGCATGTGTGGTTGTGTATGTGTGTGGTTGTGTGTTTGTTGTTGTGTGTGTGTGTGTGTGTGTGGTTGTATCAATCAATCAATCATTTGTAGAGCGCACTACATACCCACAAGGGTCTCAAGGTGCGGGGGGGCGCTACTGATGGAACAGCCAGTCTTGAGTATCCTCCTGAAGGTCAGCAGGTCTTGGGTTTGTCGTAGGCTCAGTGGGAGTGTGTTCCATGTCTTCGGGCGAGGTAGGAGAAGGATCTCCCACCGGTGGCTGTTCTTCGGATGCGCGGGACGGTGGTGAGTGAGAGGTCGGCGGAGCGTAGGTTGGCTTTGGCGGTGATGGGGTCCTTGGTGAGGGAGAGGATCAGCTGAGTATCATCGGCATAGGAGATTATGTTGAGGTCGTGCTCTGAGGGTGGAGTTAGGGTCTGTGTGGATCTGTAAATGCATGTGTTCGGCGGTGCTGAGCGTGTTGTCGGTGCTAGTCGAGACCCTGATGCTGTTCTTGTGGACGATGGCGATACCTCCTCCGACTCCGTTGGTGCGGTCTCTGTGGGTGATCTTGTAGCCTCTTGTAGGGATGGCTATGGCGATGTCGTGTGCGGAGGAGTTGTTAAACCAGTTCTCTGTCAGAAAGCGACGTCCGGGGATGTTGTGTCGAGCAGGTCCCAGAGCTCGACGGCATGCTTGCGTGCGGAGCGGGTGTTTAGTAGTATGCATCGGAGGTGGTTGAGGTCTTTCTTGGCGGGTTGTTCATCGGCTCCGAGGCTGGTGTAGCTGCAGTTCCGGCAGGTGAAGGGGCCGTGCCTGCATTTCGGGGCAGCCTTGAAGCAGGTGTGGCTCCGTCCGGAGTTGAGAGCGTGCAGAGTGCAGGCGTCGTAGTGGCGGCGGTCGTCATGGCAGGTGCGGGGGCCAAGGGTTCTGGCAGGGCATGATCCAGGGGCGGAGGTGCAGACGGGCTTGACTTAGGCGTGCCTTTGGCACGACCGCGCAGCGGCCGGCATATATGGGGAGGTGGCAGCAAATGGGCAGTCAGGGGGCGGGCCGCAGGGGACGCAGCGGCGAGGTCGGTGAAGGACAACGAAGGTAACAGAAGAAAAAATGGGCGCAAAATCGAGAGAAAAACAAGTGGCACAGAAAGGCAAAAGGGCACAAATAACGAGTGGAACAGAAGACAAAAGGGGCACAAAAACAAGGGAAAACGAGTGGCACAGAGGGCAGGAGGGCACAGTAAAACGAGTGGAACAGAGGCAAATGGGGCACAAAAACGAGGGAAAAATTAGTGGCACAGAAGGCAGACATGAACAAAAAATGAGTGGAACAGAAGGCAAAAGGGGCAGAAAAACGAGGGAAAAACGAGTGGCACAGAAGGCAAAAAGGGCACAGAAGTACCGGAAAAACGAATGGCACAGAGGCAAAATACAGAATACAGAAATAGAGGCACAGCTAAGAACAGAAGGCAGAACAGGCAGAGAGGCACAGGGGCAGAGAGGGGAACAGAAGGGAAAACAGGGCAGAGACACCGGGGCAGCGAGGGGTATAGTAGGAAAGACCGGGCAGAGAGAGCACAGGACCGCAAGGGGAACAGAGGGAAGAAAAAGGGGCACGGACCACGTACCGGCAGCGGGGGAAGACAGACAGCAGCAGTCACAGACACAACAATGAAAATACAGGCAATACAATAAAAGCAATAAAGTGGAGGATGAACAATCTACCTTCGGCCTACCACTGGCCACCAGGGATGAGGTGCAGGTGGTAGCCTGCTGCTGGTGGAGAGCCTTTAACTTCCTCAGCAGCGACAGCTGGGGCAGGGAGACACAAGTGGTGCTGTGCGGAGGGGGAGCGACCTACCTGGTGGGGTCGAGGGTCATGTGTGTGTGTGTGTGTGTTTGTGTGGTTGTATGTGTGTGTGGTTGTGTGTGTGTGTGGTTTTGTGGTTGTGTGTGTAGATGTGTGTGTGGTCGTGTGTGCGGTTGTGTGTGTGGTTGTGTGTGTGGTCGTGTGTGTGGTCGTGTGTGTGGTCGTGTGTGTGGTCGTGTGTGTGTGGTTGTGTGTGTGGTTGTGTGTGGTAGTGTGTGTGGTTGTGGTTGTGTGTGTGTGTGGTTCTGAGTGTGGTTGTGTGTGTGGTTGTGGTGTGTGTGGTTGTATGTGGTTATATGTGGTTTTGTGATTGTGGTTTTGTGTGTGTGGTTGTGTGTGGTTGAGAGCGGGGCAGCGAATGGGTAGTCAGGGGGGCATGGCCGCAGGGGACACTGCGGTTATGGCGGTGAGGAACAACTAAGGTAACAGAAGGAACAAGCATTTACAATGCAACGGTCTCGCCTTTGCCAAAGTTAGAGCTATTGGCATTGTAAATGACAATTTTATTATTTATGTGTTGGTTTTGAAAACAGATAAATAAATGGCATTGTCATTTACAATGTCAATAGCTTAATCTCTCGCATATGCACAGAAAGAACAGAGCGATGAAAGACAACACACAGAAAAGTAGAGCAACAAGTCAAGCTAAGGTAACATAGGGCAACCTAAGGCATTGCAGGCCTTGAATAAAGCAACAAGGCAAACAGACAACTAATGGGGTCAGTAAAACAACACAAGAGAACCTACGACAAGACTTGAAACAAAGCAACACATGGCAAACTAAGGCAACACGCGACAAAGCAGGGCACCCAAAGGGAAACAAACAGAAAATAAATCAAAGTAATATATGCCTCACATTTCAGCACAAAAAGCAAGACAATTCCAAACAGGCTAAGACACAAGGCAATCTAACACAACACATGAAAACTACCTTAACATGAGGTACCCTGAGGTAATTAAAAGCAAACCATGAAATACAAAGTAGGAAAAAGGCTCTTTACAGGATTAATATGATGCCAATGGGGAAAAAATCAGCTCGTCACAAGGAAAAGGCAACAAATAAGAGGCAAGAATTGTAGGCATTGCCTCAATCAAACATTTTTTTTCAAAGTAATAATCTATACCGTGATGTTACCCACTTCTGCTTAGGGGAATTCAACAATTTTCAAAATAATTTGAGTTTTAAAGTGTTTAAAATTGGTCTGTTCAGTACCTACAATAACAGTATTACCCATCTTAGTGGGGCAACTGTTTTGAACGCAGGAGGAGGGGAGGGAAGGCTTGGACAAACCTGCCCCGCTGCACAATGTTTTTTTTTTTTCGTTTTTTTTTTTAAACCTTTATTTCCGGTATGCGCAGTACACAGCGTCTGCCTACAACCCAATGGGCCGGCCGCTATGACAGATAGCATCATAACATTGTATCTTGAAGCCTACATTTCGTACATAGATCAGCAACTTCTCGGTGCATCAGGCGCATAGTACAGGATAAGCAAAAGGATGAATTAGGTTTTATTTTAAAATTTTGGTGAAGGAACATCTAACAAATAAACCACACAGACACATGGCAAAGAACGATTCCAGGGACTCTAGTAGAGAGGGCAAGGGAACCAAACTCCATAGAATAGTGAGACATATGGCTAGGGACGGGAGAGTGACGAGCAGCTTGATATATAAAAATTACCACAGACAAACGTCCGGAACGTCAACTACGGGTACAATGTAGCATCAATGGTATAGTCAAATGGGGGGCGTGCAAATATTCCCACGATATGCATTCCACTGGGACTAAATCCTGCCCCATTTCTTAGGACAGCCCGGAGCCACATAGACCGTCTTCTCCCTGAACATGCACCAGTCCATGTTCTCCTTCCAAGCAGTTATCATGGGTGGCCTAGGGGAACCCCAGAGCTGAGCAATATCCCTCTTGGCAATCATGTTACCAAGAGTAACCCAAAAAGTCTGAGCCGCAGTACAATCCGTGGGCTCCCAGACGTTAAGCAGGCACCGTCGGGCCTCAGGCAAGAGAGAAACCCCGGTGACCCTTTCCATAATTGCATGCACTCTAGACCAAAAGGCAGACACCACAGGACATTCCCAAATGATATGTAAAAAGGTACCACTCATACCACAGCCACGCTTACATAACCCATCAATCGAGTAACCCATCCGCACCAGTCGCGTACCAGTCATATATACTCGGTGAAGGATCTTCAGCTGTACAAAACGAAGGCGAGCCGGAATGGCCACCTCCTTAGGGGAGGAGACGGCCATCTGCCAATCCTCGTCATCGAGTTCCAAGCCGTCGGCGGTCCACGAAGCCTTGAGTCGCACAAGGAGATCCGCCCTGTTATTAATAAGCTTTTTATAGATCAGAGATATTGTACTGTCTGGCACATGGCCATCTAGAATCCGATCCTCAAGCGGCGACGACTGGGGAATCTCCGTCACCGGAGGGAAAACGGAGATCAAGGCGTGTCGCACCTGAAGGTACCTAAAGAGCTCCTTGTCATCAAGTTCGTATTCCACTTTAAGAGCTTCAAAGGACTTAATAGTGCCCTTGGACCAGAGATCCTCCACCTTGCTGATGCCAATCGTGTCCCATTTATCGAATCCTTTCGTTCTCCACAAGCCACCCAATCTATCAGAGTCATACAGCGGCGTCATTCGTGTCAACCTGTCGCCCCATCCCGTAGCAGCACTTGCATCCCTCCACACTCGTACAGCACTTTTCCTGGGACTAGTCAGGGCGCGGAATGGCTCCTTGGAATACAGCGCCCTATTAGAATTCCCACCCGGCAGGAGGAGCTTGTCCATCGCAAAAGCAGGAGCAAAACCAGGGGAATAGGTTACATGATTAACCGCGCTCAACTGGGAGTCCCAGTAGTAGCGCCTGATATCTGGGAGGGCAATGCCGCCATCGTACCACGGCAAAGTAAGTTTGGGTAAGGAGATACGAGCTCGCCCATCCCAAATCAATTGCCTCTGAAGGCTCTCAACCTCACGGAAATACCGAGAGGGTATAGGATCGAAGACATTTTGAAGTGCGTACAAGAATCTAGGGAGCGACATCATCTTGAAAAGAGCCGCACGCCCCAACGGGGAAAGGGGCAAGCGACGCCACCGCTGGACGTCCAGTTTAAGACGCCGGAGAGGAGCATACAAATTGCGGTCATAACCGACGGAAGAATCCAAGGAGATATGAATCCCCAGGTACTTGAAACCAGTTTCAACCACTTGGATCGGGAACCTACGAGGCAACGGAGGGAGCTTCCCTGCCAGAACATAAACGCAGGATTTGGTCCAGTTGATGACGAGACCCGAATTTTCCCCGAAGGAGGTGAGGACGTCAAAAAGCACATTGAGTGACTTCTGGGGTCAGGTGAAATAAAGGAGAATGTCATCAGCATATAGCGAGACACGATCTTCAAGATCAGGGGCCCACCGGATGCCCCTGATCGAGGGCTCCCACCGAAGCCACTCTGCCAGCGGCTCCAGCGCTAGGGCAAAAAGCAATGGAGACAGCGGACAACCCTGTCGGGTGCCATGCCCAAGTGTAAACGAACCAGACACCCTGCCATTTACCACCACCTGGGCCAGTGGTTGTGCATAGAGGAGTTTGACCCAGGCAATAAAATTGGGGCCGAAACCGAACTTCGAGAGAGCCGCCCAGAGATAGGGCCACTCGATGGTGTCAAAAGCCATGGTGGCATCAAGGGAAGCCAAAATGGCGGGTTCGGTCAGCGTCCCAGCTCTCGCGAGAACTCCATGAAGCATCCGAAGATTAAGTGCAGTGTTCCGATGCGGGATAAAACCGGATTGATCCAGATGGATCAGGTCGCAGATGACCGCAAGCAAACGAGTAGCAAGCACTTTAGCCAGTATCTTAGGTTCCGCGTTAAGCAAAGAAATGGGGCGATAGGAAGTACATCGGTCACGAGGTTTACCGTCCTTGTGTATGACAACAATAGTGGCCAAGCGCTGATCAAGAGGAAGGAGGCCAGTTTCAAAGGCCTCCATGAACATATTTCGCAAGTATGCCGCCATCTTGTCAGGACGCAACTTGTAAAGCTCGATGGGCAGACCGTTGGGCCCCATAGCCTTACCAGATCGAAGGGAACGTATAGCACCAGCGACCTCATCCACTGTTATAGGCGCATCCATAATGGACCTGTCCTCATCCGAGAGACAGGGTAGCGCAATATCACGCAGGAGCAAACGGGAGTCGCACTCATCTCTATCGCTCACCGATTGGTAAACCGTCTGGAAGTGATCCACAAAGCAATCCACAATCCCACTTGGGTCAGACACGCATTCACCATTCAACAGTTCAATCACCGGTACCACACGGCTCGCTCTCTCAGACTTATCTAGCCATGCAAGAAGCTTGCTCGCCTTATCACCCACATCATAGAGTCTGCCCAACTGGTTCCGATGCATGACTTTGGCAGCGTCGGTCACCAGGGCTCTATAGTCCGCCTGCTTCAGAGTCAAGGAGTGTAAAACAGCAGGAGTATCATTGCCACCCAATTCACTTTCAAGCAAAGTAATTTCATCCTCGAGGCGCAATAGGTCCTCCTGCGTAGTCTTCTTATTGGCAGCATTCAGTGACAATGCAGAACCCCGTGTAACAGTTTTAAAAGCCTCCCACAAGGATACAGAAGAGGAAACAGACCCCACATTTTCGTTAAAATAACAATCAACAGCCTTAATAAGCTCGGAACACATACCAGGATTTGTCAGGTGCCAAGGATGAATAGGGGCGACTCTGCCCTCGCTGCACAAACCCACCGAGACCCCGAGCAACAAGGGTGAGTGATCAGAAATGCCCCTAGGGAGATGGCGGATTTCTCGCACCGAAGGAGTGTGGGCGGACAGCATTAAGAAATAGTCAATCCTAGAAAGGCTGCCGTGTGCTCCAGAGTGGAACGTATAGTGCAAATGCGAGGGGTGTAGCAGCCTCCAAACATCCACCAGTCCAAAGGTCTCCAGCAGTTCGGAAAGCCACGGCTGGGAAGCCGGCAAGACTCTGGGGGGGTATCGGTCGAGATCGCCAGAGACGACTGAATTAAAATCCCCTCCCAGTACAAGGAGACCATCTGGGAGCCCTAGCAGAGTCCGTCCCAGGTCGGCATAGGTGGTAGCCTGAAGACCCGGGGGAACGTAAACACTAATGATTGTGAGCACCTTCCCCTCCCACTGCCCGGAGACAGCAGCATATCGACCCCTATCGTCAAGTGTGACGTCATCTATTTCAAGGGGCAGAGAGGATTTAATCAGTATGCCGACCCCTCTGGAGCCGGATGTAAACCCAGCGTGAGCTACCAATCTATAGCCGCGTCTATCCAGGGCCCTGCACGCATTCCCTATCAGATGTGTCTCCTGTAACAAGAAAATGTCAGGGGAGTGACGTCTACGAAACTGAAGAACAACGCCACGTTTTATCTTGTCGCCCAGACCATTAACGTTCCAAGACAACAATTTTAACTCACCACCCCCCATCCCGGCAAAGCACCACAACCCTCTCTCCCCGGAGCCAAAGAGCAGTAGGATAAAAGCAATGCTTATTGTGCCATGTGAAAAAAACAAATACAAAAACAGAAACAGACCCCCCTCCGCCCCCCAACAACATCCCGTTACAACACCCCCCACCCTGCACCCCTGCGTACGACTAAAAAGCCACCCCAATCTGCAGTGTGCCTGTCGCC